>NC_133769.1:11791036-11880974 GCF_003597395.2 Chelonoidis abingdonii | reverse complement strand
CGCCCCTGACTTTTAAAAAAATCCAGTTCTCTGATTGGTCCTCTGGTCAGGTGTTTGGTTCCCTTTGTTCACCCTTTACAGGCAAAAGAAAATTAACCCTTACCTTACCTATCTACTTATGACAGGCGTACCCTCTATTGCAGTGGTTAGCAACCCTTCAGAAGTGGTGTGCCGAGTCTTCACTCTAATTTAAGGTTTCGTGTGCCAGTAATACATTTTAATGTTTTAAGAAGGTCTTGTTCTATAAGTCTATAATATATAACTAAACGATTGTTGTATGTAAAGTAAATAAGGTTTTTAAAATGTTTAAGAAACTTCATTTAAAATTCAATTAAAATGCAGAGGCCCCGGAGTGGTGGCCAGCACCTGGGTATGAGTGCCACTGAAATCAGCCCATGTGCTGCCTTCGGCACGTGTGCCATAGGTTGCCTACTCCTGCTCTATTGGATCCACTATTCATTTATCAGTGCATTGTGCAGCCTGTCCGGTATAGTGCCAGATAGGTAAGAGGCCCCACCCCCAGGAATTTACCGTGCAGCATGCCTTCTTGGAGTGCCTCTTCCCTGTCAGCTGCCTGGGCCTCGTCTGCATGCAGCTGCCCAGGACACTGATTAAATGGTTCCAACTGACTCTCTTAGATGAGGGGGAGAGGCAGCTCTAGTTTAGACTCCATAGCCAGGTTCAGCTCAGGGCAGACCAGTGTGCCTGTGAACGGCAGCCCTGCCTCCTGGATGTCAGACTCTTGGCACAGCTCTCTTCTGCCAGTCTGGCCAAGTGAGATCTTGCAGCTCTTCTGAGACAGTAGGGGAGGCCTCTTGGTCTGAATGGGAACAGGTGCTTCTGCTCAGCCTGTTATCCTGGGCGTCCTCTTCCGTTGCCTGCATTCTAACAGTTGCCCTCAGGGCTTCTCTAGGGTGGGTTTCTTCATGTCTTTTGGAAGATGGTTATGCTGCTTGGTGCTCTGTGTGTATATAGAAAGGGACTCCGTCATGAATGCTGGCCACTGCTCCCTGCTGGCAACTCCAGCTGAGCCATGCTCGTCTGTCTGAGCCCACCAAGTACTTGACATGTTAGATAGGTAAGAAACCAGACTACCTGCCCTGAGGAGCTGACACTCCAGTGGCTCTGTTCCTTCATGTACAGCCCCTCCAGGAGCTCTCGACATGCTGCATAAGTGTGTGGGGGAGAGGGGCTGGGGGAAAAGGAAATGGGTCAGCCTGCATCCACCTGCCCCCGAGCAGGCTGTACAAGTCGGCCCCAGCTGACCATTGTGTTCTCCCCTTCGCCTCTTGCAGTTTTGTCAGCCGAGCGGTTGGCAGCTCTTCACCGAGCGGAATCCCCCCACCTTCTTCGTCGCTGTGCTGACGGACATCAGCTCCGAGCGGCATTACTGCGCCTGCTTCACTTTCTGGGAGGCTGTCGAGAGTGCCCAGGTAATGTCCTCTCGGGGGGCGGGGGGAGGCTGCCTGTGGAAGTGTTGAGGGGATGTTTCTGAGCAGGCAGCTGTGAGCAAAAGCCCCTTATGAGAATTGTGGTTTCCCATTGCCCAGGCTGTGTGTACCCAGCACTCCTTTGTCAGAGGAGGGCCATGATCTCCTGTAGTACTTGCCTCACATGGTGGTGTAGCTGTCTGAGGTGGTGGTGGGTGTCTGTCCCCTTTCAAGTCCCTGCAGTGTGTCTGATTTGTCTCTCTCCCCAGTCTCAGAGCTACTCAAGGAATGGTGAGGAGGAGGAAGAGGAGTCGTCATCCCTTGTCCAGCCTGCGCAGCTCTTTGCTCCTAAGAGTTTGGTGCTAGTATCACGACTGGACCATACTGAGGTTTTCCGGGTAAGTGCTGCATTTGGGGGGGAGAGGGTGGTGTCTGGATTCTCTGGGGACTTTCCCTTGCATTGATTCCTTGGCCCTTGGAACCACTGTTAGCCAACTCTTCTGCTTCTGAGAATTGGGGCATATAAGAGAGAGCACCAGTAGCAGCAGTGGCCTGTGGGATTTACTGCTATGGTGCCTGCTCTGACCTTCTACTTATGTGCAGCAGTTACTCAGGGCCATCTGTGTAGCTTATTCTGATCCCTCCCCAAGCTGTCAGGCTGTGGAGCTGCAAGGTGAGGACTTGCCTGGGCTGGGCAGCTGGCAGCCTTGCCCTGCCTCTCAGTAAAATTCTAAGCACAAAATGTTCCTGGTGGAGCCTTATCTCCCATCTTTATATTCTTTATGCTTGCTCTGTTATGGGGCTGTAAAAGGCTTGGAAAGGTGCAAGTTACAGCCTGGCTTGTTCCCAAAACACAGCTTGGGTGCGTATGATCGAAGTGTCAGCAGTGCCTTGCTTGCCAAGGGAGGCATGTGATTCTTGCAGCTGGATGGACTGGCTGACCCCTCTTGCCATTCTCTTGGGCCAAATGGACAGAGCATGTTGAAGTCCACAGGGCCTTGCCCTTGTACTGTGAGCGTGCTGGCTGGGAAGCAGTGCTCACATGCAGTCTGTCAGTATGCTCGCTCCAGACGCATTGGTAAATGGCCGAGAGACTAGTGACTGTTCTCATCTTCAGTGGGAAGGTGCATCTATGGAGACTGCCAGCCCTGGTACCTGGTGTAGCCAGGTGCTTAGACTGAAATAGAGCATTGCATGCTGGGACATGCAGTCTCCTCAAACCAGAGACCTGCGCTGAAGGAGGCCACACTTCAGTCATCCTGGAGTGATGCCTTAGCGTGGTGGCTGTGTGCTTGGATTGGCTGTTGTCATTCCCCAGGTCAGTGGGTCTGTCCCTCCTGATAGCAGTAAGACCTGCTGTGGTTTTTTGGGGAGAGGGGTTATAAAATTTCTGGGGTTGGTCTGATTAGCTCTTCCTCTGACCTGCTGTCTTGGTGCTGTATCTGTCCAGAAGTGCATTCCCTATTTTGGGGTACTGGTCGCCCCTCCCTTGGTGATGTCCAGGGTTCCTGAGTGGCACAGCAGCTTGAAGTTTTCTGAACAGTAAGAATGTTGTGCTGTGCTGCATGTCCCAAAGTGGGGGGAAGCACCTTGGGGGCTTAGCTGGCAGAACTGTCTGAACAGCTGCCAGGATGAGAATCTGGCAGACCTGAGCAAGAAGCCACAGAGTAGATGTTCTCTAAGTGTGAAGTTCTCCAGGGCTCTGTTTTTCCTGATTCCTCTATGTGGGAGGCTGAGATCACCATTAGCCAGTCAGGGAACCTCAGGCTATGATGGCCCTGTCCCTCTGCATGTATTGGTCCCAGAGACGAGACCTTGCCATGCTGGGAGAGTTCTTTGTGGGGCTGTGCAGCACGGCATTGTAACCTTTCTGTGAACAAGACATCTGGGTAATCAGGTAACCAGGCGAGCCCAGCATAAAAGCTAGGCAGAGATCGATGCAGGAACTGGTACCTCGAGTCTATCTCACCATGCAGGAAACTTTTGTCAACAGCATCTGTTCCAGTGCTTTATTCCCTTATGCTGGGCTTTCCAGGGGTGTGTGTGACAGAACTTCTCCTTAGAATGTGAAAAGACACAGAATAAACAATTTGAGGATGTAGGCAGTGCTCACGTGACCAGCTGGGACTCTGGAGTTAATGCTTTATCCAACTGGTGGAGACTCTCGGTCGATGCCTCTTAGGACTTGCACAGTGTTTCGTGGGATCATTCAGATTTTGGCAAGGTGAATCCCTATTGAAGGGCCCTGAAAAAATGCAGGGGACATGAAATGTCATTCTCTTGCAGTGCACAAGACCTGCTGGTAGAACTGTGGAACAGATACTTCACCCTACAGTAGCCGTGATAGGCTGGGGGTCAGGAGGCAGCCTGAGCTGGAGATCGGAATTTGAGGTTCGCTCTCTGACCCAGCAGGGATGGGAAGGGCTGTGGAAAGGAAGCTCCCAGCCCCAGGTGGGTGGGGGAAGGGTCCTGTGGTGCCCATCTTCGGGTGGTAAATAACCAAATGGAATTGAAGAGCAGCAAAGGTCATACAGTGCCCTTGCCTGTGCGGCATGTGGAGCGAATTCTGGGGGCAGTGTGTCCTGGCTCTCATTGGAGGCTGCACTGAGGCAGCTTGCAGCACTTCTCAGCTGCAGCACACCTGACTGCCCTGCAGTCTGACCAGGGCTTCCCTCCACATGCCTGGGTTGTTTTTGTTGGGAACATGAGCAGTGTTTGCACAGTTCATTTGGCTATGTGATTATATTGCTCAGTCACTTGAGCTCTCTAGCTTATTAATTCCTGGGGGCAGATAAGCAGCAAGAGTTTCTTATCCTCCTGCCCTGTTGAGGCTTGGAGTTACATCAGTTTCCCCGTTTGGTTAGGGTCTGATGACCAAGGAAATGCACCTAGGATGGTGTAAGTGTCCCGTGGAGCCTATTGTTTTCACAGCGCAAGCCAGTTCTCCCTCACGCTGCCCTTGCTCACTCTCCACTTTGGTTAGATAGTAGTTGCAAGGTCTTATTACAGCATATAGTCTAGATCTGTCCATCCCAGTGAGTTAGCCTAATGCTGGGCTGGGACATTCCCTTCTGTCCCGAGTGGGTCAGGCTGCTTATGCACTAAACCACGTGTCTTAGCTGAAGATAGATGTGCGTTGGGTCCCAGATGCATCTCCTGAAAGTTAGAACTGCCCGCAGTGCTGACCACTAGACAGTGCTGTCTTTTCATGAGACTTTTGATGTAAACCTGCAGAGTTGTCGGGCTAGGTGCAGAGGCTCTGGAACTCTGGCACTAGGGCTGTCCTCCTCCTGGACGACTCTTGGATTTTCTTCTCCCCCAGTGCTGACTGAAGCAAAGCCACAGATTGAAGTGCACTGTTGGTGGTGCTGGAGGTCAGCATGGTGCCACCGGGAAACCAGTAGCATCAAGCTGGGGCCTGTCCTGCTGTCTGTGCCTGAGATTGCACCCCATGGACAGGGACTGTCTCACTGATTTGTAAAGAACTGTGTGCAATAAATACACAATTCCTTGTCGGCAACAAGGGTTGCAAATGTCACTCTGAAGTGTTTGCAGCAGACAGGCTCCAAGTCCTGGCTGGACCTGAACACACTGTCCGCATGAGCAAATGCTGGGCGTGCAATGGTTAGCTCCGTGTGATTTGCTTGGAGCCCTAGCCAGTACCTGTGTTTCAAAAGAGCGGCCTCCCATGCTGTGCTCAAGTGGCTTGTCTGCTTCTTGCTGTGGACACACCTCAGTGCTCTGCTTGCTCCTCCAGAACAGCCTGGGTTTGATTTACACCATCTACGTGGATGGGCTGAGCGCATCGCTGGAGAACGTCATTGGAAACCTCTTGACGTGTACCATCCCCATTACAGGGGGAGCTCAGGTTGGTACCTGCTCATTTCTGTGCCCTCTTGAACTTGCCTTTCTCTCCCAGTGTGTGAAATGGCAGCAGCTCATCCAAAGCTGGAGATATGGGTGGGGAATGTTTCTATCCCTGCTCTGCTCCAGGCTGCGATGGGAATCGTGGGCGGTATCACTGGCCGCTGGTTTCCTGGGATCAGCTGTGAAGCCGGTTGGGGACAGTGCACTAAGGAGGAGGCTACAGCTGCACTGCAGGTGGTTGAATGGTTAGTGCAGGCAGTGGCTTCCCATGTACTAGGGATGGAACTGCAGCAAACCACCTTAAGCTGCCTCTGTCTCTCCCCACTGTCTTAGGGCAGCCTGGCTAATTGGTTAGGTAGGGCGTCTAATTACAGTACGTGCTTAGCAAAGGGTGGAAATTGGCCATGGTTGGAGAGCCCCATCTCAACTCCCTTCTTGTGGTACCCTCTTGTAAAGTATCACCTGAAAGCACAGCATGGCTT
The DNA here is from genome assembly GCF_003597395.2 of Chelonoidis abingdonii. Taxonomy (NCBI): domain Eukaryota; kingdom Metazoa; phylum Chordata; order Testudines; family Testudinidae; genus Chelonoidis; species Chelonoidis abingdonii. The sequence goes on along the minus strand of NC_133769.1, from coordinate 11,875,195 downwards.
GGCCATCAATTAACCTGACCTCCCACACGGACGAATCAGTCTGAGAGCAGTTGCCATGCCCTGGGCATGCATGCAACCAGCAGAGATTCTGTTTCTCCATTATGCCCCGTCTGTCACACACAGCTGCTGCAGAGCCTAGCAGCCACAGTCCATTGGTCAGAGCTGAGACCACCCAGCTGTGCTGGATAGGCTGAATGGGACTAACGTTTACTGTGGGGAAGGCCTGGAATCCCCGCTTCAAACAGTCTCACGTGGGAATCTGGTCTCATGCTTGTTCCCCAGCAGTCTGAGGAGAGGTCTGGCTTATGCTCAGAAATAGGACTGTAAAAATGGCCCCTCCTTGTCATGTTCACTGATCATCTCAGTCACTGACCAGAGCAAATATTCCTGCAGCGCCCCTCCTGCTCCAGGAGAGCCAGCTGGGCTGCACTCTGCCTGGAGCCGGCAGCAGAAGGGGCGCCCAAGAAGTGATGACATAGCTTCTCAGCCAGCGTGGACATGGCCCAGCTGGATCTGGAATCCTGGCAGGGAGGATTAGGAGGCGGCACTTTTAGCCCTGGGTTCTCATGAGGTGGGGTGTCTGCATGGTTAAGGTTCTTGACTACGATCCTAGAGGTCGTGGGTTTGAGTCTCGCTCAGTGTCTCACAGAAAGGCCACCGCCTGTTCACCCAGCTGATCCGTCAGGTGAGGGCAATCAAAGGTGGTCGATGTGATCCTGGGCACATCGCTCCTTTGTCTACTACTGACTAGGAAACAGATGTGCCTTAACTGCCTCAGCTCAATAAGCCATTGGCTCAGGGGAACTTAGACTCTCATGCTGCACTGACACATGGCAGCTCAGCCTGGATGCAGCGCTTCACTCCTGCAGCTCAACCTGGGCACAGCGCTTCAGTCCTGCAGGGGTTGAGTTATATCCTGCGAGCTGCTTTTCTGAGCTCCAGTGTGCTCAGCATGAAATCACCAAGCGTCCTCCCCAGGATCCCTCTGGGTTGGCTGCAGCCTCTTGCCCTGCACCCACAGTGCAAACTAGTGAGCCCCCAGAGGCCATGGGGATCCTTGAGTTGCAGTGTGCCCTAGTCCCAACAGGGTCTCTGATCTGCTCAGTCAGTCAAGCCAAGGGACCTTGGTGCCTAGAAGCACCAGATGGGGCCCCCACCTTGGGTGCTATGGCACTCTCTGAAGAAGGGGGTGCAGCCTGTGAGACCTTCTCTGTAGGCATCCCTAGGATGCCTGTAATGCAGAAGTGCCACCTTCATAGTCTCTAAGCCACTGGGCTTGGGGCTTCCTTCCCGGTTAGCCTAGAAGCATGCACAGGGCATGGAGGGGCCTTCCTGGGGTGAGGCTGGAGGTTGTATATCAGCCATGCTTAGGCCCCACAAAAGGAGAAAGGGGACATTCTGTTTGTAAGCCACGGAAGGAGGAGGCTGCATGCCACGTGCCCAGGGCTCCTCTTGACAGTCTGGGGTGAGAGGGTAGCCCTCCTGCAAGTGTGCTGGGTGCAGCTGACCTTGGCCAGGTTCCTTGTGGGCAAGCTGTGCAAACAGGTGGATAAGGATTGTCGAGTATCTGAGGCTCAGTGAGTGACATGTCTCGGAGCCTAGAGTGCTCCTGGGAATGGACTGTGGCCTTAGCAGTTGGTCCATCTCAGTGCTCACAGACCCTGGGGTGCTGGCGTTAGGGCAGTTTGAAGATGGTTCCGCCCGTTCTTGCACTTTGCTTCCCCCCCCCCGCCCCCGCTGTCTGGAAGGGCTCTTTCTAAATGTTGTGATGTGGCTTTTGCTGTGTCTGTCTGCACATTCCCTCCTTTGGGGGTTCAGGGCCCCGTTCACTGTTGGCTTTGGTGTGATGTATGCACGTCTCTCCTTGTTGTCCAGCTGTGCTGCAGTGTTGTGCGTTTCTAACTGACTGTGCTATCTCTGTCTGTCTCTATCTCAGCCTGACGTGGAGGACGAAATAGCGGTATGCACACCTTTTCTTTCATGGGTCTGTCTCCACTGTAACATTCCTCCCTTGGGTGTTCAAAAGCTGCACATGTTCGGCCCCTGCAGCTGCTGGGTCAGCATCCCCCACAGAGAGTGGGAGGGGAGACTTGGGCACCGTGCATTTCCCCAGCCCAGGCAGTGCAGCCCTGGTTGTGCACATGGCTGTGTGTGTATGTTAGGGAGGCAGGTGACCATGCACATGGGCCACAGAAGAAGGGGTTACGTGTCCTGGGACCCAGTTGAGTGACATCAGAGTTAGTATACTCTGTTCTCACCTCCTGTTGAATGCACAAGGTCCCAAGTGTTTTTTGGGAGAAGTCCTGTTGCGTTCTCTGAGGGCCAAGGCTGTTCCTTCCCCTGTGTGCGCCAGTGAAGTTTTAAGGGGCCTCTGAGGTGGTGCAGTGGCCAGGAGGGAGCCTGCCAGGTAAATGTGGTGACGCTAGTGTGCATGAGCATTGCTGTAGAAAGCTGAGCAGGGAGATGGAGAGGAGTCTCTTGGGGGAAGCTGCTTGCTTAGGGAGTGTGATCAATAGACCTGAAGTCCTGAGATCGTACAGGCTCTGAACCAAGGCCAGGAGCCCATGGGTGGGTGGGAGTCCAGGCTCTGGGGCAGGGGAAGAGCTCAATACAGGCTTAAAATAAATGGTTGCAAAAAGGGGAGGCTATGCTGATCCATCCAGCCTTTGTCCCTCAGACCAGTCCGGAGCAGCTGGTGCTCCCCTCTTCCTTGCGCAAGGCACTGTACCTGCAATGAGATCTCATGTGTTTCTGGTGACAGGGCCGGGCAGTGCTGTACTGACTACTCCAGTTGCTGCGACACTGACACTGCCTGTGCTTCTGGGCGTGCCCAGGATATCCCAGTGAAGTCCATCCCATAGGCTGAGTGCTAAGAACAGTTGTAGCTGTCTTGGGAGTGGCTCTCCCTCACAGGGGCAGCACTGAGTCAGGCAGTACCTACGTATCTGCGGGTGCAGTCACACTAACACCGCAGCTGGGAAAAACGCAGTAGCCTATGGTGCACGGCCCTGTGCCACCACACAAGATACAAAGCCGGACGATGTCCCTTTGGCCCCTGCATCCTGTCCTGTCTGTCGCTGGGTGAGCCCAGCTACTTCTGGAGTTTGGCCTTCCACTCTGAGGTGGTAGGTGGGAGCTGGCTCCCTGTGATGCCTGTGCTCGTCTGTTACTTGGCCTGAATCCCAGTGACTGGTGTGTTTCTGTTTCTTGCAGAGGACGATCTCTCTAGGGGCAGGCGACAGGCAGGTGATCCAGACGCCCATCAATGATTCTCTCCCCGTCAGCAGCTGCAGCGTAGCACTGCTCTTCCGGCAGCTTGGTGAGACTCGGCCCCGGCCTCACCTGCTCATAGGGACAGGTTCTGAATACCGTCATCCAGTGCCCTAGTGCTGCCCCCAATGCCATACTCCTGACCTTGACTTATCAACTCCGTGCTCCATCCCCTCCACCCCCACATCCGACCGAATCTCTCCATCTCACGCTGCTTCCTTCTCTCAGGAAGTGAGGGGGAGCCTGGCAGTTGTGCTCTGGTTGTGGCCCAAAACTGTGGATCCATTCAGATGCCATGTTAATGGGCACTGACTGAGCACCAAGGCAGGGTCAGCAGGAGAAGGCAGGGCTGGGTCTGAGCAGCTGCAGGCCTTTCTGTGCAGGGATTTGTCTTCCAGCTGCTCTCACTGCGTGAGTTAGCTGGTCCTAGCACTGATTCAGAGGTGACAGGAGGTTTAGTAAATGACTGACGCACTCTGTGTCCAGTGAATGGAAGAGGAAGTCCCGTCCCCATGCAGCAGGAGGAAGGGGCAACAAGGAGTGGGGATGTGGGGGAAACTGTTGGCAGCCTGTTTGGTGGGGTGAGAGAGCAGGCACTCGTGGGACTCTAGCAGGACTCTGGTGCTGTACTTGGGAAGAATCCACCTGCAAGCGCTGAATGCTCTGCCCCTTCTCCCCCCAGGGATCACCAATGTGCTGTGTCTCTTCTGTGCTGCACTCACCGAACACAAGATCCTGTTTCTCTCCAGCAGTTATCAGAGACTCACAGATGCCTGCCGGGCCCTGCTTGCGCTTATGTTCCCCCTCAAGTACAGGTGAGGGAGTGTCGAGTCCACCTGACACATGGATGGAGTAAAGCTACGTGCTGAAAAGGGGCTCGACATCCTGTGCAAAGCCTGTCTCTGGCTTGCCAGATTGCCCTGTCTCCATCCGTGCACTAATGGTGGCCAAGTCCCATGGCTAGTGTGGGCTGATTACTGTAGGCCAAGCACTGTCGGGGATGGCCAGGTGAAATCAAATCAGAGACATGTTCTCTGGATGCACTGAAAGCTCATGTCCATGGCTTTAGAGGCGTCTATAATAATTAAATTTCTCAGCAGCAAAATAACACGAATAACCCCAGCTTTGCACCCCCTGAGGAAAATTTGGGCTCTAGACTATCAGAGAGGGAGTGAGTTTCAGCGCTGCAGGCCCCTGCCAGCTGCTTTCTCCAAGCCCAAGGAGCTGTGAGCATGAACTGATTGCAGCTGCCACATGGCCTCATGGTGAGAGCGGGGGATGTCTCAGGTAGCCAGGCGTAGTTCAGCAAGGTGCTGCAGATGCCGAGTGTGATCAGCTCTTCCTGAGCTCAGTAGAGGCTTTGCACTTACAGGATTGGGCCCTTAGGAGTTCCCCTGTGATACACTCCATGCCGAAGTCACTGTGCAGGCAGTGCAGATCTCCAGAGACCTGAATGAATGGGGTAGAGGAAATCAGCAGAACTCCAGGAGCCCCCAGAGCTGCCCACCCCGAGTGGCCCTCCCCAGAAAGAGTGATTACGTACAGGGCACTTGTCAGTGAGACGGCTGGGCGCCGTGCTCACCCTACTCTGAAGGGGAGATGTTGACTGTCTCAAACATCAGAGGGGTAGCTGTGTTAGTCTGGATCTGTAAAAGCAGCAAAGAATCCTGTGGCACCTTATAGACTAACAGACGTTTTGGAGCATGAGCTTTCGTGGGTGAATACCCACTTCATCAGATGCATGTCTCAAACAGTGACCTGACTTCCCTTCCCGGCCCAGGACAAAGCTGTGTGCACCTCTCCCAGCTAGGGTAGTGAAGATAGATGTGTCATTGTCGCTGCTAGCTGCCTGCTCTGGTTCCAGTCTGCCAATACCACTGGAGAAGGGTTCTTTATATTTAAAATATAAATATATTCCTTTGGCATTTACACCCCCGCCCCTTGAGCTGGAAGCACTGGACATGGGCTCAGGCTGACTGTAACTTTAGAGTCAGATAACGTGACTGCGGGTCCCTTTCCAAAGCTAAAGCCGTCCTAGCTGTGAGGTGCACGCACAGTTCAGAGTGCCTGCCATGGCAGAAGGGCCTTGACACCGCTACTCACTATCCACTGGCCATTAGCGTGGTCCCATCATGGGCCAGGTTTGTTCCTTGTGCTATCTGCCCCAGGACTTTCACCAGTCCGGTTTGAAATGGCTTGTGTGATGTGGGGGACTATTGCACAGTCCAGGTGGCTCTGGAGTCTGGCTTGGCCAGGGTGGAGCAGGGTCTTGCAGCCAGGCGCTGGGCCCAGCGTAGCTTCTGATTGGCTGTAGTGACGATCTGCTTTGGTTACAGTTTCACGTACGTGCCCATCTTACCTGCACAGCTCCTTGAGGTGCTCAGCACTCCAACGCCCTTCATCATCGGTGTCAGCTCCATCTTCCAGTCGGAGACGCAGGAACTGGTGAGGCGCTGCGTAACTCCGTCTGTGCAGTAACTCTTCCCCTCCCCCTACATTGCTGCAGTCCTTCTGGGTCCGAGCTCTTGAAGAAGAGGCAAGAGGTCATGTGCTAGTGGGAATGGGAGTGCGGGGATGAACAAACCCTGCTGGAACAGGCTGCACTTGTTCAGTCAGACCAGCTGGGGTTGAGATCCAGGCATGTCTTTCAACTCAAGCAGGGCTGGGCTGGGGCTGGACTTGCCTGAGACTTGGTCCTGTCTACATGACGGTGACTGAAGATGCGATAAGTTCTGTAATTGAGAAGGCTATGTGGCACTTACTGTGCTTTGAGCACCTGGTTTGGGTTTAGGGCTTGTCTACACTGGCAGCACTTAAGCACTGCTGGAGCAGCGCTTCAACGTGGCTTGTGTGGTCACAGTGCAGTGCAGGGAGAGAGCTCTCCCAGGGCTCGAAACAAACCACCTTCATGAGGTGGGAGTAGCTCCCAGCGCTGTGGCATGTCTGCATGGGCGCTTTACAGCGCCGAAACATGCTGCACTCAGGGGGGGGTATTTTCACACCCCTGAGCGAGGAAGTTGCAGCGCTGTAAATTGCCAGTGTAGACAAGCCCTTAGTTAAGTCAGTTCTAAGCTAAACTGAAATAAGCCTGATTTGAACCGAAAGAAGAGTGCCTGCTCGGCCTTTTGAACTGCTTCAACTGAGTTGGTTTAAAATTACCTGTTAATCCAGCCAGCTTCATGTAGACAAGTCTGTGGGTGCTGCAAGATTGGCACTGGTGTTTCATTTGGTGGGGTCAGACTGTCTCAGTGAGATGTAAAGCCGAGGTTCAGATTCCTGGTGAGATCCCCTGGTACTTCCCCTAAGAGTGCAGCTGTGAACACTAGTGTCCTGGCAGCACCCTGATTTGTGCAGTTCCTGCTCCCCTCTGCTCTTAGGTTCAGACGGAAATAGTGGTGGTTCCTCCTGTCCTATCCTGGTGTGCAGTGTTCCTGTGGCTGTTACACAGCTGCTGCACTTCACCCCAGCAGGTGACGTGATCCCTAGGCGTATATCGTATGTCAGCAAGTGCTCAAGTACCGTGGCAATGGGCACTGTGTAAGAAGTTATGGGGATTGTAAAGTGCTCTGGGCTCTACCAGATTGTGTGTGGGGAGGCTGTTAAGTACAAATCCCTCCCCACCGCAAAAAAAAAAAAAAAAAAAAGACTGCAGCTCCTTTGCTGGGTCACTCAGCTGGGTGGGGAGCACTCCAGAAAGCCTGTCCTGTCTGTGTGCTCATGCCTGCCTCGCTGCTTTCAGTTGGATGTCGTCGTAGCAGATCTGGATGGTGGGACGGTGACCATCCCAGAGTGCATTCACATCTCCCTGCTCCCTGAGCCACTGCTCCATCAGACACGAGAAGCCCTCTCCATGGTAAGTGTGGGACTCCAGGACTGGCTCGGCTCCACTCCTTGGTCCCCTTCCCGTCTCAAGAGGTTCCTGATATGAGGGTGAACATAGCACTCGAGGCATGTAGTCAGGACCCTGTGGGCAGATGTTGGAAGTGAGATCAGGCACAGCAGCAGAGCCTGAATAGGGAGTCTCCCACATCTTGCGAGGTTGTGATCATATCACTTGAGGCTTGTCATGCTTCCTTCCTCCCCGCAGGGCACACTGGGGTGCTGGGGTTTGGCACATGCAGTTGCTTCAGGTTTCTGGGAGTCTTGTGAATGGTCCTCACTCTCCAAACAGGAAACCGCTCCAGCCCTGGAGCTCCTTGCATGGGTGCTAGCTGGTCCCAGAGGGGCTGTGACCCTGGGCAAGATGGCCTTAGCAGCTCTCGCTGATGCTGATTGCAGAATGTGGCTCCAGGCAATCCCCTGCATTGGTGCCTTTCTGGGGTCTGTCAATTCAGTCAAGACAGAAGAATCTGTCTGCACCGAGGAGCCAGGCCTCTGATCCAGCAGCTGCTGCTCTGAAGTTGCAGTGCACCTGGAGCACAGCACCTCAGCAACGTTGGTCAGAAATGGAAACTATTCTTATTATGGGGAGCTACTGATGGAACAGAGCTCGAAGCCAAAACAGAGAGGCGATAGTGGGCAGGGTCATGGGAACTTCCCGGAGCTCCCATCCCCTCTCCCAAGCCAGGTGACATGTCTGAGGAGTCTTCTTCAGGGCCACAACCCTTGGCAGTGCCCTGTGAAGCTGCAGGGAGCTATCTGCCAGATCTGTAAGGCAGAAGAGACCGTCACATTCATCTAGTCGGACTTGTGTGATGCAGGCTATAGAATTCCATCTTGCTATTCCTGCCCCAGTCCAAAGGCACTGTGGCCTGCAGGCCTCTTCAGGTCTGGTCCCCAAGGCTGGCAGGACCATGTCTCTCTCTGGACCTGGTGCTCTTTCTAGTGAATGCCCGTTCCCAGGGCTCACTACAGGGCAGGGCCCAGTGCTGGCTGCTCCGTGGTCCATTGAGGAAGTCCTGGCCTCTTCCAGCTGTGGTGGTAAACTTCCAGGGAGCTAAGGCCCCCTCTCTGAGCATGCTCTCCTCTTGACTCTTCAGATCTTGGACCCTGAGTTGGAGGTAGCAGACTTAGCATTCCCCCCATCAACCGTGTCTGCCTCCTCGCTCAAAATGCAGGTGAGTCGGGGAGCCGAGAGGGGCCTGGGAAGAAGCGTTTGTACTTGGGTGTGTCCCTTCTGAGTGTCCATTCCTTGGGCGTGGGATTGCAGAGGAGCTGCTTTCCCTGCTGGGGTTGGGAGGGGCTGTTCTTTATTTCCATGGCCAGGAGCAAGGTGGGGCTGAAGCTTCTGTCTAGGACCAGTGCTGGTTAAGGAGCCGACTAGGGTGACCAGATGTCCCCATTTTGGGGTCTTTTTCTCCTAAAGGCTCCCATTACCCCCCACCCCTGTCCCGATTTTTCATATTTGCTGTCTGGTCGCCCTAGAACTGACAGTGGTGCTGCAAATAGCTGGGCTGGAGATGATGTTTACAGGGCCAGAGAGGAGGGTTCCCCATTGGCCTCCATGCATATGGAGCTCCCTAGCTCCCTGCAGGAGCTGGAAATCACCCTCATCTGGTGCACTGGGGACAGCTGCTACAGCAGACACTAGCGTTACAGGTGCACTGAACTATGAAGGGCCTGTTTCACTGTGAGCAATGTAAGGACCTCCCTCTGCCTCTGCTCTGTGCAGAGGGAGGGGGCATGGGTTTCCTTCCCCCCTCTCCATTCTATCCCATCCCCTGCTTTCCTCCAGTCATCTCTTCGTGTTTCCTGGTTGGCAGGTGCTGGGTCAGAGCCCATCTCTTCCTGAGGAGGCATCTCCGCTGCCAAGTTTCTGGCTCCATCCTCTCAGGCTGCTTCCTCTGCTTTCCTCTCAGTGCCTTACTGTTCTGTCCTTCTCTTGCTTCAGGACAAGGAGATCCGAGCTGTCTTCCTCCGTTTGTTTGCACAGCTGCTGCAGGGCTACCGCTGGTGCCTGCACATCATCCGAATCCACCCAGAGCCAGTCATCCGCTTCCACAAGGTAAGGCAGCTGGTGGGTGGGGGGGATTTCAGACGCATCAGTGGAGCCAGAGCACAGAAGGTCCCAGGGTAAATACTTGGATGGTCAGAGCAACCAAAAACCCAGGTACTGCAGGGGGCAGTGAGAGTAACGTGGTATGGGAAACACCTACCTCTGAGAGCTTGTCTGTAGGGGGTGGCTTTCACATTGCCTTTTGGGTTAAAATGCCTTGTGCCCACAAGACACAATTCTTTTTTCCAGTTATCTGGCCTTTTGCGAAATGGATAATTCAGTGTGGAAATGGATTAAGTTCATTTTGAGATGAGTTAATCTGGAAAAAGGTTTTGTGTGGATGCAGCTCTATTTCAGGTGATCTTTCCTGCCACTGGCAGTCCTCCCACTGCTTCCCACATTGATTGCTTCACATCTGGATGGACCTGTCTCCTTACTTGTGTTCTCTCTATTTGTCTGGGATCATGTTGACTGGATGTCACCTCCCCCATTTAAATGCTGGTGCACAGCTATGTGCACCACAGTTACACACTCCTGGAATTGCATACTCTTCTCCTGTGTGGACCCATGCAGAGATCATGGGTTGCCCTGAGGGCTGGGAAGAGGAGACGGTCCAGTCTTGCCTTAGCAGCAGCTACCAGAGAGCCAATATTGTGAGCCTGTGTCGAAGCAAATCCTGGAGATGGATCACTCCTGGGGCAAGGTCCCATGTTAGAACAAAGGAAAGGAGGGCCAGTAGAGTTACAGAAACCCTAGGATAGCCGCAAGACCTTCAGGAATGCTCCCAGCACTTGCCCTCTACTGTGAGCTGCACCATGTTTTTGCCCAAGAGGCCACCACTGAATTCTGGTATGTTGTGGACGGCACCCAGGAGTGCAGACCCCAATCAGGACTCCAGGGAGGAGGAAATTTCCCAGCAAACCCAGGATCACTTTCCCACACAAAAGTCTGAGGAAGTGATGTCTCCCAACACCCAAGTGGTCTCCCACCACAATAGTGCTGGAAAAGGATCACTGCCAGTGAGTGGTACGTGCTATCACAGAATCAGAAGATTACGGTTGGAAGAGACTTCAGGAGGTCAACTAGTCCCACCCCCTGCTCAAAGCAGGACCAATCCCCAACTAAATCATCCCAGCCAGGGCTCCTTCCTTAAAAACCTCTAAGGAAGGAGATTCCACCACCTCCCTAGGTAACCCATTCCAGTGCTTCACCACCCTCCTAGTGAAATAGTTTTTCCTAATATCCAACCTAGACTTCCCCCACTGCAACTTGAGACCATTACTCCTTGTTCTGTCATCTGCCACTGAGAACCATCCTTCAGGTAGTTGACGGGTGCTATCAAATCCCCCCTCACTCTTCTGCAGACTAAATAAACCCAGTTTCCTCAGCCTCTCCTCATAAGTCATGTGCCCCAGCTCCCTAATCATTTTCGTTGCCATCTGCTGGACTGCCTCCGATTTGTCCATGTCCTTTCTGTAGTGTGGGGCCCAAAACTGGACACAATAAGAGGAGAATAATCACTTCCCTCAGTATGGTGGCAACGCTCCTATTAATGCAGCCCAATATGCCACTTGTCTTCTTGGCAAGGGCACACTGCTGACTCATATCCAGCTTCTCATCCACTGTAATTCCCAGATCCTTTTCTGCAGAACTGCCGCTTAGCCAGTCAGTCCCCAGCCTGTAGCACTGTGTGGGATTTTTCTGTCCTAAGTGCAGGACTCTGCACTTGTCCTTGTTGAACCTAATCAGATTTCTTTTAGCCCCATCGTCCAATTTGTCTAGGTCACTCTGGACCCTATCCCTACCCTCCAGCATATCTACCTCTCTCCCCAGCTTAGTGTCATCCTTGAATTTACTGAGGGTGCAGTTCATCCAGATCATTAATGAAGATGTTGAACAAAACTGGCCTCAGGACCGACCCTTGGGGCACTCCGCTTGATACCGGCTGCCAACTAGACATCAAGCCGTTGATCACTATCCATTGAGCCCGACGATTTAGCCAGCTTTCTATCCACTTTATAGTCTGTTCTTCAAATCCATACTTTTAAAACTTGCTGGCAAAAATAATGTGGGAGACCTTATCAAAAGCTTTGCTAAAGTCAAGATATATCACAACATATTTTATATATATTACAACATCATTGTATAAGGGAGTTTAACAAACTTCATCCCTCCTTTCCCACCACTGTGCTCAAAATGGCATCTGCACTAGAGCATTTAAGCTCTACAGCTGCAATTTTTCTGAACTATTCATACCCACAGTCATCAGCCTCACTGAAAACTACCTAACCATCTCCAAGCTCACCCCAGACTGAGGAGGGTCCTACAGGAATGATATAGAGATATGCTTGGGCCTCATTTTAAAGTCCAACCTGAACCTGGACCCGGACCCAACCCAAGAAGAATCATTTTCAAAACCGACCCAGTTCAAACCTGACACTTCCTCCCTCACACCTGTGCCACAGCAGCTGCTGTTGCTTCATCCTTGGGGCTTGGCCTGGTAAGGGATTCCTGTGCCCATGATCTATCAGTGTTGCAGCAGCTGTTTTCCCTGCTCCAGCTGACTGCCACTCCCTTACTGTGCTGTGCACACTGCAACTGCAAGTGATAGTTTCTGCCGTCGCCATTCTACACTCCCAGGCGAGAACAATAGGCAGAAGCCCTGCACTTGTGCATGTTTGGGACCATGTGAGCTACTTTGGCAGTGTTATGGTCCATAAAGCGTGCATTGTTTGTTGTGATTTACATTCCACTGGTTTCACATGTGCACAGTAAAGTGCTTTATTTGCCCTGTTTTATGTTTGATAAAGGTTATTTCTAACTAAGGTTCTGTGGTTTAGAATTGCACACAGGCCATCAACACAATAAAATGCCCTTTCATAAATCATTACTATGCTTTTCCATGCTGCGTACAAACTTCCATTTCATACAATCCTGCCAGTGACTAACGCAATCTGTACCTGGTGCATTTCAACATCTGAGCTCCTAGCCTTGAAGGAGGCACACTGGGCAACATGCCCCCATGGCACTAGTGATTTGCTGGTTTGCAGAAGCAGCCTCTCAGGCTGTAACTTTCCAGAGGTCTCTGCCCCTTTGCCTCCCACCCATCAGTGAGGTGCTTTCTCTTACCCTCTTAGATGGTGGCAAAATACAGCAAGCAGCTCTCACAGAAGATAGATATTGCTCATCACCAGGCTCCTGCACTTCTCTTAGCCTTCCAAACACATGCTCCGTTGTCCCTCTGCAGCTGAGTCTCCCAGGATGATGTTGGAAATCATAGCACTATTAATGTCCATAGTGGTCCTGGGAGCAAAGGTTCCCTTTGTCATTGAAGAAAGGATCCTGGCACCACGGACCTTTCCAGACTCGCCCCCCGTGTATTAATACTGGTGAACCTCCCCCAGTGAACAGCCATGGAGAAATACCCGTTTCTGTTGATGAACTCTGAGGTCTGATGTGGGGGGCAAAGAATAGGCACATGGGCCCTGCTGGTGGCCCCAGTACAGTTGGGGAACCCCAACAGTGCAAATCCACTAGTAACTTCCTGTGTGCTTGGTCCTGGGCATCAGTGCCCTCTCTAGCAATGCATCCATCCCTGACAACCGCCCCAACAGTTGGTCTGCCAGCACCCAGCTGGTCAGCTACAGACATGAAGCTGGAGGCGGTGAGCAAATGGTCACATGCTTCTCCAGGTCAGTGTGCTGTGGCTCCAGGGTGAGCTCTGCACAGATCTCTAGGAAAGTGGCCTTTGTCGTCCTGAAATCCTGCTGCCACTCCACATTGCTGCCCTTTCCTAGCTGTCGGGGCTCGTTTCCCGACCCCAGAAACGACACCCTGAGAGAAGCTGGTCCAGGAAATGGCCATCCACAAGCAGCTCTTTGATTTCATCCTCCACCACTCCTCTCCCGAGATTAGTTCGGCGGCATGATGGTGACTCCTAAAGTCATCCAGCTGCGTGACCGCAAATGCAAGTGAGACGACTTATGCGTATTAACAGCTGTCAGGATGGCTGCAGGCAGCAGTGTTCTCTTCATGCCAGCTGACAACAGTTTGAAAACGGCGGTGGCTCACAAGGGACAGATGAATTGTGGGATGCCAAGAGAGGAACCATGGGAATTTGCCCCTTTGCTCCCAAGTTCCAGAAATCTAGTGGCTTCACAATGGTCTGCAAAAAAATCCCAGACTAAGCAGCTGCGCAATGCACCATGGGACACCTGCCCAGAATGTTGTATGCTTGTTTAAAAAGCAAAACAAAAAATGCAGTGCCATGTGAATGCACTGATTCCAAAGGAATTCAGATACAGCCAGCTCTGTGGACACACTTATTCAGATTAGTTATTCCACAAAAACCTCCATGGCTGGACAAGCCCTGAGTCTGTGTGCTCCTCAGTGTAGCGTGAAGGGAGGGATCGGCAGCAGGGTGGTGCTGTGCTGTTAGGGAGGCTGTCTACTGGATGAGATGTGAAACGACCACTCCAACCTTGGTGTCCTGGTGTATTCCATTCTGTCCCCTGCACTCCCTCTGGAGTGCATTGGATACAGCATTGCTCCAGTCTCCAACGCCACTGCTTTCCTGTGTTCCATCACCGAGGCGGCCGTGTTTGAACTGGTGCCTGTATGTGGATGGCTGTAAAGGCCATGGAGAACTGTTGGATTGAGGAGTGCAGCATTCAGAGTAGGGGCCTTGGGACCAGGAACTCCTGAGCTCTGGCTCTGCCATGCGCTGCTGTGACCCCCAGGTTCTAATCCATACATCTCTCTCTCTGGGCTTCCATGTCTGTAAATGAATCTAATTCTGACGCACTCCTCAGGGCTGTGAAGAGGAGGAAGTGTTCAGGGGGCCATTTATACAGCCCCACCTTGTACATTATGGGCAAATAAAGCCCTGCCCAAGGGTCTGGATCTGAAATAGACACCACATCACAAGCAGGCTTGGGGAAAGGAAGGCTCATGGCTGTGCACACATCCTGCTAGTTCCCCCAGCATGGGGCTGCGGTCTGGAAAGTTGTGGGCTGCCACCATTGGCTCCTGCTCTTTTCCACCTCGTTGCCTGAGAGCCCGTGATCCGTTATGGTGATAGCGTGGTGCTGCGTCTGGCTGGCTCTGAGACTCAGGTCCGTCTGCTAATGGCTGCCTACTGTTCCTTGTTGTAGGCAGCCTTCCTTGGTCAGAGGGGGCTGGTGGAGGATGACTTCCTCACCAAGGTCCTGGAGGGCATGGCGTTCGCTGGCTTTGTGACCGAGAGGGGTGCCCCATACCGAGCAATTGACCTGTTTGATGAGGTAAGAGGTGATTCGGGGGCAACTCCTTCCTTCCCTGGCTGGCAGCCCTCAGTAAATAATCAGGGGCTGCAGAGCATGTCTGAGCTCTTGCTTTCCCCTCCGAGGGACTGAGGAGTGAGCCAAAGATGTCAGGGGAGCACCCTCGGCCTGCTTGCTGCAGCGCTCTGCATGGGCTGGGAGCAGCTGAGGAGCAGCCTGAGCTGGGGCAGCCCTGGCACTAAGGAGCATAGCCAACATGGCACCCGTGCTCCCACACAGGAGGCTGCCCCTCATGCCTCTCCTCCACCCTCAGCTGGTCGCCTATGAAGTGAAGCGGATGCGTGCTGAGGAGGGGAGCAAGCAGAAAATACTGCGGCACATCAAGGAGCTGGCAGAGCAGCTCTATAAAAATGTAAGTGCCGAGGGCTGGGCTGTGGGTTGGGCAGGGGACAGTGGGGTGTCTGGGGGTGGGAATAAGGTGGACGTGGGAGCCTGGCACAGGGGCAAAGCCTCCCTATGAGTAGGGTCAGGGGCCCCCACTGAAGGAGGTGCCATTCCTCCTTCACCTCTGCTGCTGCATGCCTAGTGCTGGAGCTTCTTCTCTTTGGAGTACGTTCCAGCCCTGTGCCTCAACCCTCGTCTGCTGGCCACAGGTGGAGGTGGCCCAAGGGGAGTTCAGTGACTGACTGTTCTTGGAGCTGGCCCAGGTGGTTTGAATTGTCAACCCATTGCTGCCTGGTTCTCTCTGGTTTGGAGGGACCCTGCATGCATGGGTGCAGGGTATTCACAGTAATTCCTCCCCCATGTGTCCCAACTGGTCTGGAGGATCTGGCCAGCCACCCCTTCAGCCTTCAGACTGAGGGCGCCCTGCTGAGACAGCCTCTGGAGCACGACAGCACTGCCCTCTCTGGCCTAAGGTCACCGTTGGACTTGCGAGGGCACTGCCCTGCTGCAGAGGGCTGAGTTCCCTACCTGCCCAGCATGTTCAGGCTCTCCCGGCCCTATTGTGTGGGTGGCTCCGGAGAGCATAGTGCATCTGTGCCTGAGCCAGGCAGTCTGCGCCTGGTGCTGGAGGGCTCCTGGTTTGTAACCTGTGGGAAGGGCTGGGCCTTGGTGCTGGGTGCAGTTCCCCAGGGACACAGCATAGCACATCTGTCCTGGAGAGTAACCGGCTCCCCTTGCTGGACTAGGAGAACCCATACCCCGCAGTGACAATGCACAAGGTGCAGAAGCCCACAGATGGCTGCCACCTGCGCCTACACCAGAGGCCTTTTCCCCGCTTGGACGAGGGGACAGTCCAGTGGATCATCGACCAGGCCACTGCCAAGCTGCAGACAGCCCCCCCGGCTGTGAAGGCGGAGAAGAAGTGTATGGTGCCATCGGGACCCCCCATTGGTATGTCTCCCAGGAGGGGCACAGCCTCACGGTAAAGGGCCATGTGAGGGGGGAGCTTTGCCTCAGCACTGCCAGGCTTACAGCTCAGTATGGGCACCACTGGCCTCTCCGCTGGCAGCTTAGTTGGATTTCAAAGCCTGGGGTGGAGAAGGCTGCAGGGGTCTGTCAGCGAGGAAGGGCTGGAGAGATGGTTCTTACATGTGGCTGGGATTCCCCGCAGCCTCGAGCTGAGGTGGGGAATACAGAGGCTGGGGCGTGGCCCCATTGTCAGCCCAGAGGCTTAGCCGAGAACTGGGGGCGGGTGGTTAACCATGTGCTGGAGCTGCTCATGCCCACAGGGAGCCTTTCAGGTGAGATGGGGGGGCTAGGCCTGAATTTAGGAGAGTCTGCTCCCTTTGTGTGCCCAGCTGGAGATGCACCCACAGCTCCCAATGCAGCCCCCTCAGATGGTCCAACCCAGGGTGCCTCAAATTGGGCACCCAAAGTCAGTGGAGTCTTCTGAAAGGGTGATCCTAGATCTGCAGGGCCAGCATTGATTGGGGAGGTGAGCAGCTTGCTGTGCGTCTCTGCTTGTGCTTGCTCAGCTCTGCCACTACAGAAAGCCATTCACTTCCAAAACAATGTGCTTAGTGTGTAAGAGTGGGAGCGGGGAGCCAGGACTGCTGGGTCCTGTTCCTGGCTAGGCCCCTGACTCGTCATGCCCTGTGACAAGCCACTGTACCTCTTTGTGCCTCAGTTTGCCTAGCTGTGAAATTGGGCTGCTGCCCAGCACTGCAGGGTTTATTGAATTGCTGACTGTGAAGTCCTGGGCACCCCAGGGACAGAAGGCACGGTAGAGCCAGTGTTCTCATTTCCTGTATCCCCCTTGCCCTTTACCGCTAGTCCGAGTCCATGGAATCAGGAACCATGTCCCTTGGGGATCTGTGTCACTGAGGCTGCTCATCTCCACCGTAGCCAGTTGGGCCATGCTATCCGCTGGAGAGGGAACAGGAGAGATCCATGCGGGAGTCAGAAACCCAGAGCCCCTGCCGTCCCAGAGCAGGACAAAGAGATGGGCTGGCTGTGCGGCTTGCCTCCCTCAAAGGGGGACAGGCCAGCCTCCCTCACCTGCTCCTGCAGTGTAGTGACTGGTGGCTTTTCTCCCCAGCTGCCATCATGGAGCGCAATGGCAGTGCCCTGGCCAACAGCGCCCGCCGCCTGGAGGTGGTCAGGAACTGCATCTCCTATGTCTTCGAGAACAAGATGCTAGAAGCCAAAAAGGTGAGGGCCCAGGGAGCCGGTAGGTAAAGGGGCGGGTGTACGGAGAGACAGGACACAGCCCCTGGCTGCTCTACATCTCTGCCATCCCATCACACAGAGCTGGTCTGTGTCCAGTCCTCCATCTGCCTAGGCTGCCCCCCACCGCCTCACACGCTCTTCGTCAGCACGCCTCTTGCCCATTGTGCCGTGGAGCCTGGCTAACTGCCGCATTTAACCAGTGTGGGCTGGCAAATCTGGGATGCTGTGGCCACTGTCTGGTTCTGCCTCCACCTGGGACTGTCCTGTGGAGATGGCTAAGACAGGGACTGGGCTCCAGTGAGTGTTCTGTGCAGCTGCATTTTACTTACCAGGATGTGGGTTTGCAGTGTGGGTCATTGCGGCACAGGGGGCTCAGTGTGTCACCTCTGCCTGTGCTGACTACCCCAGGGTGTGTGGGTGAGTTGTCTGTGAGTTTCCAAAGCATCAGGCCTTGCAGCAGGCACTCTATATCCTACATCCATCTCCAGTTGCTACCAGCTGCCCTCCAGCCTGTAATCCTCAGCAGGGCCTGGACAGGAAGCTTGGTACAATCGGTCTACCCTCTGCTCTTCCTCCTGCAGCTGCTTCCAGCTGTACTAAGGGCCATGAAGGGCCGAGCAGCCAGACACTGCCTGACTCAGGAGTTGAATCTGCATGTGCAGCAGAACAGAGCTGTACTGGACCACCAACAATTCGACTTCATTGTCCGTGTGATGAACTGCTGTTTACAGGTACCGTGTAAAGGGGCTGGCTGGAGCTGTGGTGGGACGAGGGCTCACCAGGGCTGCTGCCATCACACCCTTGGATTCCTTTGGGGGGCTGATGCCTTGTGAACAAGGTCCTCTCCGGGATGCTGGAGAAGCCGGCACAGCTCTGTCCTGGAGGGTGCTTGAGGCGGAGTGTGGGTGGAAGTCTACAGTTCTGGGGCTCTGCGGTGAATGCCAGTTCACCCCTCTCCAGAGCTGCGGAGATGTGGTTTGGGGGCAGTGTTGGGGGTCTGTAGTTCTGGGGGTCTTACAGTGAATGCCCCTTTCTCCAGGGCTCTGTGCTAATCTCTTCTCTCTCCCCCCACCCCAGGACTGCACTGCCATGGATGAGCATGGGATTGCAGCAGCACTTTTGCCACTAGTCACTGCTTTCTGCCGAGTAAGTATCCAGTGCAGCCTGGTGCATGCTGCAGATCCTGGCAGAAGGGCCTCGTGTCTGCCTGGTTGGAACTACGAAATGACTGCAGAAAGCGCCAATGAGCTGTGCCAGTGCAGGGACTGGTCTCTCGGGGGGAGGGTCACCCCACAGGGCCATAGCTCAGGCAGGCGTGGAGGCTCCACTCTGCCTCCTGCCTCGGTCCTGTTGGGCCCAAAACCCTTTTGACTCCAACAGGTCTGAGAGGCCTTGCACTTAAGGCAGCCTTGAAAGGCTGTGGTGTGAGGAGAGATGTCAGCTCTGCATCCACTGGCCTAACTCCTCCCAGCCCAGGGGTGGCCACTCTGGGTATAGCTACAATGCAGTCAAAAACCTGCAGCTGGCCCGTGCCAGCTGGGCTCACAGGGCTTGGGATGAGGGGCTGTTTTATTGCTGTGTAGACTTCCGGCTTGGGCTGGAGTGCAGGCTCTAGGACCCTGCGAGGTGGGAGGGGCCCAGAACTCGGAAGTCTACCCCACAAGTTGCAGGTTTTTCATCGCAGTGTAGCCAGACCCTCTGTGGCAGCAGGAGCTCCCTGTTGGGGAGACAGAGCAGCAGTGGCTGGGCCTCTCTCAGGCGCTGCTCATCTCTAGGCTTGAGACCAGGGCTGTGGCACCCAGCTGCAGGGAGGTCAAGACAGCTGGGTCACAGAGGCCAGGGAGCATTGACCTTGATTCCCTCAGTCTCGCAGGAGCAAAGCTCAGTCTTTGCTCCCCAGCAGTAGAGGCAGTTTATTGTGGCATTAAGTGGGCATGCAGGAGGGGCAGTCAGTGCAGTATTACTTTATGCAGGGAGGGGGCTCAGTGTGTGTGGTGCCACTGGCTGGCCAAGGGCACTGCCTTTCCCAGCTGGAGCATAACCCAGTGTGGGTTAGCTGGGGGAGGGCCTGACATACAGGAGGCATCTGCACTGAGACCCTCTCTTCTCTCTGCCCCCCAGAAACTGAGCCCGGGCATCACACAGTTTGCCTACAGCTGTGTGCAGGAACATGTCGTGTGGACCAACATCCAATTCTGGGAGGCCATGTTCTACTGCGATGTGCAGAACCACATCCGAGCCCTGTACCTGGAGAGCAATGAGGAGAACCACTTGGATGAGGTGATGAGATGGCAGGAATACCAGCCCCAGGCCGTCCTGGCCCAGACCTCCTCATAGCTAGTGAGGAGGCAAGAACTGGCCTGAAGGCATGGGGTCTAGGGTGTGACCTGGCTTGGGGCTCCGGGGGAGAGATGGGGGTAGGAGGCCCTGATGAGAGCAGGTGCTTTGCTGCAGACACTGTGAGGTGGGAGCTGGCCCACGGGTTTCCTGCTCGGGCAAAGGGCTGATCTGTCCCCTTGCTCCATTAGGATGGCAAGGAGGGGCCTCAGGAAGAGAAATCTGCCCTGGAGATTGCGTCGGAGCAGCGGAGGCTGTGGCCTACCATGAGCCGAGAGAAGCAGCAGGAACTGATCCAGAAGGAGGAGAGCACAGTCTTCAGCCAGGCCATCCACTACGCCAACCGCATGAGCTACCTGCTGCTGCCCCTCGACACCAGCAAGAACCGGCTGCTGCGCAGCTCGGGACTGGGCGATGTGGAGAGCGTCAGCAACAGCTT
Organism: Chelonoidis abingdonii; assembly: GCF_003597395.2. Lineage (NCBI taxonomy): Eukaryota > Metazoa > Chordata > Testudines > Testudinidae > Chelonoidis > Chelonoidis abingdonii. The sequence goes on along the minus strand of NC_133769.1, from coordinate 11,855,280 downwards.
TGTCACCAACAGGTAGCTGGCTGGTGGGCTGCGCTGGGACTGGGGAGGTGTGGGAACTACCACTGAAGGATCTGGGTGGGGAGTGGCGGACTGAAGTTGGCATGTGCTGCCAGGACCTGGAGGAGGCAGGCTGTCCAGGTTGGGGGTGGAGCTAGTGTTTCTCAGTCTTGGCCTGGTGCCTGGGTGAACAAGGCTGTCGGGGGTGCAGGAGAGAGCCCGTGTGTGCACCATGGTCAGGCTCACTCCCAGCCACATCTTCCTGTGTTAGCATTGCCGGCAGCGTGGCCGAAAGCTACGACACGGAAAGTGGGTTTGAGGATGCCGAGAGCTCCGACGTGGCCAACTACGTGGTACGCTTCATCAACCGCTTCGTGGACAAGGTGTGCACGGAGAGCGGCGTCACCAATGAGCACCTGAAGGGGCTGCACATCATGATCCCTGGTAAACAGCTTGTCCAGTATGGTGGGCTTACTGGGGGAGGAGGCTGGGTTTGTAGCCAGCGCTTTGCTGCTGTGAGTCCCCTCCAGAGCAGGGGAGGGGTGTGCTCAGGCACTGCCCACCGAGGGCTGTGCTCCCCCAGGAGGAAGTGGGGAGGCTGGCAGAGAGGCTGCAATAGGCCCGTGTTCTCTGTCTTCTGTTTGGGGCCTGCAGCCGGGACGGGACGCTCCTTCCCCGGAGGGTTAACTCTGCGTCTTCCTTCCTCTTCAGACATCGTGCAGATGCACATAGAAACACTGGATGCTGTGCACAGGGAGAGCAAGAGGCTCCCTCCTATTCAGAAGGTCTGTACTACCTAGCTGCACAGGGGCATCCCCTCCCTTCTGGGTTGCACCCCCTATGTCCTGCACCCTACGGGGGTGCAAAGGGGCCCCTCTGCCTGCATGGGCCTCCCTTCTGAGGTGGCTGGGCTGAGTCAGGAATAACCTTGTCTGCCCTGGGAGGGCAGGGGCCCAGTGGGTCTCCAGCAACAACTGAAGCAGCTCCATTGTGAGGCCCAGCTGTGAACCTCTCCCCGCTCCCCAGCCATCGTGGCTCTGTGTGGGAGGGAGCTGGGCTGTCTCCCATGGCTTTCAATCCTCCTCATGTTTGTCCCTGCAGCCCAAGCTGCTGCGCCCCAGCCTGCTGGTGGGTGAGGAGTGTGTCATGGAAGGGCTCCGCGTGTACCTCATGCCTGACGGACGTGAAGAAGCTGCCGGAGGCAATATTGGGGGCCCCCCACTACTCCCTGCTGAAGGAGCCATCTTCCTCACTACTTACCGCATCGTTTTCAAGGGTACCCCCACAGACCCGCTGGGTGAGGACCCTCCCTCTGCACCATGTGGCCTGGTGGGCCGGTTCCTGCACTGTTCCTCGGGGGGCCTCTGGCAGACCAGCCGTGGGAGGTGGAGGATTTGCCAGGACGGGGAATCCATCCTGGGTGGGGTTTCTGGGGTCCTGCCCTGCTGCTGACTGGACTTGGGAGGGAGGATTCTGCTGTTGGGGGCTTTTCACCTTTGCTTAACCAGAGCCCAGCGCCATTTAAAGCCAGCAGGAGTCCGAGCTGGTGAGTGGTTTTTCACTCGCTGGGGATCGGAGAATGGGCTGTGGCCAGAGGGGGGCTCACTCAGAGTACTGTAATGGAATTACCTTTTACAGGGGAGGGGCTGATTGCCCTCTGGTTTGGGGAGAGGCATTTGCTGAGCAGGTCCCGCCCTGGTCCCAGTTTTATTCACCAGTTCCCTTGTGTAGCTCCCGCTCCCCCACTGCCTTGCGCTATAGGCTGATTCTGCCCTGGAGCAGGGAGCGCAGTCCCAGAGCTGCTGAGGAGCAGCTGAGGGCAGCGTGTCCCAGCCCATTGGTGGCTTGAGCCAGGTCGAGACCCTACATGTGACTCTGTCCCCTGTTCTCTCCCTGGCCCCAGTGGGGGAGCAGGTTGTGGTCCGGTCCTTCCCCATTGCCTCACTGACCAAAGAGAAGAAGATTAACGTCCAGCCCCAGGTGGATCAGCTCATCCAGAAAGAGAAGAAGATCAGTGTCCCAGCCCAGGTGGATCAGCTCATCCAGGAGGTGCTGCAGCTGCGCTCATGCACGTTCCAGGTGAGACGAGCCCCCCAGCACTCCTACCGGAGATGCTCTCGAGACAGACAACTGGGCTGCATTCCTGGCTGCTGCTGCTGCTGGCCCTGTGGGATGAGGAGCATAGACCTCTCCGAACTGCTGTGTTGTGCCCCAGCTGGGAGATGGGTCCTGCAGGCAGTTTCCCTGGAGTAGAGGGGTTACCGACCTCCTGGGCTTGTGTGGCTTTTGGGCTGCTGCATGCCTGACTGGCCAAAGGCAGCCATCAGGCCAGGGGCCTGCAGGTCCAGAGTGTACTGTCCCCTGGCTGAGCATTGCCTGCTGGGGTCTGTGGGCTCCATTGCAGAGAAGGGGGATAGAATTTGCTGCCCTGTCCTGGACCAACAGGAGTGCTAGGGTGTGATGTCTCACAAGCCCCATGTGCCCCTCAGAGCTACATAATGCTGCGTCCTGAGGGGCATAGGAGCTGAGCTTAGACCCAAGCCAGTGAGCTGTTCCAGGCAGTGCTGCAGCCAGGAATAAGGAGTGGGGTGTCTGCAACGTGTACCCCCAGCTGATTCCTTTCCTATTTCTTATTGCACATGTGCAGGGCTGAAAGACAGCATCCCTTCCTCCAAGGGCTCAAGGGGAGGGATTCTCACAGACCAGTTGGGTTTTCAGAAATGTTAACTGCAAGAGGCATTTGTTTAAAGCTGGTAACAAGTCTTCACAGGAGAATTCGGGGATGGTGAATCCATACATGGCTGTTACCACAGGGTACGTGGTAGAGAAGACAGTAACACACGGAAATCACTGAAATATAAATCTTTATTTCCCTTTCACGTAGGATTAACCTACTTCAGGTGGCTCTTCCTGTAACAGGAGTGACCAAATAATATGCCCCACCTTTTCCTAGAGCTCTTGGATTTCAGTATCTTGTTTATACGAGTTCCTAGAAATAGTTTAATGTAACGCAGCCGTAAAAGAGCTTGTGCACATGAATCTTAGAACTTTAGCATTGGCACCTTGAAACAAAAGTATACAAGCTGATTTAACTATCAAACACAACACACAATGATTTTTAAAACAAATGAAAATATTTTCCTGACTAAACAGTCTAATGCAAACAAGTTAAGCACATGTTAATGTTGTGCTATTTAGAGGAACTTTGGCATACCCTGGCATCTTGAATCAATTTAGGATTAGGTCACTTATGACACATGTACTTAGCGTGTAAGGCCAGTATAATCAAGTAAGTATCAGGTTCACTGACGCAGCCTTGTTCCAGTTCACTGCCTTTGCATGCTCCTGTACAAAGGAGATGTGCTGTTCTGCACTGCATCGCTGGCTGCCGCACCCTGCTTTGCAGCCACAGAATATTGCCCGCTGCTACTAGTGATATGAGCAGTGATATGAGCTGTGGCACCAGACCTGTCCTCCTGTGAGCGATCCAGTGTGTTTGGAGGAAGACATGTCAAATTTGGGCAGCGGGCCTTTCTCCGAACTCCTGCTCCCTGTATGTGTATGTAGTGAGCTCCCTGCATATGGAAACAAAAAGCATCGTTTCTTAGGGCTAGAGCTTCTGATGGCCACAAGCGTGTGAACAAACTGGCACTTGCTTTGTCAGTGCTGTGGGCCTGTGACAAGCCATACATCTTGGAAATAAACTCTTCTGTGGTTTTCACCTTCTGTGAGTCCAGGTCTCCCAGTTCAGGGTGTATTAGAACCTGATGTTGTCCCTGAAAAACTTCCCATGGAACCTTCTTGCTGTGTCCAGTAATAAACGTCGTAGCATCCGAGTCAGGGCATGAAATGGGGGTGGTTTTTCCAGAGCAGTGGGTCCATATTGTAGCTTCTCACAAATGGTTCCTTTGTGCCAGCTTTCATCCAAAGCTGCCTACGTGTCTTTGTGCTATAGTGAGCAGCCAGAGAATAAGCATATCAGTGTCCTTGACTGCATAGTGTAGAATCATTCTTGTCTGTTTTTTGTTGATGAGCACACAGCTGATTGGTGGTGATGTGGGAAATAGGTTCCTGTGTTGTGTTTGGATCAGAACAGCCTGAGGCTCCTTTATTAATTACAAGTGCAGGGAGGGTAACAGCTCTCAGTAGCTGCCCCCCGATTCAAGGAACACACAAGCCTTTTAAAGGTTAAAACCACAGACAAATTACACATACTTCTGTATTAATTACCTTATTTGGAATACATTGCAAAATTTAATGCAGGTCAAAGGCGAAAAGAGACAATCATCTCCCTTATTTGGCTTTTCCTGTTGTTATTCCCAATCTAGTTCTTTTGTGGTATGACATTTCTAATGCTTCCATTGGAGCTATATTTAACAAGCTTGGCTATGGCTAATTGTGTTTGGGGACTTTCCACTTGGCCTCCTCGTGCCCCCAATACACAGACGGCCATTGTTCTGTTTTGGGGACTTTCCACTTTGCCTCCTCGTGCCCCTTACACACACAAGCAAGCTCAACTAATTCTTCAGGCCTACTAACTTGACCAAAGATCTAAAGGCCCTCTGTAAATTTTCTTCTACGGTGTCAACTGTGGCTGTCAAGCACCATAGTTCAGCCTCATTCTGAAAGCCACCAGCCGGAATGATGATTTTGTCAGGTGGAGCTTGTGTCATTAGTTGCTCAGATAAAATTATTGCAAAGTGCTCCTTATCTTCTGGAAGCCTAGTGAAATGCATCCAGACATTTGGAAGACACACGAATCTGCCTTTCACCGCCCTTCGCATGAGCCTTGTACTTGAGTGCTTTTGCCTTCCCCGCTGTTACTAGACCCTGGTGGTACCTGCACAGGTCTGCTCCAGTCCGAAGTACTGTTTTTACAAATGTGTCTGCAAAGTCTCCAAATGTTTTGTCTCCTTGAGCCCTTCAGCTGGTAGTTGATGTGTTACTGTGATGCAGATGGCACCCCATCCTGCATCATTTGCATGGTTGTGATGCTGGTAAATCAGGTGTCCGTTCTTGGCAAGACTGTAGGTGTCAGATGAGCACTGACAAGCTCATAGCTTGAAACCAGACCAGCTCACCTGCATGTTAATATTGTTGAAGATACGCTTTGACTTTATAAAATGCTTGTAAGTTGCTGCATACATTAACCTATCTTGTAATATCTGTATCCCGTGCTATCAGGTTGTGTGTAAGTTTTGATTTATAATTGTAAAAATGTCTGCTCTGAACTTGGTTCCCCAACCCATCAAGGAGAACTATCAAGACTAAATGGGTCATTGTGGGACAAGAACTTTGTTTGCCCCATTCACTCAGAGTCTATAAAATCATGACTAGTGTGGAAAAAGTGAACAAGGAAGTGTTATTTACCCCTTGAGAGCCAGGGGTCACCCAGTGAAATAAATAGGCAGCAGATTTAAAACAAACATAACACGCAGTCAACCTGTGGAACTCATTGCCAGGGGATGTCATCAAGGCCAGAAGTATAACTGGGTTCCAAAAAAGAACTAGATAAGCTTGTGGAGGTGAATCAATGGTAATTAGCCAAGATGGTCAGAGATGCCCCATGCTCTGGATTTCCCTAAACCTCTGACTGCCAGAAGCTGGGAATGGGTGACAGGGAATTATCACTTGATAATTGCCCTATTCTGTTCATTCCCTCTGAAGTGTCTCACACCAGCCACTGTTGGAAGACAGGATACTGGGCCTGATGGACCATTGGTCTGACACAGTGTGGCCACTCTTATGTTCTTGTAAACCACTGCCTTATCTAATCATTGTAGCCTTTTTTATTTAACAAATAAAAAAAAGCCATCACCATGACTTCTGTGGCAGTTGTACTCTAACTACAAAGCATTATGTACTGTAAAACAAATACTAAGCACACAAATAATAAGCAAACGTTTTCACGTATTAAAGGAAAAAACAACCTTCTGTGTAACGATTAACTTATCTCTAACATTACGATATAAGGTGACTAAATGCTATAAAAAATTCAATATTAGGGTGCAATGGGTATCAGAACCATGTGTCTTCTCTTTTTAGTTCTTAATAGACAGAAAAGGAATCGTGCCCAACTGTTTGATTTTGCTGACAAGTTCATGCCAATGGTGCTGGTATTTCAAACATTTCTGGTGAACTTCGGCAGCCATATTTGCAAGTTGGAGGGTCTACACTTCAACATTCAGCTTGCTAACAACCATTTTTGAAATCAGAAGGTTCAAATTATATTAGAAAAAGTCAGGCAGGGCACAGCAGGCAGGCTGTTTCTGCAGCTATGTGGGTTTTGCTTTTGTACAGGTTTGTTAGTCTCCCTGTGGTGCATTATGGAGGGGAGCGCATGTGTGTAGAATTCTTAGACACAGTTCTTTTACAACTTTGAGTGACAGTCAAGCAACGAGGCAGGGATGTGGGTGGAGCAGGGTGGTGGTGTTGGGGGGCAGATGGTGGTATCACCTCAGCCCATTTAACTTCTCCCAGACTTCCATTCCTGCTGAATTACATGAGAGCCGTTGACATGGAAGCCATCCTGGCTTCACATAGCCCTGGGCTATTGGGTTGGAAGTGCAGGTGCAGGGAGGAGTTTGGGTTGAGGCAGAAGAGCAGCTGCAGAATGCGCAAGCGTGAGGCCTGGGGGGACTCTAACCTGACCACCTCACGTTTCCAGTGTTCATGCAGCTCTCCTCTCCTGTGTGTATCTGGAGTGAGGATGGAGTGCCATGGATGAATAGCCCTGTCATGCCAGCCTTGCTCCAGAGGGCGAGCTAGGTATTGAGTTGACGTCTGCTCACTGGCTGCCCCATGGGAAAAGAGCTCTTTCTCTGGCACTGGGGATCAGCCCAATTCTAATTGGGGCAATTCTAACCCCTTTCTCAGAGCAATGCAGGGAACCTGTCTGTGCTGCAGTTCCCCCTCCTGTCCAGCCTGAGGGGCTGCTGGAACCTCAGGCAGTGGCTAACTGCAAAAACATGACCAGTTCCTATGCTTAAGGAGGAGGAGGCATGTTCCTGTAGACAGAGCACTGGGCTGGGGCCTGGGATCTCCTGAGCTCCAACTTTGATTTGTTTGACCTATAGAATGGGGTCCCTGTGTGTGCCCCAGCTCCCGGGGCGTTGTGCACTTTCAGTGCTGCAAGAAATGGACCTGCCTTCATTCAAGGCTGAAATGTCCACCTGGCTATACTGCTGCTTGGGTGTGGGCCATTAGCAGATCTCAGCCTACCCTGGGAGCAGGGATGGCAGCACAGGGACACCCAGTAACCATCCGGTAGGGTCTGTGAAGCCACTGGGGGTGCTGGACTGAGTGAGCAGCAAAGGGGTGAGCTGCCCTGGTGGGCTGCTCCCAGGCACATTGCTGTTGGCTCTGCCCCAGGCTGCGTGCTAAATGTGCTTCCCTTGGGGTCTTGGCCCCAACGTGGGTGGGGTGAAGAGCCTCCCGCAGCGGCAGTCTGAGCCCACTCTGCTGTCCCCGCAGTTGCTGCGGATCGCCTTTGACGAGGAGGTGGCTTCAGAGAGCGCCGAGGTCTTCAGGAAGCACCTGCACAAGCTGCGCTATCCCCAGCACGTACGTGGCACCTTCGCCTTCACCGTGGGCCAGTCACCCAAGCAAGCCATGCAGCCCAAGGCCAAGGAGAAAAACCCCTCACTCAGGTATCAGAGATTCTCTGCCTCCTCGCTGCGTAGTGGGGACCTAGGCCACCCCATGCTTTGGTGTGACTGGGTTGCCAGGGAGGGTGGGACACAGAACATTCTTTGGGTCCCTGTTTGAAACCTCAAGGAGTCTCCTCTGCCCCATCCCAAATCCAGCCGGCAGAGAGCCACTGAGCAGACTCCCTTCAGAGCCTGACCTTGCTCCTCCTTTGCCAGCCAGAGGGCTTGCTATTGAGCAAAGCAATGGCATTCTTGGTAGCTGAGCTTCCCTCTCCAGGACTGGGATGTGGGCTCACTGGCTCCAAAGTTTTCCCAGCCCAGGGACAAGCTGGCCAGGAACTGGTTGCAGTCACATGCCTCGACTCCTGGCCTGGGCTCTCCGAGGCAGCAGGTCCAGCCCTGAGCAGAAGGGATGGGGGTGGCGTAGGGACCCCTTCTCAAATCTGTGAAGCAGCAGCACTTCCTGTCGGAAGTCCCCTTGCTGGTCTAATCCCAGCCCTGCAGGAGGGTGGCAGGTGGGAGGATGAGATGACCCTGTGCATGATGGGGCCCTGTGTCGTGCCACCCGCGTTCTGGACTAGCAAGTGCTGTAGCTGCTGGTGGTCTGGTTGCTGCTGCGTTGGGCTTGGTGCTATGTGACGTCTAAGCGTCTCTCCTGTGTGTTTGTGACCCAGCTCCCAGCAGGTGACTGATATGTTCCAGGGCCTGGCAGTGGGTGTCATATCCCTCGGGCACCTTGGCCATTCATCCACGTAAGACACCTTCACACTGGACAGGGGCTTGCAAGGTGGCACTGGCTCAGGCTGTAGCCTTCACTGCTCCCAGTGGTTCTTCCTTTCACCCACTCTGCATGCTAAGGGCTTTGGGACTTCCCTTGTGGCTTGACAGGCTCCCTCTCCCAGGGCTCCGACTAGGCTGCAGGTTTAACCCCACCTTTGCCATCATGGTACAGGCTGGACTGCAGTTTTGATGCCTCTCTCCACGATTATGGTACAGGCTGGAATTAGGGCCAAATCCCACTGCGGCTGAATGGGATAGTTGGAGGCTTTAGCTCCACATATGGTCCCAAGGGGACTGTGCCCGCCCCTGTTTGCAGCTGCTCTGGAGGGTGAATCCTGGAAGTGCGTGTCCATCTGCACCATGCCCTGTGCTGGGTGCCAGTTGTGTTCCTTTGTCTCCGAGCCCCGGCGCAGCCTGAGTTGGTGGTCACTGCAGTAGGATTAGGCAGGCGTAGCACTAGCATTTCTTTGGACCCTCTCCGATCTGCAGCTCAGGGCTCCCAGAGCCTGTCCTGTGCCCTCCTCCCAAAGGATGTGGGAGACCCAGGTTTAATTCCCTGCTTCACCCCAGACCTCCTGTGTGAGCTTGGGCAAGTCTGGACATCTGCCTTGGCTCCTCATCTGGCCTGTGGGGGGGTCAGAGTGGTGCCCGGCCTCAGGGGGGAGCAGAGAGTTAGTCGATGCTCAGCTATGAGGGTGACGGGGCCAGACCAGCACCTGAGATAGCCAGTCCTCTGCCCCCATTGATGCTCCTGTCAGAGCTGATCCAGGATCTCCATGAGGCCCTGAGGCAGGGAGCAGCTGGTGTCATTCAGCTCTGACTGATTCCCTACCCAATCGGACTCTAAGGGGTCCAGGCACCTCTGGGTTTCTCCCTTCATCTTGCTGTGGTCTGGGGAGTGGAGTTCCTAGCTGGAGCCGGCTGGTCTCTTAGCCCCCATCTCTGACATGGCCCATGATCACTGCCTGGCCATCCTGTCCTCTCGAGTGGGAGCCTCGTCTTGGTGGGCCGGAGTCTGCTGGAGCTGGGGAGGGTTGTTTCCCCTGTCCTTCGTGGCAGGGTTGCTGCAAGTATGTCTGTGAGTGGCACCAAGGGATGCTCCTGCCTCTGCTTTGCTCATGGTCTAACTGAGTGTTGGGGTCTCTCCTTCTCATGCTGGGCTGGGCAAGGTCTGTGGAGCCCCCCTCTGGGGGCAAGGTCCCTGTGGCCACACCGTGGCATGTTGGGCCTGGGATTGGTACCAGGTAGGCCTCATGCCCCCCTGCTCTCATTCCAGGACACTTTCTAAGAACCTGATGAAGAATGCCAAGAAGACCATTGGCCGACCATACGTGACCCGCAAGAAGTACACGCCACCTACTTGGGAGCAGCGCAGCAGTCAGCACTTCCAGGAGGATGATGAGGATGAAATCTCAGGTTGGGAGCTTCCCTGGCAAACAGGTTGCCTCCTGTGTGGGAAGCCTGGGGGGGCCCCCTTGGAGCAACGCGTCATGAGTGAGCAATGGGGTCTCAGCCTGTGAGCGCCCAGGAGCTGGGGTCTGCTTTGCAGTGTGCGGTGGCTTGGCTTGGTCACCTGCTGTCACTTGCAGGAACTCAGCCTGGCTCTGTCCTCCTCTGGTGCCAAGCCACAGAGCTGCTGCAGCCTGGGAGCTCAGAACCCGGCCAAGTGTTTAGCTCAGCCAGTAGAGGCTCATGCTTTTCAATCCAGAGGCTCCTGGGTTCAGACCCCACAGTGCCTGGCCCGTTCCTGGGTATCCCATGACACTGGCACCCCAGGATGGGGCAGTTGCACCCTCATCTTCTGTCGCTGCTGCAGCAAGGCCAGGCCTGGGGTGCATCAGACTGTGCCCTGCCCCAGAGTTCCAGTCTCCCTCTCCCCCTGCTGTGGCTGTGGCCTCCAGAGCGACCTGACCCCCCCGCCTCTTCCGTCTGCCTGTGCAGTGTCTGAAGAGATAGACAGAAGCACCCTGACCCCCTCCACTATCATCAAACCTTCAGACAAGATGACCTTGAGCCACCTAGTAGAGCGAGCCTGCTGCCGTGACTACCAGAGGATGGGGCTGGGCACGCTGAGTAACAGCCTCACCCGCTCCAAGAACGAGCCCTTCCGCATCTCCACGGTGAACCGCATGTACGCCATCTGCCGAAGGTGAGTACCCAGTGTGGGGGGCCATCTGCAGGAGGTGAGTACCCAGTGTGGGGGGCCATCTGCCGGATGTGGGTATCTAGCATGGGGGGTACCCAGTGTCGGGGATCAGCTGCCGGATGTGGGTATCTAGCATGGGGGGTACCCAGGGTGGGGGGGCCATCTGCCGGATGTGGGTATCTAGCATGGGAGGTACCCAGTGTGGGGGGCCATCTGCCAGAAGGGGGGCCCCCAGTGTGGGGGGCCATCTGCTGGAAGCAGGTACCTGGCGCATGGGCCACAGGCGGTTCTGGGGGGCAGCCCAGCTGTGGCATCCCCTTCCTCCCTGCTGCGCTATTCTTGTAGTGTGACATAACAGTGGCGTATGGCCTGTGCTCTCTCCCACAGTTACCCGGGGCTGCTGATTGTCCCGCAGAGCATCCAGGACAACACCATCCAGAGGATCTCACGCTGCTACCGCCAGAATCGCTTCCCTGTCATCTGCTGGAGGAACTCCCGCACCAAGGCTGTGCTGCTGAGGTCGGGGGGGCTGCACGGCAAGGGTGTCGTGGGCCTTTTCAAGTCGCAGAACGCCCCTACTGCAGGTACCTGCCTCTGTGACGAGGGGGTGCTGCATGTGCCTCTGGGGGCATGCTCCATCTCCCGCAGCAACGTGCCGGCAGTGCATTAGCCAATAGCTTCTCCCCCAGCATGGTAGTTGTGCGCGTGCCTAGTGAGCGTTGCTGACACCCTGGGTCTCCTTGCAGGCCAGTCGCAAACAGACTCCACCAGCCTGGAGCAGGAGAAGTACCTGCAGGCAGTGATCAACTCCATGCCGCACTATGCTGACGCCGGCGGGCGCAATACGCTCAGAAGCTTCACGTCTGCGCACATGAGCAGCGCAGGTAAGGGGGCATGGGTCAGTCCTCAGCCACGGGGCCACAGCACAGTGGGGAGAGGAGGGAGCAGGCCGGGTGTGCCCACTTCTTGGGCTGGTGCTTTTAACTGGCCTCTGGCTTTGGGATCCTTCCAGCTCAGCCAGGGAGCCTGGGCAGGGCTGTGCTGTTGCGGTGGGAAGTCAGGTTCTTCTCTTCCCAGGGTGCCCCCTTAGTGCACCTCTGTGGGCCAGCTCCTGCACCCTCCTTTCCCCATGCGGCGGTGAAGCCCAGGCACCGTCAATGTGGGGCAGGTCTCAGAAGACCCTAAGCGCTGGGGCTCCCTTACAAGTGCTGGCTGACTGGAGTCCCTGCACCAGGCCCGCCCTGGGAGCTTGGGGGCTGGGTGGGGCTGGCAGGTATGGATTCTGTGAGCAGTGAGATGTCCAAGCACCTCCTGGCCACACTGTGCCCAACTGGCAGGGCTGAGAGCACCCAACGGCTGGGGCTTTGAGCAGCACATTCAGGTGAGTCTCATGCCCCCTGTTCCTTGTCCTGCCTCTGTCTCCCTCCTCCTGCTGCTGGGAGAGCAGGGCTGACCCAGCGCCCTGCACCAAGCTCCATCCCCATTCATCGTCCGTTTGCACCATCCCACGCACAGCGCGGCCCAGGCTATGGCATGGGACCAGTGAGCAGGGGGAGCCATTGGCCAGGCTCCACCATGGCTCCCAGTCTGCCTTGGAATGAGAGAGGCGGCTGCAGGCATCTCCCTAGGGCCATCTGTAGCTGGGAGCCCATCCAGCCCTGCTCCCGGCCTGTGCATGGTGAAGGGGCGGTGGGCAGAAGTTAGACTGGAGCTGCGTGGGGAGTGGCAGGTGTATCTGCTTTGGGAGAGGGGTTGGGACAGAGCTGGGTGGCACACCTAGGGAGAACGTGTGCTGTGGAGTGTCTGGCAGCAGGTGACCAGAGCCCACTGCTAGAGCTGTCTTGCAGCGTGGGACCCTGCTGTGAGATCTTGCCCCATGCTCTGGCCTCTGGCTCATCTTTGCTCTTGATTCCAGCCCCGGGCGCCGCCTCCTCTGCTTGCTTTCTCTCCCCCTTTCCCCCTGTGGGGTGTGTTGCGGGGGGCAGGGAGATGCTGGGGGGACAAACAGCAAAGCCAAAAGCTGGTGTTTTGTTGGTGCTACAGATTCTTCCGACAAGAGGCAGCCCAAGCTGGGATCGCTCATGAAGCAGGTGATGGGAGGGAAGGACGATGGGCCAGGCACTATTAGCCGAGGAGGTGAGGAACGCCGGGCGCAGCTCCCTGCCCCGCAGGGCCCTCACCTGAGAGGCCACTGAGCCAAGGCAGCTGGCTGTAGAGTAGATGCTTCACCATTTGCTTCCCCAGGGCTTGTAGAGCGTACAGGGCAGCCCCACGAGGAGATGGGCCTGTCCTCGCTGTTGGGGGTGGGAGCCCAATGTCTAGCACTCGATCACCTGGGAGCACAGCCAGCTGGGGTCACCTCATTCATACCATTCATTGTGCTGCTCTGCCCCTTGGGCACCACTCCTCCCACCACCCCCCACCCCTCCCAGCTCAGCAGCCCGTCCCCAGTGAGTGCGGCTCGGGGTGAAGCGCATGGTCTGCCGCCCTTGCTCAGACTCCTTTCGTCCTGTACTTTCTCAGCACTAGGTCCCAGAGCTAGGGTGGTCACTCTGTCCACCCCCAAGGGTGCATCGGTGAAGGGCCGTGAAAGTCCCCGAGGTACTGTCTGTCATCCGCCTAACCCACCGGGCGCTAACCCTGGTCATGTGACTGATTGCCCCACATAACACCACACCCCCTTCACATGACTAACCCACACTCCCAGTAACACCCCCCAATCACAAGGGTGAGCTAATGAGCTGCTGCGTGCTAATGACTCCCTGCCGCCTGATCCGTGTCACTGAATGGCTTGCCTTGCGCAGTTCCTGGCACTTCAGGTAAGTGCGCCCTCAGCTGATTCTGGAATGGGCTCTCAGGTTTGCTTTAGGCACCTCGCACATCTGTCAGTGCTTGGATACCGGGGAGGGGGATGCAGTGCACAGGGACAAGGAGCAGCCGCCAAGGACCCCACAGTGCCAGGAGCAGATTGGTGCCGCTTGCGGAACCAGTGCCGGCAGGGCAGGGCATCTGTCCAGAGGGGGTAATCTCAGCCGTGCCTGCAGGAAAGACAAAGGCTCCAGAGCCTCTGACCCCGGCGGGCCCCAGCTGCCCAATCCACATGCTGGCGAGTGAGGGGTGTGAGAAGCAAACCAGATCCGCCGAGTGCACCGGGAATCTGAGCTGGGGCCGGAGCAGCTCAGTGAGGAGAGCTCAAGGAGGAGAGCTGCTCGCCCCCCGAGCTGGATGTCCGGGAGAAGGTGGCAGGTGACAGGGCAGGCCGGAGGCCATGCGGCCTGGGAGCCAGCTGAGCGGGCTGTGGCAATGACCCTGCCCTCCCTTTCAGGCAAGTGGGGCAGCATCAGGGCCAGCGGGCGCATGAGCAACTACGTCTTGAACATGGAGATCGGGTCCCGTCTGGCTGGGAAGGACCTGCTGAGCGCTCAGCACAACGGGGCCCCCTCTGAGGCCAGCTTCCTGCGCCAGCATCGGGCCTCCCTCTACATCATTGGGGACAAGTCACAGCTGAAGGTAATGACCTGGCGACCAGGCAGCACGGGGGGCAGGCCCGGCGGGGCAGGGAGCTGTCTGAGCCATCAGCAGCAGGAGCAGTGTGTGGAGAATGGGGGGACTGTCAGGGAGGAGTGGTAGCTTCATGGGAGGCACCCCCACTGCAGCCAGGATTGGTGTGGAGAAAGGGACCCACTGCAGGGACCAGCCCTCTCTGGGCAGTCAGGCTGCCCCTGCACAGTGCCCCAGAGCGACTAGTGCAGCTACAGCTGTTCCTAGGTAAAAGAGCCCAGGAGTGGCGTGGGGAACCTGCTGCGAAGGAAGGGCACCGTGAAGGGAAGGGCAGGCAGACGGGAATGGGTCTGGTGCTGCCCAGCCTGTGCTCACCTGGGCTGCCGCTCTCGCCCTCTGCCCAGGGAGTGAAGCCAGACCCGCTGCAGCACTGGGAGGTGGTGCCCATCGAGGTGTTTGACGTGCGGCAGGTGAAGGCTAGCTTCAAAAAGCTGATGAAGGCCTGCGTGCCCGGCAGCCCTGCCACAGACCCCAGCCTCGCCTACCTGCGGACCCTGGAAGAGTCCGAATGGCTGTCCCAGGTCAGTGTGCTGAGTCTTGGGCTGGGCAGTGTCAGACAGGGGCTGTCGCCAAGGCCGGACCTGCCTCCACACCTGGGATCCTACAGTGTGAGGGGAGCTGGTGCTTGAGGCGGTTGCTGGGGTGTGTCACCGGAACCCCAAGGCAAGGGGTTGGGGGTTCGTTGCTGGGTCACTGGGACAGGACCCAAGAATCATGCCAGCTTCGAGTCAGTCATAGGGTTTAGGGCCAGAAGGGACCAAATCATCTCGTCTGACCTCCAGGCCACCAGCAACCACGTGGTAAACCCGCCAGCCAAAATTCGACCAAGGTATTTCAGGAGACTAGCCTACAGTGTGCCATGGGCAGAGAGACTAGATGGGACCAAGGCCCACCACTGCCTGAGGCCCCCACAATGGCGGGGGATTATCTGAGATACCCCCCCGATGATCCTGGCAAGTGACCCACACCCTAGGCTGCAGGGAAAGGAGGAAACCCCCAAGGTCTCTGCAGTTGGACATGGGGCAACATTTCTTCCCAAGCCCATGGACAGTGATCGGTTAGATCCTGAGCAGGTGAGCGCCAGAGTGTGTGTGCTCGGCGCCACCTCAGGGCTGTCAGTGGGAACTGTCATGGAATGTGGCATTTCCAGTGCGGCCTGGCAGGGATCGGTCCTAAGCTGATGCTACTCAACCTCTCCTCAGTGATCTGGTGAAATTGGTAGGTGACACCGAGCGGTAGAGTGCTGTGTCACAATGAGATGAGCACCATCTTATAGGGCAATCTGGATCGCTTGGTAAGCTGGGCCCATGCAAAATGTGTTTAAATACAGGTAATGGCAGAGTTGCACAGCTAGGAACAAGGATTGCGGGCCTCACATGCAGAATGGGGCCTGGCTCCTGGAAAGCACAGACTCTGGGAGGGAGCTAGGGTCATAGTGGACAAAAGAGTGCAACGTGAACTCCCAGTATGATGCTGGGAGCAGTGACTCGGAGCAGGGAGGTGATTTTACTTCTGTACGTGGCCCCGATGAGACGCTCCTGGGATACTAGGTCCAGTTCTGGGGTCCACATTTTAAAAAGGTTACTGGAAAATTGCAGAGGGTGGAGAGAAGAGCCACAAAAATGATTGCAGGGCTGGAGAAAATGCCTGACAGTGAGAGACTTATGGAGCTCAATCTGTTCAGCTTGTCAAAAAAGAACAAGGTGAAATGATTATGCTGATTAGATCCTTTGGGGAGAAGATGCCAGGTTCTAACGGGGTCTTTGGTCTAGTGGGAAAGGCAGAACAAGAAGCTACAGGAGCTAGACAGCCTTCAAGTAGAAATAAGGCACCATTTTGAACAGCGAGTGAGGGCTTCTGTGGGAAGTGCTGGGTGCTCCATCTGCCAGTGTCCTCAGTTCCAGACTGGATGTCTCTGGAAGGAGCTTTCCCCAAACACAGGCTCTGGGAGTCAATACGTAGGGGTAGCTGGGTGAGATTTAACACCCTGGGCTATCCAGGAGCTCAGAGTAGATGATCCAGTGGTCCCTTCTAGTCAGTGGATGCACTGGCGAGTATGGGATTACTGCCGACTCCAGTCTGACTAGGAACACACTTTCCCGTCCAGGAAGGGACCTGGTGATGGGAGCTTTTCTAAGAGCAAAGCTGCTGGGATTGGCTGGCTCCAGAGGCCTCTGTCCCAGGTCTGGTCAAGCTCCCACTGCTAGATGCTCTCTGGGCTGCTGTGCAGGGATCCAAGTGCTGACTACCGTGTGCGTGCTGGGACTGGATGGAGGCTAAGCACTGTCCCTGCTCTGGGCCGCTAGGCGCGCACACGGCCTCAGATCTTGTGTCTGACTCTCCTCTTGGCAGTAGGGACCGCGCGGCCTAATCGCCTGGGCCCTGAACAAGTGCTGTCTGCCCAAGGCAAGGCCAGCCCGGGTTCTTGGTGACTCTGGTATCTGAGTTTGGGCAGGGACCCATGTGTCTGAGTGGAGCCATTCCCTTTCCCCCTGCGCTCTGGATGTCCGGTGCCAGTCAGCGCCTGCTCATCTACCGGGGGAGAGGGGTTCTACAGGGACTTCCAAATAGCCTGAGTCTGTGCCCTTGATGACCCCGTGCTGCTCCTTGGTAGTTTGAGCAGGGGAGTGTTGCTGAGTGGAAGGATGTGGCGTGTGAGTTTCATTCACACACAGCTCTCTGGATTTGGGGTCCTTCTGTTCCCATCACGTCCTCAGGTCCAGGGGTTTGGCAGGTCTGAGCCTGACAAACACGTCACTGTTGTGTGCGACGTAAGGGTCTGGACTGTCCCCATATGTACTTCAGAGGCTCTGGCCTGCTAAGCTCACCAGCCTTCTGTTGTCCGCTGCTCGAGGCCAGCCCCAAATCCTCCCCTCAATGTCTTGTTAACCTCCTGTGCTGTGTCCACAGATCCACAAGATCCTGCAGATCTCGGTGCTGGTGGTGGAGCTGCTGGATACAGGTTCCTCTGTGCTGGTCAGTTTGGAGGATGGCTGGGATATCACCACACAGGTAGGAGTCGGAGCCCTGCAGCAACTGGCTGGCACGGGCTGGCCTCTCCCCCAGCTGCTGGCTTGAGGTCCCAGCCCCTTGTGGGCCGTGACTTTGGCCTCCCTCCTGCAGGTGGTGTCCTTGGTGCAGCTGCTGTCAGACCCCTACTACCGGACAATGGAGGGCTTCCGGCTCCTCGTGGAGAAGGAGTGGCTGTCCTTCGGGCACCGCTTCAGCCACCGCGGAGCCCAGACCCTTGCTGGCCAGAGCAGCGGCTTCGCTCCTGTCTTCCTGCAGTTCCTGGACTGTGTCCATCAGGTGAGCTCTGAGCAGCCTGGGCTGTCAGATTTCAGCACAGGGTTAACCTGCGTCCTGGGCCTCGTCTCTGGCCAGTGGAATCCAGGTATAGAGCCAGCTCACCCCTTGCATGGAGCTGCAGATCCAGTGAGGGCTGCCCGACCAGTGGTCTGCTGGGTGGAGGCTGGTGTCCATTTGGCTGTGTGCTCGTCTCTCTGCAGATCCACCTCCAGTTCCCCATGGAGTTTGAGTTCACCCAGTACTACCTGAAGTTCCTCAGCTACCACTACGTCTCCAATCGGTTCCGCACCTTCCTGCTGGACTCGGACTACGAGCGGATTGAGCTGGGTAAGGGCTCTGGGCCCCTGGCCCCGTCACCGATGGGCAACGCTGTCAGCTGAGCGGCCTGTCTTTCTCTCTCCCCACAGGCCTCCTGTATGAAGAGAAGGGCGAGCGGAAGAGCCAGCAGGTCTACAAGTCCATCTGGGAGTACATCGACCGGCTGAACAAGAAAACCCCTGTCTTCTTCAACTACATGTACGCTCCTGAGGATGGGGAGGTGAGCCTGCTTGGCTGGCCAGAGACACCGGGCCAGATGTAACCTTTGCCTCCCACAGCCCAGTGCACGATCCAGGGAGACCTCCCTCCACCCCACTGCTTGGAGGGAGCCAGGGTCGGCTACAGCTTTTTTGCTGTCCCAAGCGGTGAAGCGTGGGTGGGGGCTGAGAGAAAGCCGCGATCAGGGGTACTTCAGCAGCAGCTCCACCGCGCTGCTTTCATTTTTCGACGGTGGGTCCTTTGCTCCGAGAGGGACTGAGGGACCCGCTGCCGAAGACCTGGATGTGCTGCCCCTTTCCATTGGCTGCCCCAAGCACCAGCTTCCTTCGCTGGTGCCTGGAGCCAGCCCTAGAGGGAGCGAGGCAGCCCAACTGTGGGAGTGACACAGGGAGGAGGAACCTTGCGTTTCTGAGGGAGGCCCCAGTCAGGCTGAAATGAAGGAATAGCAGTGCCCTTCCTCTCGAGCACAGAGACCGGGCATCCCCGCATCCAGTGCAGCCTGATCCAGCTGCGGTGCTGCCTTCCGAGTGAAAAGCAAACCCTCCTGGGGCCATATGGAGAGGGGACTTGGGAAGCAGCGAAGTCAGCGGGTTTAACCAGCTGGGGTTGCAGGATTGCCCTGCTGCGGGGCTGGGGACGGCTGTATGACCACCCCTGAGTGTTTGGAATGGAGCCAAGACCTCTAAAATCAGGAGCTGTCGGAATCTGTGAACCAGAATGGAATGTTTTCGTTCACTCCTGCTGGTGGAAGCCTGGCCTGGCCAGACTGCTGCCTTGGTTTCCCTCCAGAGTTCAGACAGAATCGACATGTTCCAGTGAAATGATTGGACTAAATGTAACCAGCGTTTTCTGAGGGATGGGCTCCACCTCTTGTGTCTCAGCCTCTGCCTAGGGCCTGATTCTTACACCGGTGCGATGGCCAGAGAGCACTTGTGCTTGCTCACTGGCTCTGCCCTGCGTACACAGCTGCAAAGTGCCCCGTTGTTCTCACTGTGGGGCCTGGGTTTCACGTGGTGGGACACACAGGAAGTCAGTCACCTGCTCGCTGAGTGCCCCTTACCCCAGGACACTGTAACAGGCTGCCATTACAGCTGTGCTCTGGGCACTGAGTACAGAGGGGCCCAGGGCGGCCAGCCAGGTTGACAGCCTGCTCTGCCGTTCTGCCTCTGGCCCATGCACCGCAATGCGATCTTGGATGCGGGTGTGGATGCAGCAGCAGCACGGGGGGCAGGTGCCTACTTGCTGGCCTGGAGCCAGTCTGTCCCAGCTCTCCAGGGTTCGGCAGACCCACATGGGGACGACTTGCCCGTGGGGACCCCCCTCCTGCTGCATGATCCCCAGCCCGGCAGCAGAGTTCACTGCCTTTCAGGCCATTGTGGCCTCACTGGGGCCAGGCACGGCGGGGGGGCTGCAAGGCCCTGCTTGAGCATTTGGCTGTTCCTTAGGTGCTGAGGCCGTACAGTAACATCTCCAACCTGAAGGTGTGGGACTACTACACCCAGGAGGTCCTGTCCGAGGGCCCCTCCTACGACTGGGAGCTGGTGCAGGGGCAGCCGGAGCACGTGGAGGAGGTGGATCGGCAGGACTCCAGTGCCCCGCAGACCAAGCGCAAAATCATTTGGCCGTGCTACGACAACCGCAGCCGAGTGGAGCCCGACGCCATCTCCAAGCTGCTGGAGGTGTGTGGGGCCCTCCCCAAATGAGAACATAATGCCCAGATGGGTCAGACCAATGGTCCATCTAGCAGTGTCCTGTCTTCAGAGGGAGTGATCAGAACAGAGCAGTTTGTCAAGTGATCCATTCTCCAGTCCCAGTTTCTGGTAGTCAGAGGTTTAGGGACACCCAGAGCATGGGGTTGCATTCCTGACCATCTTGGCTAGTCACCACTGATGGACCTGTCCTCCAGGAACTGATCTAAATCTTTTTTGAACCCAGTTATACTTCTGGCCTTCACAAGATCCCCTGGCAACAAGTGTTGGGTGAAGAAATACTTCCTTGTGTTTGTTTTAAACCTGCTGCCTGTTAATGTCATGGGTGACCCCGGGTTCATGTGTTACGTGAAGGGGTAAATAACACTTCCTGGTTCACTTTCTTCACATCCTTCATGATTTTATAGACCTCTATCGTATCCCCCCTTCATCATCCTTTTTCTAAGTCGAACAGTCCCCGTCCTGTTACTCTCTCCTCACTTGGGAGCTGTTCCAGCCCCCTAACCATTTTTGTTGCTGTCTCTGCACCTTTTCCAATTCTAATAAATCTTTTCTGAGCTGGTGCGACCAGATCTGCATGATGTGTTCATGGGATGGGTATGCCAGGCAGAAATCCACACCCCTGGGCTGGATCAGGCACTTCTCCCCCAGCAGGCCCCTTGCACAGCCCCCCGGCGCGCCCATCTGCACTGAAGCTGGCACTCAGACACTGCCCATGCCACCTCCTCCCCAACCCCATCTCTGATTGCACCTGGCAGGGATCGTCTGTGCGCAGCGTGTGTGGTTGCAGCTCCTGAATTTCCTGGGACAGGGCCCATCTAAGGGTGGGGGAGGGGTGTCTTATTTTTCCCCCTCTTCAGAATAACCTCTGACTCCTCCCGCAGGAGCTGCACAACCTGGAAGCAGAGCTGGGCCAGGTGCCGGAGCGCTGGAAGGACACATGGGACAAGGTCAAAGCCTCCCAGCGCACAGAGGCCCGGCAGGAGGCCAGCAGGGTAGGTCTCTGAGCCGTCCATGTGAGAGGGTCCTGTGAGCCAGGGGCTGGGCTGGGCTGGGAGGAGCAGTGCGCCGGGAGCCTGCTCCGGCACTTGACCCAGGGTTCCGGGCTCTGCCCCCAGCTGCCTGCGTGGCTGAGGAGGGGCTCACGGTGCCCTGTGCCCAGGCCCAGTGGGTCTAGTGTGACAACAAAACAGTGCCAGTGTGGGGTGGCTGGTGAGCGGGACCCATGCCCTCACTTCCCTGCTCTGTGCTGTGCAGATGGCGTCCAGTTCCCTGCTGATGTCCTCCAGCCTGTTGCCCCACCGGCGCTCGCTGGGGGTTTACCTGCAGGAGAGCAGTGTGGGCTCCACCCTCAACCTCAGCCTGGACAGCGACACCAGCAGCACCTCCACCCCGTCCAGCGGGAAGCAGGGGGGCCGCAAGAGCACCAGCAACCTCTACAGCCAGTTCCAGATGTCAGAGAGTGAGAACAGGTGAAGGGAGCTCTGGCTGCCCCGGGGGAGATGGCCAGGCCAGGCTGTGTGGGCCCTGTGGTCAGCAATGAGCCCTATTGCTTGGGATGGGGTGTGGGTCCCATGGGGCCAGCCCTCTGCAACTCAACTGGTTCAGTCTCTGGCTGCTGGGAGCCGAGCTCTTTGGTTCATTCCCACTGGGCTCTCGCCCCCCAGTACACAGCAGCAAGGCACTAACCCACTGTCTGGCTGCCCACAGGTCCTACGAGGGGACGCTCTACAAGAAAGGAGCCTTCATGAAGCCCTGGAAGCCCCGCTGGTTTGTGCTGGATAAAACCAAACATCAGGTACTCGAGGGGCTGGGAAATGGGCTGGGGCAGCGAGGGGCTGGACAAGGGGAATAGCTCAGCCGACCTGGTGTTGACGTGAGCTCGGGACTCGGGGGCACCGGCTGACGCGTGGCACCTTTCCTTCCAGCTGCGGTACTATGACAACCGGATGGACACGGAGTGCAAAGGGGTCATTGACCTGGCAGAAGTGGAGTCCATCACCCCCGGCACCCCCACCATGGGGGCCCCCAAGACAGTAGAGGAGAAGGCCTTCTTCGATGTGAGTCCCCAGTGCCAGGGGCGGGGGCCAGGGGGTGATAGTGGCTGGACCAAGGCAGCTGAGCACCAGCTCTGCATTGGACAGCAAGGCCAGGACTCAGGCTCTTGAGTTGAGCTGTGGTCTCTGCAGAGGACACCAGTGGTACAGACTGTACCAGGCACTCACCATCTCTGGCTGGAGACAAGTTGTGTGTCCAGGAGGGTGCCGGCCCCTAGCGAGTCCTGCCTGCCCATCTCCCCAGGTGGGGACCTGGGGCCCATCGCTAGCTATGCCCTGCCTGGCAGACTGGGCTTCCTCTCCTGCCCCCTGCGGATGCCCTGTCTCAGCTCTCGTCTTTTCTCCCCATAGCTGAAGACGACGAAACGAGTTTACAATTTCTGTGCCCAGGACGTGCAGCTGGCCCAGCAGTGGATCGACCGCATCCAGAGCTGCTTGTCGGACGCGTGAGACTGGCTCAGCAGCAGCCCCCATTCCAGGAACGGAGTCCCCCGGGCCCCAGTGCGTGAAGCAGAGGCAATGCCCAGGGTTAGCACATGAGCTGACCCAGGTCTGACTGACTGAGGAGGCCGGAGGCCTTAATCTCCCCCACTGCCAGGGGCACATCGTACTGGAAGCCCCAGGCCCCCTGCGTGCTCAAGGACAGTAGCAGGGGTCAGGGCAGGATCAGGGTGTTACACTATGGTAGGAACTGTCCAGCGCAGGAACTAATTGCATTGAAATGTCAGGCTAGAGGGAGTGGGGATCAATTCTTACAACCCTGCTAAGCCTGTCTGAGCCACATAATTACCGGCTCCCACCCCCGGCAGGATATGGGCCTGGGGTCCCTGGCTGGGCATTGCGGCTCCCACCCCCGGCAGGACACAGACCTCAGGTCCTGGCTCCCATGCCTGGCAGGATATGGGCCTGCGGTCCCTGACTGGGCAGCATGGCTCCCACCCCAGGCAGGACACGGACCTCGGGTCCCGGCTCCTGCCCCTGGCAGAATATGGGCCTGGGGTCCCTGGCTGGGCATGGCGTTTGTCTGAGCAGTGCTCTGGTTCTCTTGTGAATGCTGCTGTGGGGTTTTACTGGCCCTTTGCTGGGAGAGGCTTCAGGAGGTGCTGTGCATTGAACAACCTCCCCACCACTGGGGAGCAGGATGAGCTTTCCCTGGTTACCCCTCTGCACCCTCAGGAGCTTCCTGTGAACTTGCACATCCAGTCTGTAAATCTAAGTGGACCTGCCGCCAGCCCCTTGGGGCACCTGGTCCAGCCCTTCTGAGTGGCACTAGGCTGGCGTCCTGAGCTCAGGGTTAGCCTGCCCAGCAAGGCCAGAGGAGAGCTCCATGGACAGTAGGCCAGGAGGACTGGGACCATCCTGCTCACCCCATGTCCAGCAACTGGGCCATATTCCTCCCTGGGGCAGGCACAATCTCTGCTGGCACAGTGTCTGCACAAGAGTATTGCCCTGATGAGCTGCTCTGGGGAGGAAGAAGAGGGGCCTCCTCCCTGTCCTGCTTCGGTGGGATGGGGTGGTGTCTCATTAGCAGTATTGTAGCGTTAGTCAGCTCCTCTTTTGGTCTGCCCTTGGCGGAGGAGGGGTGAAACGGAGGACTGGGACCTGCTTATATTCTTGGTCCCACTGCCCGGGAAACCTGTGCTCACTCAGGCTGTGGGGAGCAGGTTCCCCTGACGTGGCACCAGGGCATCCGGCAGTGTAGCTCCCCCGCTGCAGGCTGGATTGCTCTGGCACAGCTCTGGAGCCTCCATCCCTCTCCCTGCAGTGGCTGGGGCATGGGGCTGGGCTTTTGCTCCCAAAGAGATTCCCTGGGGCGAGTTGTAGTACAGGATAACAAGGCCAGTTACAGGGACTGGCCTGGGGCCTGTGTACAGGAGCAGTGTGGCATGAGCCCCTCACCTACCAGCCACGCTGCCCCAGGGAGTGAAGTGGCCTGAGCTTGGAGATCACAGCACAGAGCTGCTGCCTTTTCTCTGTCAGCTCTCTCGGGGCTCTCCGCTGCTTCTCCAGCACCAGCCCCTACAGCTTGTGCTTGGATCCCCAGCCCCTGGGCTCGCAGCGGCAAGACTCCATGTAGCCACTGTCCACCAGCTGCAGAGCAAGGCCTCTGCTTTGAGCTGGGACGTGCCCCAGCCTTGAGAGGGAAGGCAGGGAGCTCTTCACTGCCATTGTGCTGTGGGGGCCAACCTGAGCTCCTTGAGATCCCTACTGTGCTGAGCTGTTCAGGGCTCAGCTTCTGACTCCCCTGAACTGTGTACCAGGGACAAACTTGTACTTTAGCCCCCGCTCTCTAGCACTTCCACTGAGCCCAGACCTGCTGCCCTCCCCAGCCTGCTTACTGCTGTAACTTATTGTCAGTGCAAAGGTGGAATCATGAAACTGAGGCGATGGCATCTCTGGTACAGAAAACAAATCCCCTGTATGCTCCCCTCTCCCCCTGGTTTGCACCTTGGCAAGCTTAGCCCCCAGCAGCTCACATGCTAGAGCTGTGTGCTCGTCCCAAAACCCAGCGGGCACCTGCCTGTTCACATGAGACCATTCCTGGCCTCGGTAGCACTCCAGCACCCCCCCGACCCTTCGGTTAGAGTTCACCATCTTCCTGCCATTGCCCCTTGGGCCTGGGACCTGCCCTTCCCCCCCCTCCCCCGCTGCTCAGAGCCAAGGTGGCTGACGGTTCTACCTGTCTTGTTTTTAAAGGAGTACAATGTTTTATTTCAGTGCAGAGCTCGTTGTACAGTCTTAATCCCCAGGGTCCCCTCGTCCTTTTCCTGTATGATAATGGCGGTGGCAGGTAGCTGGTGCAACAGGGAGGTTTTTGTAACTTCCTGGAGCAGTTGTAGATTATTGAAGTTTCTGTACATTGTGTCAAACATACAGAGTCCTTGTATTGTATTGTGCCTAGAGGGAAAACGTTATATAAAGAGAAAACTAACTGAATTTAATAAAAAATTAATATGCATATTCTCTTGGGCTGCATGGCACACAGGCCTTCCCGGCGCTGGGTTGGGTTCCAGAAGCGATTCTCTCACACAGCCCTCCCCATTGTTCACACAAGTCCCAGGCTGTGGGGGAGCAGAGTGCTCGCTGCTTGTTTGTATTCATCATTTAAAACAGTCCCTCTGGCCCTGCTGTGTTGGCAGGAACCAGAGCATCACCCTGTGCCTCTCCTGTGCTCTTCCTCATGACATTGCATTTGTATGTGCCCCACTCCTGAGTCACAAGCCACAGAACTGTGGGTAGGAACAGGCCTGTTAAGGGCGTTCCTGTAACCACCGTAAATCCAGTACAGACCAGTGGGTGTAAAAGAGGCATCCCAGTATTATCCTAAATTCCTCATTTTGCCTCAGCTGCCAGCAAACATCTCTCACCCAGGATCTGTATTCATCTTGCCCATCCAAGAGAGATTTCTTGGTATTGCCAGGTTCTCTGTTTGGACAATGGATGCACCAGGAGAGGGGCTCTATAGCATGTACTTCCCCCTCAATTGGCAGAGGTGTCAGCACCCAAGAGCTGCAATCTTTGCAGCTGGCCATGGCATCTAAATATCGCCTGGATAATTCAGTCCCATGAGGCCTAGTCTTGTTCTCCATCCCTAAAAGGAAGAAGCTGAAGGAAGCATTTTGAGATTTGACCCCATTAGAGATGTTCTAACTCCAAGAGGTCAGATGCTGGACCATAGCATCACCACAGAGCTTCATCTCTTACCATGGCATCTTAGTCCTCCAGATTCATTTAGGGATGCCCAAGAATTTTATCACCCAGTTAGATTCATGTTTATAATAATTCAATGCAGAATGACTCAGGACTGCTCCGTTTCTTCCATCCAGGTCTTTGAACCCTGTGTGCTTAGAGCAAACCTTGGAGAACTCTATTGAGGTTTCCCTCCAGGTCCAGCTTTTTTCTACTCTTACTGTCAGCTCCAGCGTGGAGCTATTCTTTGGATTAGCTCTGTAGCCTTCTGAAAACTTCTGCTACAAAAGTCTCTTGGCTCAGCTGTATTTCCTTCTGCTAATGGGTCTCTTGGGCTTTCTATCCATATGGCTTGTGGATTATACACAAAGGGAGGATTGTAATACCATATTAAGATGATTGGAGGGTGGTGGTCTGAGTCCAAGAGGGATAATGGTGGTGGATTTTTGAGTCTCAGGGCAATTAATTGGATTTTATTCCTGGTGTTTTCTCATCCTAAAGAAACTGCTTCAGTCGTGAACATAATATAACATTGGTCTCAGGAAACATAATTGCTCTGGGTTGGAACTCTCAATCTCAGATGCCTATTTTTGCATCTTTAAAGTTACAGGAATATTCAGGATGGAAAGTGACCATTTCTAGTACAAGATAGTCCCATGCGTGCTGTTTAGATTTCCAAGGAGATGTTCACCAACTGAGTGAATATCTATCTTAGATGACTAGCTACTAACGACTCATCAATTTTGAAATCCAAAAGAAGTAATGCTCTACCTCAGTGGGCTGGAGGTGTGAATTTCCTTCCATTCAGCAGAATCAGAATCCCACAGCCATGGTTTATTTAAACTGGCTGGAAGCATTTAACTTCCCAAGTACTGGATTCAGTAATTCATTAAGCAGGAATAGAGCACTGGGTGATGGGTAAACCTGGTGCCTGTGTCACTTTCCCCACAATGAGGAAACTGAAAAAGGAAAGGCCAACCACAGATCTACTTGGTTTTGCCCAAGTCCAGCTGTGTGAGGTTTTGCTTCAGGGCAGTAAAGGAACTAGATGCAAAATGGGATGCTTGCTTCTGTAGGTGGGGAAAGGCCTCTTCCTGCATCTCCACCTCCCTGCAAAGTTGAGAAGTATATTAAGATGAAATCAGAGCAATGCCAGAGTGTGGTGGAAGTGAGGGGACTCTGCAGGTCCCTCTAATTCTGGAGATTAAATCTCTTTGGCAAGAGGCTTGGTTGCTGAGTGCCCAGCAGAAAGATGCCAAACTCATATATGAGAGAGCTGAATTAAGTCTGGTCTAAGGCCAAGGTATTAATTTAGGACTTTACTTCCCCGTAGCACACCCACTGCTGTCAATGGGAGAGTATGTGCAAAGAATGAGCATGGCCTGTATGTGACTCATAGCTTCCAAGGCCAGGGGGAAGCATTGTGATCATCTCCTCTGACCCCCTTTGTAACACACAGGCCAGAGACCTGCCACACACTGATTCCTAGAGCAGATCTTTTAGAAAAACATCTAATCTTGATTTTTAGAATGGCCAGGGATGGAGAATCCACCATGACCCTTGGTACATTGTTCCAATGGTTAATTAACGTCACTGTTACAAATTAACACTTTTATGTTCAGCTTCCAGCCACTGGATGGGTTAGAGCTTTCTCTGCTAGACTGAAGAGCTGGTTATTGTGTTGTTTGCAGATTAATCAAATCAACCTTTTCTTTGTTAAGCTGAATTGACTGAGCTGAGCTCTTTGAGTTTCATAACTTGATTTGCTTAGTCCCCTGGCTCACTTGTAAGGCCACTGGTTCTGCCCCTTCTCTCTGCTAAATGATTAAAAATCATTAGTATAAAAATACCTTGGAACAAAGTGTGAAGACTAGAGACTTTAATGCATGTTTCAAGCCAGGCTTGGATGGATCACCTGCTTGGCATCTTGGAAGAGATCAAAGTTTCATAATCGACCCTCCCACACTAAAGTTGTACTTTGCAGGGGCAATGTTTCATACTCTTATGTTGCTGGGTTGTAAAGTAACTGATCAGGAAAGAAGCCAATGTTGTCCTGCTCACTTAACACGCCACTTAATCTACAGTGATGGGCCAACCAGTGATAAGGATGCACAAGGGAAGGGATAAAAACTTTCCTAACTGTTATTCTTCAAGATGTGGTGTTCAGGCCCATTCCAAGTGGAGAGGGTGTGCCATGTGCACAGCTGCCGGAAGGTTTTTTCCCCTAACACTACAAGTTAGGTTGGTCCAGGCACCCTCTGGAGTCATGCCTTCATGGCACCATATATAGGGCCCTACCAACCTGCTGCCACTTCAGTTCCTTCTTGCTGGTTTTGTTCTGACACAGGGGAGGCAGCTGGGTCTTGGAAGGGATTTGAGCAACACATCTCAAAGAACAAGTTACGAGAGATGAGCAAGCACTCAAAAGAAAAAATAGTTGCCTATGTCAATTCCAATTAGGTGACTCCCAAGCCAGTACCTTGGAGGCGGGGTCAGAGTTCATCGACTTGCTGATTGAAGCACCACTGTGCTGAATGCTGCACTGTCCACGGCCTGCTGCGTGATGGTGTAATGAGGTGAACATGTGGATTGATGACCAAGTCACAGCCACACACAGCTCATGGATCAGAACCTGAGCCAGGAATGCCATCTGCACCCTCATGGAGTGTGCTGTCAGCCCAGGGGCAGGTACTTAGCCAAATCAGAGCATGCCTGGATACAGGACCTGATCTATGATAAACTTTTTTGGGAAGACATGGGGAGGTCCTTCATCCTGTCTGCTACTGTGACAAGCAATTGCATAGGCCTCTGAAGCACCTTGGTCCATTTGATATAAAAGGCCAATGCCCACTGAATGGCCTGAGAGTGGAGTTTCTGCTCCTGGGTGTTAGCAGACAGTTTGACATAAAAAAACTGGGAGGAAAATGTCCTGATTGGTATGAAACTGAGCCCTGACCTTCAGGAGCAAGGCCAGATGCAGCTGATGCTCAAACATGTCCTTCTAGAAGATGGTGTAAGGAGGTTCAGCTGTTAGGGCCTTGAGCTCAAACACCCTCCTAGCAGAGCATATTGCTGCCAGAAACACCACCTTCTCTGAGGGTCAAAGTGGGGCCCCATTAGTCTGGAAAGATGATGATGAAGGGCCCAAGCTGGCACTGGTTGTCATACTTGAGATATAGCCTGTCCATTCCTTTAAGAAAATGACCCATCTTTGGGTTAGCAAAGACTGATCAGCTGGCCCCACGTGGGTGAAATGCCAAGGATTCCAGCTAACCAGCACAGGCAGTAAGAAGGAACTGAAGCAACAGCAGGTCCTATAGACAGCACCATGGAGGTGACACTCCAGGGGGCACCCACGCCCACCTGATGGATACTGCTAGGGAAGAAACCACCAGCTGTGCATGTGGTGTGCACACACATCTACTTGGAAGCACTTGAACATTGAGTTCTGTTATGTAAATCAAAGGGCTTGTACTCACCTGGAACAGCAGCAGTTCTCCCCCCCTTGTCAGTCACCCTTAAGTAAGCAAGGAGGAAGGGGGCTGGTTTAGAGAAGAACAGAAGGGAGCTGGACAGTGGTACATGCAATAGCAAGTGCTCCTGTTTACACACAGTATAAGACCAAAAGACATTTAATGTGTGGAACTCACTGAGGTTAAGCATTTGGCAGGGTTAGTGGGAACAGAGTGCTTTGGGGGCAGGAGCCAACCATGAACTCGAGCTCGGAAAAGTACCCAGGGGTGAGACCACAGCACTGCCTGCTCCTGGTGGAATATAAGGTGAGTTGAGCTTAACCTGACCTCCCTCTTCTGCCTATGTGACTGTCATCCTCTTAGAAAGCTGCAGGGCACGAAAAAAAATATTCACGCTGGTGATTAAAATGTGACAGCCCCACTCCCATCACTGGCAGAGAGCTGCACAGAGACTTTTGCAAAATGTTTGTCTGGCCTGAGGCACCTCTTGCCTGTCACATGTTGCCCTAGGGAGACCTCAAACCCACAAGTTTGGCATGACTCAAACAGGGAATGGACAGTTCAGCCTCACACAAGTTTTAGGAGGAACATGATGCCAACCTCCATTAGAGCAGATCAGACCTAGTGTGGGAGGGAGGGGGACAGATCCCAGCCCAGCTGCAGTTCTTTCACCTTCCTGTGCTGCTACTGGTATCAACCCTAACAGCACTGAGCAGCACCTCAGATGTAACCGTTTCCAGCTATGAACTCCAAGCTATTAGGCCAAACACCCCAAAGGCAGCGCTGTACCAGGCTCCTGGGCTATTGCAAGAACGTGGACCATGGAATAGTCAGGAGTAACCCACTCCTTGGCACGGGAATCAAATCACCACAAGGGGCCACATGAGGACATGGGCTGCATCACTGAAACCTTCCATGAGGTCTTGCCTCTTCCTAGCCCCCATTCCAACCCCAGCTCTGCCTCCTTCCCCCTCCCTCCTGGAAAGTCCTAAGCATTGCCCAACAACTGTTTGGTGGCAGGAAAGCGCTGGGAAATAGGCACAGGAGCTCGGTGGGCCCCTGTGGGCTTGAGACCCCTGTCCTAGGAGAAGTTTCTTGTCATCCAACCACTACAGCTGAGTAGTTATAAAGAATGTGTGATTGTTAAGTTCCCATCCAAAAGTGTCTAATGCTTTACAAAAATTCTAAGCACCTGCTGCTACCAACTCTCCCAAGGCTGGTTATGCATGTGTTAAAAACAATTCCCATCACCTTTACCTGCTCTAGGCCATTCATTCCACACAAACTAAAAAAAGTATTCAAAAAACCTAAGCTTTTCCACACCTCCCAATTGAAAATTTTTAAGAGTCCACAACTGAAAAAAGGTTGAAAGTCCTTGTGTGTGAGACCAAGTCACTGCAACTTCCTTCAGGGCCCAGCAGGTGGTGCTACCCTGGAAACCTACATGCTGGTCTCTGTACACTGGCTGCCTTAGAGCCTGACCGGTGCCTGGAGGCAAACCCTGATTCCTAGTCTGATACGAACGAGGTGTTTGGTATGGGGGGGAAGGAAACAGGCATTTAACAATGCACCAAGCCATGTTGCTCGTTGTCTGTCTCATATATTGAGACTGGGAACTCGGGAGCAGTGTCACAGATTTTACAGCTTTGAGCACTTCTGCAATAACTAACACCAGGCAGCTCTTAATGCACAGGAAGATGGAGATTGGGAATGCGGCTGATTTGTTCACAGCCAGTGAGGTCAGTTGATCACAGAGCTCCCCAACCCATCACAGGAGACCCCTAGGAGAAAAACACAATACAAAGAAACAAAGGCTAGAGCCACTGCCTGAACGCGCTCTGTTCTGCACCATTTCCAAAGTCATCAGTTTACACTAACAGAGAACCGCATGCCAGGACTGGGGAGGTTACCAGTAAGCCTGGGTGCGAAATGTGCAATGGGAGATGGTTGAGAGGGCAGAGATAGGACCTGGGCCTTGAGAAATCCACCGCTCTCCGTGAGAATTTTGAGTTTTTATTGATAGTTGGAATTTACAGCCTAAAACTGACAATGGATAGAGAGATGCAGACTTGGTTTTTTCTTTTCTTTTTTTTTAAAAAAAAAAACAAAAACCAAACAAAATAACCAAAACCCACCAGCATCAGTTTTACAATATAAAAGTTTTGACAGTAGAGAGACTAAAGTACATCCGGAATTACTCAGAAAAATAACAGGGAGAAAAAGGCAGTAATTTTAAAACTTTGTACCTCAGATATACACATAAATACACAAACATTGCTTACAAAGACCCAGTTTCAACATTTAAGGGCAGTTGGCATCATGAGAAACAAAAAGGTTCCCCTATGACATTGCACTAAATTAATCCACCCACTTCAGACCCCTCCGTTTGCCACCCCCTCCCCCAAATAGAGGAAAGGCCACTTGAAATTAAAAATGTGCTTGGTATCCTCAGTAACCGAGCCATCCCTCTGAGTCACTTCTTTACCCAGCCTGTACCCAATTACCTCGCCCGCTATTCTCCCAACACCTCTTCTCTGTAGGCAGCTGTTTTATTGCTAGCCGGAGTGCATCTCAGACAGAACCGCCACATTTTATGGTGGGTCTATTTTTATACAGACTCGTCCTCCTGGTCCTGATTTCTAGTCCATCTACATGAGGTGGTGAAATCTCACAAACAAGCTCTGGCACCAATGCAAGAGGGAGCGGGGATTTCAGCTCCTCTTCAGACCCCTACATAAGTGACATGGTTTTCAGAAGAGCTGTGCATGCTGGATGTTGAGCTGCTTTGAAAATCTGGCCCCAAATCAATACATCAAAGCCCTGCCCACACTGTTCCCATGGCAGTAGCTAGTGGAGTTCTCCCAGTGTGGACTGGGTATTTAAATGGACTTTTTTCACATACTGTTATAGAGACACAAACAGCTCAACACCCACACATTATGAACACAGAACTCGAGCATTGTCAGCTGCAAACTGTGATAACAAGGAATGGAAAGGAGGCTGTCTCAGTTTCCCTTTTAAAATCAGGGACTGCCCACCAAAGACCCATCTAGCCTAGCAAAAGGAGCTGTTTCACGGTGAAATGGTGCAGCTCAGCTCAGCACAGCACAGCCTGAACCTGCTGTGCAGAACCAATGCAGCCAACCTTACCACGCTGGGTCGTCTAGAACAGCCCAGCACATCCACACACAGCACAGCTGTACCAGGCTGCAGGAGCAGTTAGTGCCTTAGTCCCAGCACAGTTCTCTCGGTGACTGATGTTTCTGTGAAATTAGCAAATTACTACAGAATCTCAATGGCATTTTAGCAAGGATTCCACCTTTCCAGTTATATCTGAAATCAAACAGTTTCCTTCAGGAAAACGATGGTTTTTACAAGCATTGCAATGACACTGGATTCCCTAGTGTAGCCAAATCTCTGATAGACAGTGTGCTATTAGCCTGCAAAGCCAAGCACTTCCAATAGCCTAATGTCTAAACTGTTACCTAGTTGCAACAATGGGAAAAAAGAGAACACAATGAGGTTACGAAGAAGTGCCCACAGAAATAACTCAGATGTTCCATGGCATGAGGCAGACACTGTTCAAAACTCAAGCAGCTAGGAAAGATCAACAGTTCAAACTGCTTTAATTATGCCAGCTGTGAGCTAACTGATTTGTCATAAAGAACTAAGTGTCTCTTCACTAGTAATATCATGGCCTGAAGGAGGACGCTCCTCTGTGCCTGAGCAGATACACCCTAGTATAGGGGAAAATTCATTAGAATCATGGGTATTTTCTGCCTCAACATATGGATGCCATCCACTGCCAACATTTATAAAAAGGAACGTGATTCTGCCTTGGTAAAGAGGCCTTGTCAAGTTGATTTCGCTCCAACATTTGGGATGTGTTAGAACAGTTTTACAGAACTTCAGTTCAAGAGAAATGTTTCTGCAGCTTTTTACATTTCAGTGGAAACAGCTCGTTTGGATTTCAATACCGGCAACCCCCAAACTGCAGCCTTGAGTTAGAAGATGAACATCAAGCCACAAAACTGACCAGAAACAAAAATGAAACCGAAAAGCTTTTTCATCAACCAAGCCGAGAAATGCCAAAAGGAAACACACAGCATTGATGAGAAAAGTGAGTGGATTAAAAAAATATATATTTCAGTTACAACGATCTAAGGTGTTAATACTGCTGGGTACGTTTATTTTTTCAACCTGATAATACCCCTTTAATACCTCTTTACCTTTCTAGAGAAGGTGGTTAAAAGAGGTGTAATGTGGTAGGAAAATGGGGATGTTGCCTCTTGGATTGACTAATCCCACCCCAGCTCTACTGGAGTGTGTTTAGACACCTGGTATTCTGCTGGGTCAAAACAAAATTCCCATCCCTTCACAGCTGTATGTGTTAGTACCTCTGCGTTTCTTTCTGTACCTATGATTGTGTGTTTTAGACAAAAAACAAGTAGGAACTGTCATGAAAATTTGGCAGTTCTTTTAAGTTTAGGTTGTAGAACCAAGTTTAAAAAATATAAATAATCCCTATATATATTAATAACTGATACTTAAGATCGCCA
Organism: Chelonoidis abingdonii; assembly: GCF_003597395.2. NCBI lineage: Eukaryota > Metazoa > Chordata > Testudines > Testudinidae > Chelonoidis > Chelonoidis abingdonii. The sequence continues at coordinate 11,821,813 of NC_133769.1, read as the reverse complement.
CTTGAAACTAACATCTCTAGCATGCCACAGAAAACCACAACTCATCTAGGTCAGCGTTTCCTTAAAATATGTAATTCTTTCCTCTGTGTAAGCTATCGGATAGAGTCCCCATCTCATACCTTAGCCAGAGCTGCCACCACCAGGCCTATTAACACACCTGACAGAATTATACAGCCCGATCTCACCAGCTAGCCAGTTAAACCGCACTTTTCTTTCCTTTCTTGGGCCTGTCTGCAAGAGGAGATAGGAGCATGGATCATTTGGAAGAGTTGTGAAGATGTATTCAAATATCTAAGACACTGAAAAAATTAAACCATTTTCTTTCCTCTAGATCTGTATTTTCATTGCCAGAATTGCTGGGCACAGAAAAGTTTCCTTCTTAAAACCCCAACAATTTCATTTTATTAGAATGTCCATTTTCTTTGATGTTCTACTCCTATATTAAAAAAATACTAAAAATGGGGAAACTTTATTAAATATTATTTACAAATTTGTCATTAGAGATTCTTCACACACACACACACACACACAAAAATGCAGCGCTCTGCCACCATCACTCCAGTGCCACTGAGGATGGAATATTCAGAGTCTGGTTTCCCCATACAATAAATTCTTTGGAATTAAACTACAACAATCACATTTAGATCTCAGCCTATTCCAGTGAAAATGTACTTCCACCACTGGCTCTGGAGGCCTAATTTTAATAGCTGATCATATATTTATTATTTGAAACATCATATGCAATTAAGAGAGAGTTGAAATAGATGCGCACACACTACAGGCCTTCAGTTCTAGCCCCTTGTGTCAGCCTTGCAAGGATGCAGCAGGTTCTCTGGCCTTCCGCATTCAGTGTGGGACTGTGCATGGAGGGAACCCTATAGTCGTCTTAGCGAGCACCTTCCTTCTCACGTAACCAAGAGCCAGGCTGCACGTGTTGCAGAGGGACTGCAGATGTGTTCATTCAAGGTTGGTGGCCACAGGAGGTGGGGTGGGAAGGTGTGTGACACAGAGGGAGAGGCTGGAGTGACTATTTTCTGCAAACAATGTCTAATTCTGAATCTATGCTAACGGTTTCTTAATTATCAAAGACTAGATCCTAGCACTTAGAACTACTGCAGGGACAGGACTGGGTGACATATTTCAGTTCCCTCAGTAATGTTTATTTTGTGTTATATTCAACATGCACTTGTCTGTATGTGGCATATGTTGACAAGGTAATTTTTTCAGCAGCGCTGGAATTGGGCCCGTCTTTTAAAATGTGTTTATATAGTGCACAGGTCAATGCTGCTCCGGGCGCTACTGTGACACAAATCATGAATGAAGTAATTTTATACATAACGCTAATGTCAAGTGCTAAAAGAACAAATAAAGATTCTGGTTAGAATTATTTAGTTAATATATTACGTTTACATCTTTTGTGTGTGTATTGGAACAAGCAGGAACATTCAGTGATCGAAAACAATACTACTTCATGGTAACCCTCATCTAGAAATCTGATTTGTGCATTTGTCAGGAGCCTTCATGCTATAAATGGCATTTCTCATGGGAATACAGATCCATAGACAACAGGTCAAACTGCAGGGTTGGGCCTTGTGACTTATGTCAGATTTGCTTTGAGTGTAAAGTTCATAGTAATTTAAACAGGATCTTTGTACTTTTCCATTAATTTTCAATAATGTGTTCTGCTGTGGTTAAAGACAGACAAAAATGTTAGGAAATGACATAGCTGCACAGGAGGCCTTTCTAATGGATCTGATTCTGACGTCCCCGAAGGAAGATGCAGAGGAGGAATATTTGATAACTAGAAAATATTTAATTCCATACTGTCAGTTGAATGTTATTTTAATTTAAATGTTAAATTAATCATCATTAAAGATTTAAATATTATAGCTAAAGGCAAAGCTATGATTAATCATTTTCTTAGGCAAAGTGTTTTAAATCACCTTTCATCAGTTTTAAGTGTTGAAACGAGCACTATTTCATTTTCAGTTTAGAGTATACAGGTAAAGGATTCTGCAGATTAGACAGTTAAGCAGGATTTACAGTAATTACAGTATGCAGGTGAAATGTACCTTTCATTATATGTATTTTTAAAGCTCTTCTGGCTATGGCATCTAAGCACAACATGATTTTTTGACCTTTCAGAAGGACTTGTTTCTCCTTACCTTATCACTTGTACTTACAAGTAGCAGGAGCTATCCATCACCCTTTTACGTACAGAGAGTCACTCATCAATGTCCTGATATGCAGAAACAGTGTTCTGGGTTCTGTGTATGTTACTACTTCTCATTTTCATTATAAAAGTGTTTAAGATCCCTCACAAAGAATTGTGAGCAGCAATGAGTGACTCAGACTTTTCGAAATGTCTCCGTTCCCTAATTCTCCATGTATTGATGAGGTCCCCTGAAAGAAGGAAAGCATTTCTTTCCTTTGATGTCCAGGATTATCCTGCAATGCATGAACACTGCATCTTCTCCTCGAAGAAGCCAAGATGCTACACAATGGGTAGGGCAGCTATCCAGACTACTCAGGTTTTTCAAAAAAATCAACAGATTTCAAGAAACATCTGAGTAGAAAAATACTTTCTGAATTAGGTGAACAGTTTTGCAGGTGGATTTTTGTTAATGTTTAGTTACAAGAAACACTTAATATTTACTCACATGTAGCAGGTGGCTTAACTTCTTCCTTCCCTCCCCCCCCCTCCACACCTCTTCCCATCTCAGACTAGATCTCTCTTTGGGGAGAAAGGAATTATTTAGCATGGTCTAAAAGGAAATAAGTAGGAGTGACGGGAGGAAATAAATGGAAAATTAATGTATTAGAAAACGGAAATCTGTTACGTGTGGAACAGTCCACTGCCTGGAACATTTTAAAATTGATTGGCCAAAGCAATACTGGGGAAATATACTGTAGAGAACAGCCTTGCTGGATAGACAAGATGATCTACAGGGACTTTCCATGTCTAATGTCTAATCTAGAAAAGTACCATTTCAAGACCTTTTGTAAAGTTAGCTCTCTTAGGAGTTAAAGTAGTAGCTAATATTTCTTTTTCCAAATCATTTCCAGAAACTGCACAATATCTTAACTATTAAAATTTACAGTGATGTTTACTAAAACACGCCTGCGTCTGACGAAGTGGGTATTCACCCACGAAAGCTCACGCTCCAAAACGTCTGTTAATCTATAAGGTGGCCCAGGATTCTCTGCTGCTTTTTCAGATCCAGACTAACACGGCTACCACTCTGATACTAAAACACTAAGCAGTACACTGTACAAATAAAATTGGTGCACCGTGCAAATGCCAGGCTCACTCTGGCTGTTTTCATACACTATGCAGATGTGTGTCGTTAATGTGTTATGGCCGTCATTCTACATAAATATACAGCACAAGGTAATCACTAGTTCTCTTGGTGTTAACAAATAATGTCTGTGTGCTAAATTAAACAGATCGTTAGGGCAAATTCAATGCTATTACTATTCTGATTTGAATTGACGTGGCACAGATAACGAAGGAGGCCGCAGAGGATATGCTGTGACAACTGTCAGTCAAAGCCATATTGGTCTTTTTGCCTATTAAAGATTTGAGTACAATAACTGGGGGCTCTTGTAAGGTGACTGGTGAAGTGTGCAGGAAGAAGGGTGACATACACTGCACTGGAGGTGGGCTAATATACCAACGTTTCAGAAACAAAACTTGGAAAACTATATCAGTTGGCCTCAGTTCAGAAAAGAAGGGGTGATGTCCTGCACGAGGACATTCTGCTCTGGTGGTCACACTGCCCTGGCACGTCAGAGCTGCTCTACACAACGGGGGTTCAGTGGCATACAGCACTGGAGCTGCACACTCCAGCAACAGAGGGGGTTCTTCCTTTGCGATAGTGACTCCACCTGCCTGAGCAAGGATAGTTACGTTGACAAAACAATTCTTCCCTCAACCTAACCACCTCTACTCTGGGGCTGTAGGTTACCATACTGATAGCACTCAGGAGTGTGAACTTTTCACATACCCCTGAGGCCTTTATCTATGTCAATCTAAGTTTTAAAAATATGCCAGGCCCCAGTCACAGTTCAGTATTTAAACCTTACAACAAAAAAGAGATGGGCACTTAAAGGGTTAAAAACTTAGGGCGGGCTCATTATCACCATGTGATAGGGTGTGGTTTATAAAACCACCACTGAATACTGAGGCTGAAGACCCAAGGGTTGTAGCATCAGAGAAACATAGTCGTCACTTTAAAAATAACTCCGAGTACATAATAGTGCTCTCACACAGAAGTGGTCAGAACATATTCTATAAAAGAAAACATCAGAGGCTCATGGGGACCAAGTTGTATTTTGTCTAATATCTATCTTACGTTAAAGCCCTCTCTATTTTCCTGGAACTTCCTATGGCCCTGATCTGCAAACATTTAAACATGTATAATTTTATTAATGTGAGTAGACTCGTTGAACTAAATTAAGTGTTTGCAAGGTTGAGGACCTATGTTCAAAACTCAACGAAAATATTCATAGGGGGTCACCAGTTTATCCATACAAATAATCATTATTTAAAATTCTGTTCAAGTTTTATTAACATTTGATGTGATTTAGTTATATCCCAAGTTTGCATCCGTTAGTGGTCTAATTTAGGGGAAATTTTCCCAATACCTGGCAATAGACCGTCTTGATGCATGAAACACAATTACTCAAAACCCAGTGAAGTGCGGAATGCACTAATACAAACTAATTATTATGATTACCAGAATCTTTAAAAAGTTCTACTCAATCATTAGAACCACATGAACAATGTTTTTAATCATTTACATGCACACAACTGTCAAATTAAAACAGACGAGACCCTGCCTTTTACAAAAAGCTGCACTATTTCAGGAAAAATCCTCTCTCCTGAGCAATCAAATATAAAAATACATTTTACAAAAATGCCTGTTTTCCAGCATTTTTATAGTCCATTTTAAAAAGCTGAAAATAAGAAAAAGGTCATTCTGAAATATAATTCAATTCTTTTATAAAATCGATTGGGAGGTTTTTACTTTTAGGTCAGGCTTATTAACACACTGCCCTGTCAGTAATGAGGTAAACGAGTTCTAGCCTAATTGGCCATAATATGGTAACTGCACAACCAGGAGCCAGTCAAATAGCTTATTTTTGTGCCTCACTTTATCAGAGAAAGTGTGTGTTTAAGTATGTGATATTGTCTCTACTGGGGTTTACTAGGAAAAGTATCAGTGGGCATTCTGCCTGATGCTGAAGGTGGAGGCCAGATCCTAGTGAAAATTTCTCTCTCTTAACCTACAACTCGTTTCCCCCATAAAAAGTCAGACACTTTAGTTACTATAAAGTCAATGAGAGTTGGATCGGGCCCTACCTGTTTTGAAAAAAATCTTCTTAGAAACTTCTGCTCAATTTAAAGTTAAAAAACTGTGACACTCATGCATAGATCCTTCTAAGGGGCATCCAAGGGCTACAAAAAAATCACTCTCACAGCAACATTCTGGGTTTTGATTAAGGCACCATCCACAATGAAGCCAATGTTGACATGGTTTCCTGATAAATGGAGACTGGAATTTACCTGCCATAGGGAGGCTTAGAAAAGTCTGACTGCTAGTTATGAATGTTGACATAAAATGGGGTTTACTCCAAGTTATTTTAAATTTAGTAACTGCAGAAGTTGAAAAATTAGTAAGATTCATAATTAAAATACATTTGAGAGTTTTTCACTCACAAGCATCACTTACTTAGAGCAAGCAAATATGCATCGAATGGACCATCATGCCCCAAGAAAGAAACCTGCCTTTGAATTTCTACTTGTCCTCAATGCACATTATGCTGGGACCCTTAGTCCTCCAGCAATGTTGCACTGTTACTTTCCCCCGTTGTAAATGTCAGTGAACCATGGGAGTTCTTTTGGGCAAAGGGAGAAATTAACAATTTTATATGTATGATTACCTTCGTAACACAAATGTCCCTCTCTCTGTGTTCTAAGTGCCTTTTATATGCATGTATTTCTTAAAAAGAGGTAAACAAATCAGCAGTCTTACCCCATCCTGTAAACCTTACCTTGAATGACCCCACTTCCCCCTCTCCCCCGAAGCATGTGGAAAGCAGATGAAACTTCACGGCATGCTGTAGATCCCAACAGATTCACACTGGGTATGCACGTAAGTACCAAAATGAAGCGACCTATACAGAGAATTCACTGGCAGCAGCAAGAGGACTCCAGCCTGAGTGTCTCTGCTGGTCTCTACGATGGTATCATCACACAGGGAGAGAGGCGGGCCGCTCAGGCAGGTCAGTTCCAAGCCAGCTGGGGCTTTACCAGTCAGACCAAACAGCGTAAATCCCACTTGGAAATTAGGAGGCAGCCAGTCCAGTGCAGACCACAGAGCACTGTCATCATGTGCTGGTAACAAAGGGTGTCTGTGTCCTGCACTAGCCTCAGTTTCTGAATCACTGGAAGGTATACCCCACGTAGAGTCCTCTGCACCAGTCTCATCTCAAGGTGGCAAAGGCATGAATCATATGAGCAAGGTCCATTTTTGAACCAAAGAGTTGCAACCGTTTGGTCAGACAGAGCTGGGGAAAAGCCATGGATGCTACCTGATGATTGTGCAGTCAGACCAAGGGAATTATGAACATTTACTAATTACTGTCTAAATTCTTCCCAGCCTACCTGCAGCCATGTTACCAAACCAGGCTATTGATTACTAGGCAGTTTGAGTAACATGGTTTTAAAAAAATCCCTTTACAAGTTGATTAGGGAAACCATGCAAGTGCTGAGACTCAGAGAAGGCCATCCCTGGAAAAGGAAGAAGTGATCCTACCTTCACCAAGAAGACAAGCTACCAATAACGTGAAATGCATTTTCCTATGAATATCAACAGCAACACAGCATTTTGGAAAAGTATTATAGTGTCACCAACTTAGTTTTTAGGCTACTGACCATTTTGCAAGTAAGCTTTTTTTGTCATTTGACCCTGCTTAAACCAACTAGTAGCAGTAAACCCTGTATACTAATGTGTATTGCCTTTTTACATCCCCTCTCCCCCCGAGTTTATACCGCTCTCTCGTCTTCAGCTGTTCCCAGCAGACTGTGCATGTTTCTTGAGAAAAAACACAGAAATCACAGAAAGATCCCTCTGCTAGTTGTTCAGAAACCACAGAATTTTCTCCCCAGGAGCGTGATAATTGTCCACTTGTTATAAGAAAATTTAGTGTGTAATGTCTAAGCAAACTCAAACACTATATAGAGCAGTGGCTCTCAAACTTTTTTTTTTTTTTTTTATTGGTGACCCCTTTCACATAGCAAGCCTCTGAGTGCAACCCCCCACACCCCCCTTATAAATTAAAAACACTTTTTTTATATATTTAACACCATTATAAATGCTGGAGGCAAAGCGGGATTTGGGGTGGACACTGACAGCTCGTGACCCCCCATGTAATCACCTCCCGACCCCCTGAGGGGTCCCGACCCCCAGTTTGAGAACCCCTGCTATAGAGGTTAGAGTGGCACTGTACAGCACCACGGCAAGAAATACCTATACCGTACTCTCTAAATAGCAAACAAATGTGCGACTCTATGCAGCAACCTTTACAACACATCCTATTAAAAGCCCTCCTCCTCTGGTAAAGGGGAAAGGGTCAAGGTTACTTAAGAAATTAACTTTCACTTTGGGGAGAGAACCCATCCAAAATATTTTATTTTAAAGCTGGCCCTGGTGAAAGAATAAATCTGTGAAGTACACTTGCCTTGTGAGAGCCTATAACCAGGGAAAACATGTTTTCAGAACAATAAGGAAGTGCTCAATTAGGATTTCACAGAGAACTGATGCTGGGGCAAACAAAAAACCATTGTGAACACCAGGTTTCATTTTGTTTTATAGACACTTATAAAAAAAAATCACAGCAAAATCTGTCTTAACAGCTAGAGACTAAATCAACTGACTGGAACACAGCCGTTCAGAGTGAGGTCACTGTTATGGGAAGATCAACAGGAGAAGGAAACCTATTCTTTGGAACAATGGTTAAAAATTACAAGACAAGCTGCTGTATTTTTTTCTTAAAATTAAACTGAAACAACAAGAACTCCACAAGTCTCATGTGACACTGAGCTGCAAGTCTGACTATTAGAATACATACAGCAATGAGGACTTGTTCTGCCTCCACTTCCACTGGGCCCCCTCTTTAACATCAACACTGACAATCCACCACGGGCCTTAACAAGGTCAGCAGAGCTGCTGTGGATTCTGCAGTTGTAACTCAATTGTTTCTCTGTTAGAATCGCTGGACAAGTGAGGGAAATGGGGATGCTTTCATTTAAACGTGATTACGCCTGGAGTAGAATGGCTCATCTCCTGGAAGATGGAGCCATAATTAAAAGTACAAAGGGAGGAGAGTTAATGCAGGAAAAGTTGCACAATATGAGGAAGGGAAGCAAAATCTGTGATATCCCTGCAGAGGGCTGTGGATCCTGAAACCACACATCAGAGCCCTAAGGCTCCAACTACTAAAAAGGCAGAAGGAAATCAAGAGGCTTCTGCCCAGGGGAACTAGAGGGAAAGTGGAACATTAGAAAGAAACATAGGAGAACCATTCTGGAGTACTTGTCAGTGAGCAGCTACGGATAGCTATCTATTAGCCAGAACTTCTGGCCAGATACAACCTGTTAAATAAGCTAGATGATGCTTTCAATTACAACTGGCTGGCCATCTTGCTGAACCTTATTTTTGGACACCAGCTGATAATGGAGGCAAACTGTACTGCCACACTTACAATCTCATCTGTAGGCCTCGGCTTTCCTCTTCCTCTCCCCTGGCCTGCAAATTTTACACCTGTATCACAAACATTCTGACTGAGATGAATGCCATCAACAGGGTATTCAGGCAAGGCAGAGTAAAGAAAAAAAACTTCATCAACTTTTCATGTGCTTTCCAGACAGCTGTGCTGAACACAACCAAATATCCTTGGTTCAAGTATCCTTTGTTTTTATGGTGATACAATTTTGAAGTAAACCATACCTCTACGTTAGCAGCAGGGGAATGCACACCTGAAAAAGCAATTCCAAGTCCCATTCAATCTGTAAGAACAGGTCTCCCTGCTAGCAGCACTCTCTGTGTTCTCCAAATCCTGAACAGAATGACGTGAAAGAGAATTCAGACAAACAGGTCTACACAAAAGCATGGCAAAATATTCTAACACAACAACTTGAGTTTGCAAGTTCCCATGCCCCCTAACCAATTCTCTCTGATACATCTCTACAACAGGATGGCCTGACAGCAATTACCACAGATTTGCCTTTCACATATTTAATTTTTTTGCAAATATAATATACACTGGTCTTCAACAGAGTGGTCGTACACATTTGATAATGATCAACTGACATCACAAGACAGGACTCACCAAAAGTCCACAGATTGTATTACGATGCCTGAAAGGATGAAGGACTTTTGCAGTCCTACCAGCTTCAAGGTGAGATGTCATTACAACATAAGAACTTTTTAATGACAGCTGATTTGTATGTGTTTCTCTACGAAGTGTGCAACCAACTCCTCTGCCTCTTCCAGTACAAAAGCACATTGGCAGATAAAGTATTGAACAGCAGCAGTGATGTCAGGAGTAATGATATAAATCAGTCATTTTGCAGCGAACGCACTTTTGTAATCCATTTATTTCAATGCCCTGCTGGGTGAAAATTATTAAACTAGAATATAAAAAACAGATTTTGCCACCACAAGCTATGGTCTATCAGCCTCAGTCTTAACCAACAAATATGGCTGTACACGTCTTGGAGTTTTATATGTACCTGTGCATAAAGATGTAAATCAAATTCTTTGTGCATCGAGTCTCCATTTCAGAAAGTTTCATACAATTTCCAACTGTGTGTGTATATAAACATACATATATAAATTGAAATCTGGATTATGCTATTTATATACACACATCTGTGTGTGTGTATATATATACACACACCCACACAAAACTAAACAAATTATACATACCATATAGATATGATCAGACTTAAATACTGAATATAGATGGGGAAGGAGAGAGCTGAATATAGTTCCTGTTCAGTCTTCATTGCCTTCTGATCATGATCTGATCATAATTTTGCCCCAGTCTAAAACTGTTTTTGAAGGATACAGCTAGGTGTAAATAAATCCATCTTTGGTAGAGAATATGCCTTGCTTCCAACCTGGTGCAACAATTCCTCCCCAGGATACAGTGCTTACCCTATGGGAGGACCCAGATGTATAGCATGCATCCAAAGAACACCACCTCCAATGGTCAAAGCAAGTCCCAATCTGTCATCGTTAACAATGGAAACATCTCTGTTGCAAGTGGGAGATTGCACAAGGCATAGCACGGCCTAGGAAAGGGTTAAGTCAACTGCTATCCCTTAGAGGGAAATAACCACGAAAGGTAATCCGGATACAGTACAGCAATCACATGTCTGGACCGCGACACAACGAGAGCACTAGACTGTAGCCTAAAGTGGCTGGAAGAAAGCTCAGATAGCAAAGAGGACCAAATGGAAAAACTGCATGCCACATGGACTGGAGACAGGGGGATCTTAATCTAGACATACTGTATGTGAATTTAGATAGCAGGGATTCAATATACAGAAAACCAAAGTTTTGTGCGTAGCTCACTAATAAAATCATTTGGGTCAGGCAAGGACACCACCACCTGACGGGTTCTGTGCTAAGTTACAACCTCCAAGATACTAAGGATGAAAACATATAAAAGCTACTTTCCATCTCAGTTCACTGGCTGATAGGAAGGACAATGCTGTGGAGTCAATGAGGTATAATTCAGAACATAAGCCCCAGAATATGGAGGAATCATTCACTGTTTTAAAAGTAAGAAATCTTGGGCATTTCTCAAAGTTTATCTAACTATTTACAAGATGCCTAATCACTAATTAGGCACAAGAGACCAAGTTCACTATTGTCTTTTCAGATAAAGAGCCCCTCCAAATTCACACTGTGCAGCGAAGGTTGGGGCTCACTCCTAACATATTCTGGGCCATTTAGAGCTGTTTATTGGATATGTTTTAAACACATTTTTAAAGCTTTCACCTGAAGTCATGAAGTCAATGCTCAAAGCTAATTAATATGAAACATAACAGGTTAAAATCTGCTACTAACACTGCAGACTTGATGCAACTTACACTATTGCAGTGGCTGAAATTGCATCAAGCCAAGAGAAAGACCAGATTCCTATGGACATTTCCCCTTCTCCACTCAAAGAGATCCCAAGCAGGCTGCACTTAGTCACAGAACTATATCAGCTGGAAATGCAGCCCCCGGAGGCCAAGAACTGCAACTGAGAAGAGATTTCAGAGTAGCACCCGCGTTAGTCTGTATCCTCAAAAAGAACAGGAGTACTTGTGGCACCTTAGAGACTAACAAATTTATTTCAGAATGAGCTTTCGTGAGCTACAGCTCACTTCTTCGGATGCATAGAATGGAACACACAGACACGAGGTATTTATACATACAGAGAACATGAAAAGGTGGAAGTATGCATACCAACAGGAAGAGTCTAATCAATTGAGATGAGCTATCGTCAGCAGGAGAAAAAAGACTTTTGAAGTGATAATTAAGACGACTCATAGAAGATGTGAGGAGAACTTAACATAGGGAAATAGATTCAATAGTGTGTAAGTGACCAACATTTCCCAATTTCTTCTGTTTAAGGCCTGAGTTAATCGTATCTAATTGATAATTAATTCGAGTTCAGCAGTCTCTCTTTGGAGTCTGTTTGTTGAAGCTTTTTGTTGCAAAATTGCCAACTCAAGTCTGCCACTGAGTGGTTAGAGAGGCTGAAGTTTTCTCCCACTGGTTTTTGAATGTTATGATTCCTGACGTCAGATTTGTGTCCATTTATTCCTTTGTGTAGAGACTGTCTGGTTTGGCCAATGTACATGGCAGAGGGGCACTGCTTGGCACATGATGCATATATACGTTGGTAGATGTGCAGGTGAACGAGCCGATGGCGTGGCTGATGTGGTTAGGTCCTATGATGTGTCACTATGAATTGATATGTGGACAGAGCTGGCATCGGCTTTTGTTGCAAGATAGGTTCCTGGGTTATGTTGTATGTGTGCGTTGCTCGTGAGCATTTGCTTCAGGTTGGGAGACTATCTATAAGCGAGGACTGGCCTGTCTCCCAAGATCTGTGAGAGTGAGGGATCATCTTTAAGGATAGGTTGTAGACTCGCGTTGATATTTTCCCATTGTTTAAGTTCTCTTCACATCTTCTATGAGTCAACTTAATTATCACTTCAAAAGTTTTTTTTCTCCCGCTGATGATAGCTCATCTCAATTGATTAGACTCTTCCTGTTGGTATGCATACTTCCACCTTTTCATGTTCTCTGTATGTATAAATATCTCCGGTCTGTGTGTTCCATTCTATGCATCCAAAAAAGTGAATTGTAGCTCACGCTGAAATAAATTTGTTAGTCTCTAAGGTGCCACAAGTACTCCTGTTCTTTCTGGGAAGAGATTGGGAACAAGCTATTGGCCTCACCAGGTACTTAATGGGGCTGTGACATCCAGCCATGGATTTCAAAAACTGCTGGGATCAGTTGCAGTTCTGTTGTATTTGGTTAATAACATTTTTGCTTTGACATAGTAAATTTTTTGAGTGCCCAACTTAAGGGATCTTAAAGAGGCCTGATTTTTATAAACTGCTGAACCTCATCTCTCTGAAAATCAGACTCTAAGACATCTCCAACTGGGCACTCAAAGTTACTAATCATTTAACTGTTTTTGAAAATCTTGGCTGTGAAGTGAAACTGGCTTCTGAACAGCCTGGGGAGCAACCAACAGTGAGTGTGAGGCTTCCCTCCCAGCACAATGCATCTTTCAATTATTTCTTTTCAATTGCATGAAGGAGGGAGAGAGGGCCTCCAGAACAATGGAGGTGGAAAGCATTTGCTTACCAAATAACTGCAGTTGGGAGACAACAAAGCTGTATCAGCTGCAGGAAACTGCCTCAACAACAACTTGCAAGTTCACAGGGCTGCTGAGTGTAATCTCATTTTACTTCCAGCACTCTGGACTTCATTTCTGACACTCCAATAAAGGCAATCCTCAGACCACCCTAAGAACAAAACCAAACCTGTATCTTTGGACAAATAAATGAGAGCCTTGTGTTGTGGGCACCTCACTTCAAGACACTGATACTGAGTCGGTCTGTTCTGCTGGGATAAGGGAGAACATTTCATTCTTCACTTTTCTATACCAATATACTTTTAAAATGTTAAATATGCAGCATAATGGACATCCACATCATGCGTTTCAAAATAAAATATTTTTAAACAAACTGAAATATGGCTGGGGTGCTTTTGCTCATGATAACGGATCTATGTCAGGGCTATTTTTCATACTCACAAGGTGAAGGGCTTTAGATTCGCACAGATGAGAATACAGCTGAAAAAAAGCCATTTGGCTACCTATGTGCCAAGCCTCATGCTTTTATGCCAAAGTGAATGATTTTCCAGCTTAGATCTTGGACTAGTAAAATAAGCGGCATTTCAGATGTGACCAGGCGGGTTTCAGCACACAGCTTACACACAAAAGCAAGCCCAGCTCCGTGTTTAAAGCCTACAGGAGCATAGACAGAACAACTTATGGCAGTCTGCTGTTATGAGCCTGAGCCTGGTACTAAAAATGGCCCATCTTCTACACCCATACGACCTAGGGCACAAGTCCAGGCTGGGAACAAGCTCATTGCTGAGGCCAGCACAGGCTGGGTACTTCATGCTTACACAGAGACTCCTTTGCTCCCGGGTCAAGTACACAAGCTGACATGACCTTGCTCCCGGGCAGTTCTAGGTATCGTCCTTTTCTCTGCACTGTTCTACCTCACAGTTCCTTGGAGCAGTGTGCCTCCCCAGCCCTCTCCACAACCGTCTACATGGGGCGTAACAGCAGGAGTCCTGTGCTGGGGCCACATCATTCTCCATTGCTGTCACTAGGTACAAAGTGCAAAAGTGTGGCTGTTCCTGCATCCACTAAAAACTTTAAAAACAGAACAAAAAGATTACCATATCAATTTGAAAATACATTAAGTCTCCAAAAAGCCAGCAAGCACCTGATAACCTGTTTGTGCCACGTCAGCTCCTGTCCCTGCATGGTAGCAGTCCTGGGGTGACTGTCCTCTCAGATGGCAAACACGACATACTACTGTCTTTGCACGCTCTCCAGCCCAACGCAGGACGACGACATCCACAGGGTTGAGTTTTGATGGCGTGGACGGAAATAACCAGTTGCTAAATGTTCCAAGCTCCTGCAGTGAACTGTCATGCCCCAGAAACAGAGCACTGTGCAACTCACTGGAATGCAGAGACAGCCCACTGCTCAAGACAGTTCAGTGTTACACTAACTTTGCTATCTGGCCTCTGGCTTGGGACACAATGTCATTGTCTTCCCTTTAACCCCCTCCCGCCCCTCAAAAAATCCCCAACCCTCCCTGCCTCATCCCACTTAAAGTGTTTGTTTTATCTTTACCTCCTATGAAATGTTTCTGATAAGGCTTTATTGCTATACAAAAGCGGTGCAAATGCTGCCCAAAGACAGCTCCATCAGGAACTTTGGTCACACGACTGCAGGACTTATTGCACACCGTCCAAGTCCCAGCGTTAGACCTGCTACTTTTCTGAAGAGAAGCTGAATACTGTGTGCAATAACACTAAGAAAATAGGATTGAACCCCAAAGAGAAAACAAAAACAAGGGACGAAGAGAGAGGGGGACAAGGTACTAAAATTAGGCAGAAGGCTTCCTTGGGTAGGGCCGAGTCATTCCTGTGATGACTAACTGATCAATGCTACATTTAGACAAAACAAGTGTCTTCCGGAACAGATTGTTGGTGTTGAAATCGTGTGTCTGGTCCTGAATGCCAGCTCTCTCATCAATGCAGCATTTATTAAAAAATAAAATTAAAATGAAAAAAAACTGACAAATTGCATCACCAGGTAGCAGCCTGGCCTGGATCAGACATGTCCCATTGCATTTGCTTCATCAAGCAGGGCCATTTAATGTGGCTTCAGCACATGGCAAGACCTCCTCTTTCCTGCAAGAAAAAAACAAACAGTATTACAATAAGCATTAGAGAACTAAGGCCATGGCTACACTGGCGCTTTACAGCGCTGCAACTTTCGCGCTCAGGGGTGTGAAAAAAACACCCCCCTGAGCGCTGCAAGATACAGCGCTGTAAAGCTTCGGTGTAAACAGTGCTGCAGCACTGGGAGCGCGGCTCCCAGCGCTGCAAGCTACATCCGCAGAGGATGTGGAATATGCGCAGCGCTGGAAGAGCTCTCTCCCAGAGCTGGCGCTGCGACCACACTCGCACTTCAAACCCTAAGACAGTTGTGCCACCCACTCATCCCCTTACAACCTTACACTGATCCGGACATTCACCTGAACAAATCACCTTTTCTGTGACGCTGAAGCCATCCTTCCAGCATATAGTTTTTTCAATAGCTATGACCACAACATTAATAACTAAGCACTTGTATGGCACTGGACTGCCCCATTTTACATATGGAGAACTTGCAGTAAAGGTGTCCAAGGCCAAATGTCAAAACAAGGATTAGAAGCCATATGCTCCTGGTTCTCAAGTGTGCACTCATATAAAATTAACTGGATATTGTACAATCCGATTGGCTGATGGTTGTGCTAGTGGAGTAGAACTACTTGAAAGCTGGGTTTTCTCCTGCAATACGTCAAACAGCAGTTGGGGGAAGTGTCTAAAATCACCCTTAAGCCGCGAACAATATTAATTAATGATAGATGTACTCCTTCAGCCACAGGGGCTGATATTACCTGTACCCTCTCCTCCGACTGCTTCCTCCAACCCACCATCATCACCTTCAGTCTTGTCTGGGCAGAGTCTCAGAGCAGCCCCAATCTCAACTAGACACTGGGTGAGGCACTGAATCAGATGAGATAGACACATGTAGCTGGGTGTCATCAGCCCATTGCACCCTGTGCCTCCTCACTAACACTTCTAAAAGCTCCACCATATGTTGAACAGGAGAGGTGACAGAATGGCACCCTGTGGCACTCCAGACTTGAGAGCTCTTCAGGAACAAGGGCAACTGCCCACAACTACCTGTTGAGATCTGAGAGAGAGAAGAATGAAGGCACTGAGTGAAGCCCCATCTGCTCCTGCCAGGGTATCACCACTTGATTAAGTGCACTGAAGGCATAAAATACCACCAGCATAGAGACTTGGTCTTCATTCATCGCCAGCACATCATCAACCAACGCAACTTAATGAAGTCTTGGTGCTGTAGCCAAATCTATATCCAGATTGATAAGGGTCAAGGAGATCAAAGGCATCCAGATACTTGGGACAGTTGTCTCATACCAGCCTTCTCCACAAGGGAAGATGTGATATTGGACAATAAATGGTCAGTGTAAAGTGACAACTTCTTGAGCAAAAGACAGACTACTGCTTGCTTCAAAGCTATCGGCAGCCTGCCCTCTCAAAAAGATGTGTCGACAATCTTCACAGGTAAGGCGACCCATTACTTCCCAAGTGGTCTTCACCAGACAGGAAGGATGTGGATCCAAAGCATAGGTTGTGTGACAAAATTCTCCCAACACCTCCATTAGTTCAGGGAACATCACTGGCTAAAACACTCTCAGAGAAGATGAGGTCCTTGTTCCCTCAAGACCCTGCTCTGCCACCACAGAGGTAGACAGCCCATTTCTAATCTGATCTACTGTGTCCACAAAAGGTCAAACAACTTCCTCACAGCTGGTGGAACCCTGACCTGCTACACAACTGAGACAGTCCAGGTTGACCAGACTATCTATTGCCCAAAACAAATTGGATGTCTGAGATTTTTCTTTGCCTCCCACAGAACCACAGCACAAGAATTTAAAAAAAATCTTTATGCTGCAACTTTTCAGCCTCAGCCCAAAACTTTCCTCTCACTTCATTTGTCAGATCATCTGTAACATAGCATGACCTGTAAGAACAAAGCCAGCAAAGAGGGCACCCAGGGGCCATCTCATCAACGGTGGGGATGGGGCGGGAGGAGAGTATTACAGGGCTTTACCAACCCATCAAAGGAGTGGTCCGTCGGTGGAACAGGATTCTCCCTGAGCTCTCTAGAACATTTCTAGTTCCATGACTTTCTACGGGTAGACCATCTAAACAGGTCCCTTCCCCAAGACGGATGAGGCCCAAACTCAAAGCACAGGAGATAACAATCAGTCTGTGACAGATTTGAAGGTACAGTTGCCCAACCTGCAATCCCAGCCAGTGCGTAAGTTGAACAGCAGCTACCAGGGATAGGCCCATGGTCATCACGGTGGCCAGGAAATCCTGAGTTGATTCTTTATCTACATTCAGACTGAAGTTGCTCATAGCACGCTCTGCATTTCCAATGTCACTGTAGTTAGGAATTCAGTTAGCTCGAGAAGTGACTTGGCAGCAAAGTCCGGGCAAGCGGCACACTAAAATCAGTCCCATCTTACGCCTACCCTGGGACTCATACTAAATGGACACATGATCAGACACAGTTTTGGAGAAGACAATCTCCTACGCCTCAGGATGGATGCAGTGAGCACAGCCACACTACTCCCCACTGACTCCTCTCCTAACTTTGATTCATGATGTATAAAATACTCAGCTGGGAATAACTGTAACAAAACTGGCTCAGCAGCATCAATCAACCAGAGAATGTTAATACACGCAAAGTCAGATGGTTCGTCTATTATGAAATCACAAATGGTTGATCTATTTCTCAAGTGAGCATTAAGCATAATGAACCAAAGGCTCTTGAAAACTCAGCCTTCCAAGGAGGTGAAACCAAAGAAACAGAAATTAAAGGACTTGTTCCTGGCTGACACCATCTCCTTACAGATTTATTACCACCTTGTCTCCCCCAACTGACTACCACATGGATCTAGGACTCCAAGTCCACACAACCCTTTCCCAGATCTCCATATTCCTAGGAATGGCAGCATCATTCCACACTCTCAGCCACGTGACAGTGGTCATCGGAGGGGCCACAGCTGCATGCCCAAACAGTGACCCCTAGGGCTGGCTGCAGAAAGGCATAACAACAAATGAAGAAACAAAATGACAACAAACAAACTTACACACACCCTACCTAATCCAACACCCAACTCACTCTCTTTCATCAAAGGACTTCTCTCATATTACAATGCCAACTCTCTATTAAAAAAACCCCTGATCCCTTGACCGGCTAGCTGGGTGAACAAACGACAGAAGGGGCTTGGGAGAGTTAGGAAGTTAAAAAGAATGTCCTCATGATGGGGTGAAGAGCCAATCTCACTTGTGTTAGACCCTTCTGCCTGGTTCTCTCCTCCTCCAGTCCCAGAGTGTCTTTGCCTTCTGTTTACAATTTGTTTCTACAAAGCATTTTGTGATCCTGTGCATTAAGGACACAAAACAACAAGAAGATGCATCAAAATTAACACAATTCTGAAATGCTTTGGATGTCCACCTAGAAATGTTCTAACTGCAGCCAAGCACTACCACATGGGGATCAGGCGTCTGAGAGCAAGGACCAGGAAGTGCTACAGAGGCTGTGTGCCTGGCCCCGGGGGTGGAGGAAGTCCCTATTATTGAGGAACAGCTCTCTGGCTGAGACACAGCACAGAATGCTCCCCATGACAGCAGGGCCTTTGAGGATGACATCACTGGAAATTCCCAAGGACCAAGCTACATAAAAAACCCTAAAAAGGTGACATTCCAAAGACTTCATAATAAGCACTTCCCTCTACCTCCCTGACCCCCAGTCTCAGTTACCAAAACTATCCTCCAAATTTCTTCACCCACATGATTTTCATTTGTTAAAACACTAAAGCTTTTAAGGTTCTTTTTGAAAAAAACTAGACCATTTCCTTATGCAGACTGAATATTAGATATCAAAGCCCTATGATTTATTTTTCATGGCATCAAAGTTTTGATAAAATCTGTATGAAACTGCAGGATGTGAGCATTATACTGCAATAGTCTAACAGACTGTGCTTTCAGTCTCATGTGTCACTAGGCACTCAAGACAGACCAGTATGCATTCTACTGTGCGCTAGTGCTAAGCTAAGGGATTCAATGGTTTGGTACAGAATAAATTACTGTTTTTGTCTGACTCTTGGTGGTTAGAAAACTTCGACCTGCTCACCTGTCTTTTGTTGTGCTTTCTGTGGCAGCCATGCCGACAGCTGCAGTGTTCTGGAGCTCCTCAGAATGCTGGGGCATGCTCTTTAGTGGTTTGGACACCTTTGTCGTTCCCATGTCGGTGATGGTCAGCTTGTCAATAACCAGGCAGTCTGCATCACTGTGTGAGGAGAACTCAAGCTCAAGTCAAACTCGCAACCAAGGGGTGTTAAATTCCAATGGAGAAAAACAGATTCTCCTCCTCATCTAACAGAATACATCATTCCCAAAAGTGGAGTCATGTAATGAATGAATGAATTCAAATGAACAGCAAAATCAATCTGGAATTAAAAGCATTCTACCTATCCTGTAGGCTATGTTTCCTAAAATCAGGACACTGAAAATGCATAAAACCGCTGATTCCCACAAAGGACACTTCCAATCAATGCCACAGAAAGAAGCCCACGAGCTTCTGTATATTCTTATTACCTGGAAGGAAGACGCGTTAGCACTCTCCTAGATGCAAATGCTATTAATAGCATGTTGTCCAGCGATGGAAAATGGGGAACAAATACTGTCAGACTGCTAAGTCATCAGCAAAAGGGACCCAACGAATGAAGCGCATTCAAATGAGACCCTTACAGGTTAGCGGGCCAAGTTCACTGCTGGATGAAAGAAAATGACTCGCCTATAATAGTGGATGGAGATTATCCATCACTATTCTCAGGGCCGTGCTCCTGCACCCAACCAAGGGTGGAAATCCCCAAGTCCAGAGTTCTTAAATGTTAGTTCCAGCAGAGCACTTTTCACATGGTCACCCGGGCACCCCTTCTGCTCCAACCTACAGCTGGCAAGTGAAGTCACTCCCATGTGTGTTTTTTAAAAAGTTTCATTTAAGTAGTACAGAACCTGGAGCTCTATGGGGAGGAAGGTGGACTAGAGGTGATATCTTATGATTGGTAGTTTTCAGACCACAGTTACAGTAAGTAATTCTCACCCCTGCAAAGATTCCTAAGAGAACAGATCCCCACACTTGGAGATTAACAGTTCCAAGGATGTCTCTATAAAACAAAATACAACATAACAAAACGAAAAAATCTGCAGCAGACAATAAAGCTGCAGGCCAGGTAAATCTATCTTGGACGTTAACACTAAAGAACACTTTTCAGAGTGGAGAGATAAGATATTTCTATAAAATTCGGTGTGTTTGTACTTTAACACAGTGAGATAAAATACCTCTAAAAACAGGCAAGAGGAGTTTAAAATACAGAGAGCCTAAAAATAAAGTCAGTTTGCTCCGAGTTAGGAGAGTTCCTCTGCCCCTAAACTGGAGACAGTGATTCTGCGACACTGACAGACCAGACCTCGGCTCCGGCCTAAAGGATGAATCTAAGTTACAATGCTTTGGGAACATACTAGGCTGACATACACTGTATGACTGCACTGCAGATCTCAAATTATTAAAATTATTTAATATGTATATTGCAGTGGTTAGAATGTTGCCGCCAGAGTAAACTTTGCTCATACAGAACGGTCTTTGTGATGTGACAAACCTGTACTGCTGCCAGGTTATTGACATGAGAGAAGCAGCCAGCAAGCCACTTACACATGCTTCTTTTGGAAACAGTGAAAACAAAGCAAAACTGAGTAGACAGCCTGAGGATTTTAGTGGACTCCAGATAAAAACTTAGGGAACTTCTGACATGCAGCTTCTGGAGAAGGGCTTTTCTGCAATGATCATATAGGCATGGAAGGAAAGATAGCAGGATGAGTGAGTGATTAAGTAGAAATTCGGTCACCACCTTATGGAGGAATCTAGGATGTGTCCATATCACCATAGTCTGGTGGTTAAAGAATGGAATAGGCAATCTGATTTGGGTTCTATTCCTACCTCTGCCACTGCTTTGCTCTGTGGTCTTGGACAATTCACGGTCTCTCTGCCTCAGACTTCCCCAGTTGTAAAAATAGACTTTTATAAGGTGCTTTAAGATCCTCTGAAAGGAGCTAAATACAGTTAGTGCAAAATGTTGTACTATCTTAAAAGAATTTGCATGAGATGAGATCAGAAACTAACACCTGTTATCACTTGTTATTTGTATCATCAAAGCACCTATTTATGGACCAAGATCCCACCATGTTAGGTTCTATACAAGCACAAAACAAACAGAAGCTCCCTGGCCCAAAGAACTTACCATCTTAGTATAAGACAAGAGACAACAGATGGACGTAGAGACAGGGGAGTACAAGGAAACAATGAGAGAGTATTGGTCAGCATGATTGGCTGTGGTCTCAGCACACCAGCAGCCTTACCACTGTCAAATTGTAACCTTCTAGTAGCTTCATTCTAAGCAAGTAGGAAAGGCTGTGATGCCGCCTCAAACACCAGTCATCTACTTCTACACTCAGCAGCCACGCTGACAATGCAAGCGATCACTAATTGGTCTGGTTCAGCATTATCAGATAGGGTCAGACACTCACAATGATGACACTGACCACTCAAATCCTGGACAGGTTTAAGAATATCATCTGTATGGAAATGTTAGAAGCATGTAACATTTCTCTCTCATGAGCCTGGTTAGAACAGAGGTTGCCGAAGAGATGTGTCTGAGCAGTAGACTGAGATGGCATCACTTAACAGTGCAGTCTGTTCCCAGTGTAGTCTCCTCTTAGTTTGTTGTTCACAGTGCCTGTGAACAGACCGCTGATATTTCCTATTCATGAAAGATCTAATCACCTGCCTCCTGATCTGAAGCCACTTATTTGAGTCCTCTATCAACAGGCCCAACCGGTCTGTGATTGTGCCTTCCTTTCCAATGGATAAGTGGCCACTTAAGCATGTCTTGTGGGACAATCCGTACAAGGAAGCATATCCTCCTCTTCTGCTTGTTGATGTAAAACATTATTGTTCATATGTATTAGGACCAGCCTTTGGGATACTGGTCTCTAAAGGTTCTTGGCAATCTAGACTGCGCTCTCCAACAGTTACAATGGTCCTGAAGATACTGTACATAGAATCCGTCTGCACAAATGCCTCATCCCTGCTAGAATTCATCCATGGTTACTATCGTTTGGATCACCAGAATTTGAAAGCCTCCTTCCAATTGACACCAAGTCACAGGGCATTGGAAGTCACTCTCCACCTGGATGTTATGTGGACCTCTCTGGGTATGTCTACATTTCAGCTGGGCAGTGTGATTCCCAGCCTGGGCAGCCAGACTTGCCAATGCTCTGTGTGAAATAGCATGCTAAAATAGCAGCGTGGATGCTGCAACACAGGCAGTGGTTTGGGTTAGCCACCGAAGCTTGGACCTGGGAGGTCAGACAGGCTTGGATTTGGGTGGATAGCCTGCAATGTCCACCAGCACTGGGAATTACATCTCCCAGCTGCAGTGCAGACATACCCTGTATAGCTTAGCAACACCAAGACTCCAGGGTTGATTGAGTTTGCCTCATCTGTTGGCATGTGATAGCCCTGGCAAACCCTCTCCGCTGGATCCACAATGTCCTGATGCAGGAATGTCTTGAGTTAAGCCTTCTACAACAGGATACTTTTGTACTGTCTCCACTGAACAAACAGACTTTGGGCAGATAATCTTGAACCCCAGAGACGCAAACAAGTTGATACCAGCAACGGACTGATACTTCGATCTTCTCCAAAGTGATGGTCTTGATCAGCCCAGTATCCAGATAGGGGAACAACTGAATTCCAATTTTTAGGTACCTACCTACGACCGTATCTTGCTTGACCAACACAAATGCACCTTAAACACAATCTCAGTGCCTAGGTGAGACACTCAACTAAGTACTCAAGGACTGAGCTACTATGACCTAGAGAGCCAATATTTCATCTGACTTATTAGATGCATCAGAGGAAGCCAGGAGAGTTTTGAGGCTCTCCATACAGGATTTGACTGCTCACCGTGAGAGCCATGAACAGACTTCACAGCGGAGCCAGTCCTGCTCCATTCCAAAGCACAGGGCACAGTAGATATATATGCCTGTTTAGGAAGGACTTGGTTTGACCACACTCTGAACACATTTTAAAGCCTAGAATGCTACCTTCTCTCCATACCTGCTAGATAATAAAAGGAACTGGGGGAGGGAGGGAGGGAGGGAGGAAGGAACAAGTCAAAATGTTCACCTGTGCAAATGCTGAAAACAAGGAAAAACCAATCCCCTTGAACAGTGCTGTAGCCCTACAGGTCAGAGTTTCAATATGCCAAGTGACACATGCATCACTGTCTGCTGATCAAGCTGGAATGCTTTGAAGAAGTGGGCGGTTATGAGGGTTGGAGTTTCAAGTCGTCTAATAAATCATTTTTGGGATGGTGGAACAATGCAATGATTGAAGTGCCAGAGTCTGGAAAAAGTGTACTCTGTGATATTGTTAGTGCTGATGAGGTGTCCACATGAGCTGGTAGCCACAAAGCCTGAAGTAGCTACATACAACAAATAAAGGGAAGCTCCTACTCTGATTAAAACAATGTGACAGTGATACATATGGCCTAAAATGGAACAATTCAAGGCTATTTGATCTAGACTTTGCTGATGACATCACTCTTATCTATGAAGATGCCAATGAACTACAAAAATGCGTAAACCAAATAAAAGTAGTAATGGAGAAGATAAGTTTGAGATACAATGCAAAGAAATGTAAAATCATGTTAATGGGAATTATAGGGACAGAAATCAAAACTGAAGAAGAGAAACTGGAGAAGGTGGACGATTTTACATATCTTGGAAGTATCATCAGCCAAGATGGTACTAGTTCTGAGGAAACAAGATGTATCAGGAAGGCAAATGCTGCATCTGGAAGACTCAAAAACATCTGGCAACTCAAAAACATCTCCCTCAAGGCAAAACTGAACATGTACACCTCTACCCCGATATAACATGACTCAAAATAACATGAATTTGTATATAACATGGTAAAGCAGTGCTCGGGGCGAGGGGGGGTGAGGCTGCGCACTCCGGCAGATCAAAGTAAGTTCGATATAACACAGTTTCACCTATAACACAGTAAGATTTTTTGGCTCCCAAAGACAGCGTTTTATCGGGGTAGAGGTGTATAAAGCAATTATTATCACCGTCACAACATATAGCAGTGAGACATGGCAACTTACCAAGAAAGATACGCAAAAGCTGGATGCATTTCATCACAAATGTCTGAGAAGAATATTGGGAATAACATATAGAGATAGGAAGACAAAAGAAGTAGTCAGAAAAATCACTGGACAAGGCACCCTCTCACAAATAATCTACAAAAGAAGACATCCGCGGCTGGGACGTGCTAAGAATGGAAAAAGAACACGTGCCAAATACTGCCCTTGAATGGAAGCCAGAAAACGCAAGACAAAAGCAAGGAAGACCGCTAGTAACATGGAAACGAACAGTTCTGAATGACATCAAGCACCTTAACTAGAAATGAGAAGATTTGGAGAGAAGGGCAGTTGACAGGCAAGGATGGCAAATGTGGGTAGCTCAATGTGCAGCAAAGCACGGGATGGACTAAGGTCTAAGGCCTATACTGACTCCTCTCAGACAAAGCTGGTGGTCGGAGCCTCTGGGGTGCTGCCAGAACCAACTTTAAAACTCTGAGTCTGGGTAGTTTTCTGCCTTAGTTATTTGTAGGAGCATGTACTCAAGAGTGGAGAGCTGCCATGAAGCTTGTCAGTGTTAATTTGTCACCCAGTGAAATGCCCCTACCCCCTTTTTAAAAAATCTGTTATACCACTGTGGTTTGCTTTTCCTGCTCAACTAATGTTTTTTCTAACTTACATGTTGTCTGTGTCTTTTTAGACTAAGTTTCTCAGGGCAGGCACAATACAATAATTATGAAAATAACAACGGTCACTCCAGAGAAAGAGGAATTACTTGCAATAGAACTTTTCCAAAAGTTGTCATCGTTTGTTAGGTATCTCCTGTATGTCAGAGTGAGGCAGCTTCCAAAACATCACTGGTTGAAGTTTCAAAGAGCCACATCAGATTGATTGATGGATGCTCCGCGCCTCACATCTTGTAAAAAACACTTTTTTAGGTTTACCATTTCCAGCAAAGATCAGAATTCAGATCTAAGAGAAGTGGATTGATATATGTGAAAAATAAATAATTGGCATTTATTCAGCACATTTCATCTAGGAATCTGCAGGCATTTTGAAAACAATAAATTAAGCCCCATCCCTTTTTTACAGATAGGAAAACAGCAGAAATTAAGCGTAATATTTTATAATCAGGGTGCCTCACGTAAGGCTCCTAAATTCCCTGTTTAGCTGTCCAAAAAACTGAAGTCATGGGATTAAAAAAAAAAAAAAAAAAAAAAAAACCATTTCATATATTACACACACACTCTCTCTCTCTCTCTCTCACACACACACACGCACACACAAGGGAAATCATGTTTTGGAGCTTATCCTGGTTTCAAGCAGGTTTTAAATAACTTTTCAAGACATGTGGATTGATTACATGCACATGTTATGTGAGGGGTTTGAGAAAATGCACACTGGCTCTTAGTTGCCTTTGGAGAATTCGTTAGGAAGCTCCCATACTGGAAATGTGTCTTCATCACCTTGTTCTCAGAGTAATTCCTCTCAGAGATTTGCCTTTTGTGAAGCTGTATGAGAAACTGCCTCTACTGATAATCCCTCTCTCTGTCTCTGGTGAACAATTTCAAACATAGATTCCAAGGCCACAAGGGACCATTGTGATCACCTAGTCTGACCTCCTGCATAACACAGACCAGAGAACTTCCCTAAACCTATTTCTCAGGACAAGATCTAGTGCACATCTTCTACTGAGTTCTCCTCTTTTACTGTATGTACCTACATAAGGAATAATATACATCATATAGAATTATTTTCAATGAGATGTCTTTGATACTGATTGGAGCCAGAAGTTTAGCTTTCTTTTCTCTAGTACAGCATGTGGTTTCCTCAAACTAATAATACAACTGTGTGTTCTGCAAGTGTTATTTCTTCATCAGCAGTGAACAAAAATAAAAGATTAGTAGGTTCTGTAATGAAAATGATATATTGTTAAAATGCAGCGCTAGGCTGTCCAGCTAATAAAGAAAGCAAGTTCCATTTGGCAGCTTCTGTGATGCTTCTGTGCATACAAAATATTTATCTTTTTATTTCCAAAATGTCCTTCCCACAGATTATTGTAAAATATTTTAATGCTGCTATATCTTGTTTCTATTCCTCCCTGCCAACCAGTCTGACTACGTAAACTCAACAATTAAATCTAACCTTCATGAGGATTACTGCAATCAAACATCCTCGCCTGCCTCATCCTTCCACTGACCTGTTTATTGATTAGCACAAAGGCTAGCAAAACAAATTTTATTCCCATGGCTTCAATGGGCATTCAGACATGCCAGATGGACTCTCATTCATACTACCAGGCAGAAAATCCACAAACTACAGCACCTAACGTAGCTTTTCATGATGATGGGGAGGAGCCCGTTGATAAAATGCATCTCATTGTCAAAGACCTGCAAAGAAGTCAGGCTGAAATAGTCAATGATTGAAGGCCTTAAAGTATTTCAGAAAAATATGGATTTGATACTAAATAAAGCAACCTTAGAATCCAATTCTACCCACCTCTGACACTTACTATTGTGGGTCCAGGGATACACTCTAGTTATCCTCTAGTCTCTCTTTGGCAAACAATTAATAAGTATCATAGACATCAAAACATTGTAAGGACAGACTAGGAAGGATGGTGACACTACAAATGGATGTACAAGCAGCATACCTAAATAGTACAAGCCCCATGCTTAGCCCGTAAACAAGCCTTTAAAGCCAAATTCTGCAACAGTCAACCAAGGACAAAACCAAAACGGGATGCAATGACAATCATGCTAAATTACATCGTTTCAACAGACTGTTGAAACTATCTGCTGGGTAGTAATTAAACAAGGTCACAGAACACAGGAGGGCTCAGTGAATAGTTCCCTGATTACAGAATGCCATTTTATGTTGTAAAAGCCAACAGATACACCAGCACAGAAGATCCAGTCTATGATAATTAATTGTACTAAACTTCCATCTTTGATTACAAAACATCAATTTTTACAGTGAAATGTGAGACTGCAGTTTGGCCACCGTGCCTTTGTTTGTTTTTTGCTTTTTAAATACATGTAAATTGATATTCAACCAATTTCTATAGAAAAGATGGAGATATGTTACATGTTTAATTTTCCACAGCATGCTTAGCTTCTGAATAATCCATTTAAAGCATTCCAGCAAACGTGCCATACTAAGGGCATAACTAAATGCTAGCAAGACAACTGACTCTTCTGCTTATTTTTTTCATGCTTTCTCAGAAAAAATGACAAGTCCACAGGTCATGCAGGATGAAGAATCAGCAGGCACAGAAGAGAAAAATGTATCCCAAAATGGGAGAGCTCAAAACATCCACTGTGACAATATAACTCCATTCAGTCTGGGGAACTGGAGGTTATTTTCTCTGCTGCATGTAAGTGGATGCTACATCAAATTCCTTGCTCAACAACAGCAAAAAGAAAATTGTGAGATAGCTTGGTACCAACTGTTTGGTTATACTGTACAAGTGCCATCAAAGACATATTCCTTTCTGGATCCTTCATGCAATGGAGAGAATGCCAGCTCCATGTCGGAGTTCATGCCCAAAGCAATGGGAACAACCATTTCCGGCTATTATTTCAGAGCTATTTCAGAAGAAGGAATTTAAGGTTTTCGCTGCTGCTAACAAGTATGTAAGCTAAATAGTTTCAACCTAGAACTAAGCGATCACTGAACACAAAAGAAGGGACTTCCTGTTCTACAGGAGCTCCCTTAATGTATCCAAAATTTGGAATTTGTTGGCATCAGCTCCTTTTTACTTCAGACTTAAACTACTGCAGTGCTTACTTACGATACATAGCCACTGTACAAGGCATTTACTAAGAATGAGCATTATATAGAGATCAGAAAAAATAGTTTTCATAGATAGCAAACATTATAGTTTAGACTAAATTCCAGCCTCCATTCAAACCCTGCTTTTTCTGTTGCTCATTAAAACAAATCTTTTGGGGATGAAATTTTCATGCTTAGCCTCAGCTCAGAAGTGAATTTTTTCTGGATGAGGGAGACACTAAACCTAAACTGATCTGACCACTTTTCAGAACAGCGGGTGTAAAGAAAACAACATTAGTCCCTAACTTGAAAACATCTAATGCTAGAGACTGCAAACTCAGCAACATTTTAGTTGTCACCAAGGAAAGGTTAAAAAAGGAACAAAAACAGAACAGCCAAGTGTGGAGAAAAATTATTTTAAACGTTATGAAATTTTAAAAATGCTAGTCTAAGCATACACAACAAAATATCAGCCACTTTTTAGTGTGCCTCAGCTTTAAAAGGAGCCACTTAAGTTCATCATTTAAGGGGAACTCAGCAGTGAAACACTTTTTACACCCTTTAAATAACAGGGAAATATAATCTAAAAGCTTATGTTGATAATAATGGTGAAGTTGAAAAATTAATCACATAGAACGTGGTAATTCAGAAGTAATTTCCCACAAAAAATAGGTACCACATTGCACATATGTAAAATTCACTATTGCTGCTTTACTTGTTCAATGTCAATCTTATTACTGTTTATGCTGTTAATCATATACCATAAATATACAAAATATGAAACACAGCTGAATTAATACCACTGAGGGAACCATAACCTTCTGTTTTCCTGGCTCATATGCTTAATTCTACACCCTTAGCAATGCATTAACATTAGTTTTTCAGATCTCATGTTCACTTTTAACATAATTTAGAGAAATTCTTTACCTGGCACTATTTCAGATATCTTAATTCTGAGTATTGCTGGTGTCTCTCTGAACAAGGACTTCAATTTCACTGAGACTTCCTGCCAGGAAGTCTAGCCTGACAGTACAAGTTTGAGACAAAGGAGAAATGCAGCTCAGCCTTTCAATGCTTGAGAAAGACAGAAAACTGCCAAAGATGTGTAAAATGGTAATATTTATTAGAAAATTATTAAAATAAGCTCCTCAGTGGTCCAAAAATATTTTTAAATACCATTCATCCACCAGTTTTAGAAGTGCCTGAATCTCAGGTGCATTTAATACTGGACTGCATTTTCCATGTCTAGTACCACAGAATGTCAGAATGACAGCTCCCTGTGTGACTGATAACCATGTTTCATTATGTTATGACAGTTTAAATGATTTTCTAAAGTTATTTAACTCTTCTTTCAAATTAGACATAATTACTAGGATATCACTTATTTTATACTGGAACTTTCTTTTTATCTCTGATCTAATAAGGAAATAATTACAGCAGAGCCTTGCTAA
This sequence comes from Chelonoidis abingdonii, assembly GCF_003597395.2. Classification (NCBI taxonomy): domain Eukaryota; kingdom Metazoa; phylum Chordata; order Testudines; family Testudinidae; genus Chelonoidis; species Chelonoidis abingdonii. The sequence goes on along the minus strand of NC_133769.1, from coordinate 11,792,347 downwards.
TTTGCACTAAATGACTGGGACACTCAGTGTGAATTGATGAATTATTGAAAATGAGTAAAAACACAATTTTAAAAAATGAAAGATAATATAGCTAACATACTAGTAAGTGTTTTGCGAAGTTAATTCATTGAAGTCTCAACTACGGAGACATCACTATAGCACTTTCCCCCCACGTTGATAGCAGAAATAACTGATTTCAATCGAATTGTGTGCAGTAACAAAGGGCAGTTAACAAGGTTTCACTGTTAAGTCTACTTGAACATAAACCGACCCCTCCCTTGTAAAATTATTAAAACCTATTCCTATTTTCAGAAAGAGCTCGTGAACAGGTGGAATGGCAGAAGCTCAAGGACACAATGAGATATATGAAACTATCCAAATACTGTAATAATTTTAAAAAGATTCTTTAATAGGTGTGCTGCCTCTGCATGTATTTTTCACACAGGACTCCACACAACTTCTAGTTAGGCATTTCAAAGTACTGCTTCTAGGCACACGTTTAACTGACAGTGGAAGAGTCAGTTTTCTAATGTCATTTGCCAGTTCAATAATACAGCAGCTCTGTTCTCAATCCAGCATCAAGGACTTGGAAATCAGAAGGAAGTAGCTTAATAAAAGGAGAGATTACTTGTCAGGTGGATGTTTGGAACCCTGAAAATGTCACAATTATACATACCCTCTGACTGAAGGTCTAAATATTCTGAGCAATACCCACACCAAGATAGAAAGGCAGCAAGAGAGACAGAGATAGGCAGAAAGGAGAGAAAGAAAAAGAAAACAGTAAAGATTAGTGCAAAAACAGACAAAAGAATTAACTTTGCATTGCTATCCTCGGATGCCTTCCTTCCCTGTAAAAATGACATGGCAAGGGATGTTTAAAAGCTTTTCTAATCATATGCAGTAGCTGAATTATGTGCACTGGAACCTTCATGTAAAACTGTGCCGAATATACACAAAAGTAGATGAATCAACACACCATAAAGAACAGCCTGCTCAAAGTTGATATTTAAAATACAAATTCTAGATTATCAAATAGCAAAATATGCCAGAAAACAAGGTTACTCACCTTTGTAGCTGTTGTTCTTCGAGATGTGTTGCTCAGGGAAGAGCCCCAGACCCCGCAAAAACTGATACTAACAAATACACTAACAACTATAACTGTTTAACACGTCAACTTATAACTACCATTAACTATGTAAACAAGAATGATTAAGTAACAAAGAACAAAAAAACGGTGATTAGGTAGGGAAATATCGGAAGGTCAGGTAACTGCATCCACTGTTCATACGAACCGACAGGAGCGTAAGAAGG
>NC_133769.1:11773731-11784789 GCF_003597395.2 Chelonoidis abingdonii | reverse complement strand
AAGGAACTGAAGGGTGGCCGGGTCGGCTGGGGTATTTATGCGGCGCCATGGTGGCGCCACTCCAGGGGGCGCCCAGCCGACCCGCCGAGTGTTGCTAGGGTAAAAGTTTCTCTGACGGCTGTGCACGCGGCGCGCACACACCTACCTGGAATGGATATGAGCAATCACTCGAAGAAGAAACAGGAAACTTTCTAGTCATCACCAGATGAACTCTACAAGGTCCCGTTGCACATTTTTTCCAATTAATCTAAGATGTCAAATTTACTATGGATCTTCCAGGGGGGAAAATATATCTGCCTATCACTTGTGTACAATCCTTTAAAACTGCTGCTAAGAATATGGCACACCTGAACCAAAACTGCCATGGGTAATGTTTTCCTGTGCAATGCAAGGAGATGATTAACTCAGGTGTGTTTCAACCATACCATCATGTAAAAAGCCTAAATGCAGATGCCAGATCCATCAGTGATACATCGCCAATCTGCAGATTCACAAGAGAATAAGTACCACCAATCATGACTGCTACCTGCTTTTATTTATTTGGGGTGGAGGGAAGGTCAACAGGAAGCAGAGTCTTGGAGGTGATTTAAAGAGGTTCCCAGAATTTGGAAAAGGTATAGTGGCAGCAGACTGGAATAGACATAGAGGGCCACGTGTAGTGCCCTTAACAGCAGGATACTAATGTGTAGTGATTACACACACTCACCAGAACTATTTATTAAACACAGGTTATGTTATAGTACCCATCACAGTAGTATTGAAGTCTATTGTAGTCTTTAACACTCTTCTCAATCTAGATGATTTTGCTCCTCCCTGGTAGCTGGCATACTACAATGTTGCCCTGTTGTGTTATAATTCTCCTGGAGTGACCCTTGATCTTGGGTAGAAAGTGATGGCATGCACTGTAGACTATCCGTAGCTTAAGGACGTTAATGTGAAGCAACAATTCTTGATGGTCCACTTGCCCTGTGGTGTAAACTTCTGCACATGTTCCCAGCACATACCTTGTGGGGGTCCTTCAACCAATCAAGAGTGTCAAGGACCCCATGGGGAATGAATGCTCGTTTGGACAGGCTATGTCTGTCTATTTGGTGTGTAAAAGGTTCTGAGATAGGTTTGAATTCATCTGGAGCGGAGCCTTGCAAGGGGCATCATAAATGTGCAGGCCACCATATGACCTAAGAGTTGTAGGCAAGACCTCTCTGTGGTCTGAGGACTCTATTGTATCATGCATATGAGGCTGGACATGGTGTCGCACCTGTCTGTGGGTAGGATTCCCTATTGGTTATTGAGTCCAGCACGGCCTTGATTAAGTCCGTATGCTGAGCACGTATTAGGTTGGACTTTTCTGCACTGAGGTGAAGGCCCAAGGAAAGAAACAGAGCTAGAGACTTGTTGGCGTCTGACCTGACTTCAGAGAAAAAGCTGCCTTTGAGAAGCCAGCTGTCCAAGTAGGGGAAGACGACTATTTGCATCCGACAGAGGTGAGCAGCAACTACTGAGAGCCATTTGTAAAGCCATCAAATTGTTCCCTTTGGTCCTGTGGCAGATGGTCAATAAGTTGAAAGAACTTTGAGTAGATGCTGTCATCATCTTTTGCCAGCAGGGCATCATAATTTTGCTACCCTAACTTGTAATACTGCTGAGAAGTAGCTCTCTGCAGGGGTTGCCTGTTCTTCTCGACCACACTGAACACCAAGGAGCTGGAGGTGGAAAGAGAACAAAAGATATTCAGAGCCCTTGGCCGGATGACGGTATTTTTTGCCAGCCGTCTTGCACATAGGCAGAATGGTGGCAGGTGTCTGCCAGATGTTATGGGCTGGTGACAATAGTGCATCGTCAATAGGTAGGGCTACAAGTATGTCATGGAGGTCACAGATTCCCTGACTTTCCACAATCTCCCTGGCACTGGGTGCCCTGCAGAAGTCCAGGCACTGCCAGCAGCAGGGAGATTCTCCCGCAGCAGCCAAGCCACCACCGGCAGCAGGGGAACCCCCCAGCTCCCAGTCAATGCAGACAGTATGTGTGTGTGTGTATGGGGGGGATTAGAGGGGCAGGGCACAGCCTGCTGCTGCATGCAGCAGGAAGGGTGCTGGACCTTCCTCCCTCCCCATTTTGTAAGGGATGTTTTTAGCAAAAGTCAGGGACAGGTCATGGCTTCCGTGAATTTTTGTTCATTGCCGGTGACCTGTCCATGACTCTTACTAAAAATATCCATGGCAAAATCCTAGCTTTATCAATAGGCAGTGCTATCTTGTCGTATGATGTAGCATGGAGGAAATCCATCAGGGAATGTCGGGATTCCTGCACCTGCTCTAGCAGGAGCTGTAAAGTATCAACTGCCTTCTTCATCAAGTCCTGAAAAACTTTCAAGTCAGCTGCATAGGATAGCGGAAGGGGCATGACTGCTTCGTTAGAAGACGAGGATTTGTCGGAAGAGGGAGTTTCCTCCCTGACTCTTGGTGTTCCACAAAGCCTTCCCGCAGAGGTGGTGCTCCCAGAGTCCAGAGGGCTACTTCTTTTGGCATGCCTTTCTGTGGGAAGGCACCCTGAAAAATTGGTTGCTGCAGGAAGCCTAAGGCTTCCAGAATGCCCAGTGTGGCAGAGTATGTGGAAAGGGAGTAGGACCTCAGGGATGATCCTGACAAGACTGGCGGGGAGGGCGATGGTCAGATCCCAGAGTCTCCTCCTCAGGGTACACTCAGGGGATGGAGGAGGAGAGGGAAGGGAAGGGTGGCTGAATCCTGGACAGAGATGTCCAGTTCAGAAGATGTGTAATCCCTTGGGTCCAATGGGGAAGCTAAGGGTGTTGGTACTGGTAGCTGAGTATGTACTGGGGGCCGGATTGGTACTGGCAGCTGGGTGGGAAATGGCATCCAAATCAGTACAGGTGGCCAACTTTTTGTAGCAGAGTGCAACAATACCAATCAGTAGGTCAGTACCCGTGGGTGCCTGAAGTACTGAGAAAGGAATCCTCTCTGCACCTCTCAGGAGAGTGGAATCTAGCTCCTGTCATGCAGAGGTCCCTGTGGGAAAGAACAAAGTTGGCACTGCTGATCTGGGGCAGTACTCCTTCAGCTGAAGAGGGTCAAGCGGTACTAGGGACGGTGTGAATGAACAGGAGTGCACACTCCCATGGGCCTCAGAGGGTGCTGAAGTCAGGGTCGGTGGTTTCTTTGAGTCCCTGCATCTGGAGGGCTCCAAAGGTACAGAGAATGTTGTTCAGTGTGTCTGTTTGCCTTATGAAAGGAGACTCAAAGAGCTTGGCTTGTTTAGCCTGGCCAAAAGAAGGCTACGGGGGGATATGCTTGCTCTATATAAATATATCAGGGGGATTAACGTTAGGGAGGGAGAGGAATTATTTAAGTTTAGTACTAATGTAGGCACGAGGACGAATGGGTACAAACTGGATATTAGGAAGTTTAGACTTGAAATTAGACGAAGGTTTCTAACCATTAGGGGAGTGAAGTTCTGGAACAGCCTTCCGAGGGAAGTAGTGGGGGCAAAAGACTTATCTGGCTTTAAGACTAAGCTTGATAAGTATATGGAGGGGATGTTATGATGGGATAGTTTAATTTGGGCAATTGATCTTGGATTATCGGCAGATAAGTCTGCTCAATGGTCTGTGAGGGGATGTTGGATGGGATGGGAACTGAGTTACTGCAGAGAATTCTTTCTTGGGTGCTGGCTGGTGAGTCTTGCCCACATGCTCAGGGTTTAGCTGATCGCCATATTTGGGGTCGGGAAGGAATTTTCCTCCAGGGCGGATTGGCAGAGGCCCTGGAGGTTTTTCGCCTTCCTCTGCAGCGTGGGGCATGGGTCGCTTGCTGGTGGATTCCCTGCAGCTTGAGGTCTTCAAATCTCAATTTTGAGGATTTCAATAACTCAGTCATGGGTTCGGGGTTGTTATAAATGTGTATGGGTAGGGTTTTGTGGCCTGCCTTGCGCAGGAGGTCAGACTAGATGATCATATTGGTCCCTTCTGACCTATGAGTCTATGGGATGGTAGATCTCTTCTACAGTACTGAGCCTTCGGTTTCAAAAAAAGCAGGAGCCTCAGCACTACCTGGAGCGGGATGCAAAGTCTCTTAGACCCTGATCTTTGGGAAGACTTCTCACAGTGCTTCAAGTCCCAATCAAGAGATTGGGATTGCTTCTTCTTGGAGCCCTTTGAAGATGTCCCCTGCTCTTTGCTCCCTGGAGCTGCAGTATAAGTCAAAGAGGCCGCAGTAGACATACAGGGGAGAATCTACCTTGCAGGCCTCAGAGATCACCCACCAAAACGGCGCTTTAGTCTACCTTATCTCCACTTGCAAGATCTGCTTTTAAACCTGATGCAGACCTTGCACTTAGATGGGACGTGGGACTCTCCAAGGCAGCTGGAATGCCTGTTGCTGAGGGGAAATAGCTGTGGCAGGTCTGGCAGGGTTTGAAGCATAGTCAGACAAGGAATAAACCGCAGCTGAAGAAAGGGCCAGGCTGGGACCCCTAGCCATGGCCAGCCAAGGGGACAGGTGAGAGCACGAAGAAAATTGAAAACTTGTGCTAAGGGAGAGAACTAAAATAAAAATCAAGGTTAAAAAAAGTAAAATAAGGGGATAAAAACAAAAAAGGTACAAATTATGCAGATAAGTAGCAGACACCACAATATTCTGTCTCCAACCTCAGGCAGCTGAAAAGGAACTGGAGTAGTGGCGGATCTGGCCCTCCCTATATACCCGCCGTCCAGAGCAAGAGGATGTGCAGGTCACAGGCGCAGACCCCCAGACGCTGCTCAGGAAAAAAAATCTTTGAGAGAAGGCGTATGAGCACGCACATACAGAATGAGGAGCACCCATAGGGGCATATACTTGAAGAACAAATGTTATGTATTATTACTGCATGTAAGAGTAAAGATAGAGAAAAACTAATCAATCTCAAATTTATTAGAGTCCTCTCTCGATGCTAAAAAGCGCACTGCAAAGCTTTCCCTAAAAGAAATGGGATTTTGGTATCCTAAAAATCCTTCTGTGCATCTGTTGCACAAGCCAAGGAGGGTTAAAATTCACATGGCTGGTGCTCTAGTGAGCCACTCGTACCGATCATTAAACAGATCACAGCTGTTATTCCACGAGGAACTCCTACAAGAAACACAACGACATACAATGCAGAAGGGAAACATTCTCAGAGATTATCAAAGTTCACTAACGCAAAATACTTCCAGGTCTGTTTGCTCTATTAGTATTTAAAAGCTTTTTTAATCATCATAATAGTGATGATGTCAGAATCATAGAAATGTACGACTGGAAAGGACTTCAAGAGGTCATCAAGTCAACCTAGACCATCCCTGGCTAGTGTTTGATCCAACCTGATTTCAAAAACCTCCAGTGATGGGGATTCCACAACCTTCCTTTGAAGCCTACTTCAGAAGTTAACTACCCTCACAGTTAGAAAGTCTTTCTTAATATCTAACTTAAGTCTCCCTTGCTGCAGATTAAGGCTATTATTTCTTGTCCTATCTTCAGCAGACATGAAGAACAATTGATCAACATTCTCTTTATAGCAGGCATTAAACATGTGTGAAGCCTTATCAGGTTCCCCCTCAATCTTATTTTCTCAAGACTAAACATGCCAAGTTTTTTTTAACCTTTCCTCATAGGTCAGATTTTCTAAACCTTTGATCATTTTTGTGGTTTTCCTTTGGAATCTCTCCAACTTGTCCACATCCTTCCTGAAATGTGGTGCCCAGAACTGGACACAGTACTCCAGCTGAGACCTCATCAGTGCCAAAATAGAGTGGCACAATTACTTCCTGTCTCTTACATATGACACTATTGTTAATACATCCCAGAATGAAACTAATTTTTCACAACTGCAGCCCATTGTTGACTCATATTCAAATTGTGATCCACTAACTCCCAGATCCTTTTCAGCAGTACTTCCACCCAGCCAGTTATTTGCCATTGTTAAATGATGCATTTAATTTTTCCTTCCCAAGTGTAAGACTTTGGACTTATTTTTACTGAATTTCATCTTGTTGAACTGAATTTCATCTTACTATACATCTTCTATATGAGCTCCATCTCAGGCCAATTTTCCCTCTCTTAATTACTGAGAACCATTTCTCCATGTTTTGCAACTCCTTTGGAGGAAACTAGGAAAGACAACATTTATTGGGTGCAAGATGAGAAAAAACTTCAGTTTGTCAACCCCTTTGGAGACAATCATTCATGTCTTCAAAATCTCTGGCATAGCACAGTACTGATTTACTAAATGTTAACATACATTGTGAAATTATCTATTATGTAGCACCATGATGACAAATGGGTTTTAAACTCTAATAAGAAGCATTTCTTTAGCACTTGACATGCTCTTAGGACTTTACTACACACATTAATTCATTAATCATCTGCATCCCGGTGGAATAAATATTAGCTACACTTTATGGATGGGCAAACTAAGGCACAGACTCTCACACCAACATCTTCACAACTGAGCATCTAAAGTTATATAAAAGCAGCAAAGAATCCTGTGCATCTGACGAAGTGGGTATTCACCCACGAAAGCTCATGCTCCAAAACGTCTGTTAGTCTATAAGGTGCCACAGGATTCTTTGCTGCTTTTACAGATCCAGACTAACACGGCTACCCCTCTGATATTAAAGTTATATACAATGTTATTACAGTCCCAGGATATTAGAGAGACAAGGTGGGTGACCAACTTCTCTTCGTGAGAAAGACAAACGTATGAGCTTAAACAGAGCTCTTCTGCAGGCCTGAGAAATGTACTCAGAGTGTCACAGCAAAATACAAGGTGGGACAGATTGTTTAGCATAAGTTGTTAACACATATTTCAGGGGACCATTCAAAGTGAAGTGGCCCGCTAACACCTCTCTAGTCATAGAGGGAAAAGGAAGAAAAAAAAAGAAGCTGGGCAGGGGGTAAAGTTACAGATTGTTGTAATAAGCCATAAATCCAGTGGGCTTATTCAGTCCATGATTTTTAGCATCCAATAAAGTTATGCATTTAAGCTTCCAGGCTCATCTTTTGAATGTGTTGTGCAGGTTTCCTTTGAGGATGAAGACAGAGGTCAGATACAGAGTGATCGCTTTGTGAGTTAAGTGTTCGCCCACAGGTGATATGGTGTTATCATCTTATTTTTCTGTGAGTTCATCTGAGAGTGCAGTGATTGTCTGGTTTCACCCACATAATTGTTTGGGGGGTATTTAGTGCACTGAGTGAAGTACACCACATCTTGTGATAGGTATATGTAGGACTAATGGAACTTGACAGGTGTGTTGTGGGGGGTGTTGATCATTGTAGCAGTGGAGATATCTACACATTTTGCATCTGTTGTTCTGTCAGGGTCTGGTGCTGCTAGGGTGACCAGATAGCAAGTGTGAAAAAGCAGGATGGAGGCAATCTGTAGCTCAAAGTAGCATTCTGGAACCCCACTGCGACACAGTCAGGATATATTTGGTATAAAGTATGCATTGTGAGGTATTGGTCTGTTGAACCTTAATGTCCTATTGATTTGTATGTGATGTTATGAAGTATTGCTATATGTATTACTGAAATATGTTGTGAGGTAGGAAGATGCCCACAGCTGGCCTTTCAGCAGGGACAAAGGAGTAGCTATCACTGGCGAGACAAGTGGTGATGGCCCATCAAGAATAATCCACTCTCCTGGAGGCCTCTCAGAGATAGCACATACGCCACAAGGGCGGCCTAACCCACGTCACAGCAAGGATCTTTCTGGCAGCTGGAAAAAAGTATAAAAGAGGGACAATGACATCATTTAGCCTACCCCCCACACGCACATCTCAGCACCTGGAAGAGTGTCTGGAAGACAGACTTTGAACTGGGGAGATTGGTCCCAGGCTGGAAGGGAGTTCATTCTGTGTATTAGGAACTGTTAACTGCCTGTAACATCTGTTAGGGTGAGACACTGCTTAATTCAAATCTTAATTAGTGTGCTAAAGTTAGCATTTAGACTGCGAATTTATTTGTATTTCTTAGATAACCAACTCTGATCGCTATGCCTGCTATTTATAATCACTTAAAATCTATCTTTCTGTAGTTAATAAATCTGTTTTATGTTTTACGTCACTCAAAAACACATTGGTTCGAGTGCTTGGGGAATCTCAACTCAGATTACAAAGGCTAGTGCATGTCCATATTCCTTTGAAGAAGTGACAAACTAACTAATGAGCTTGTATTGTCCAAGGGAGTCTTGAGCAGCTAAAACTATATATTTCTGAGGTGCAAGGTCGGGCTTTGAGGGAGATTAGCTGGTGCCTCTCTCTGCATGATTCATGAGTAACTCAAGGAACATTCATGCAATTTAGCTGGTGTGGGGCTCCACATGCTGATGGCTGAGTGATCGCAGCACCTCCAGGGGTTTGCTACTCATCACTGGCATAGCACTGTGAGAGGCTGGAGATTAAGGAAGCACAGTGGTGCATCAGTTCCAGGTTGTGCCCCTAATATCGGGACATCTGATCAACCCAGGTGCTGCTCTGAGATGGTGTGTCCTGGCCTGTGAGGAGCTTGCTTCTGATAATGATCTTGAAATTGCCTGGTGGAGGAGGGTTGTCTGAAGGCCAGAAGAGGGGGCCAAGCATGGTGCTACCCGTATAAGGGTTCCAGTGTGGGATAGTAGGTGTTAACTAGAGCTGTGTGGTCAGAGAGGGTTTATTTCTGTATTGAAGCAGATTCTCCCAGGGCATTTGCGTGGCCCGATCCATGATGCGATCTACATCTCTGGTGGAGAACCCTCGTAAGACGAAGGTGGTTTTAAGTGTGTTATGGGATATATCCCGGACTTTCTCCGCAGAGCATATTCTGTGTTATCCGAGTGCCTGGCTATAGTTAATAGATTTCTTGCTGCATTTGGGATGGTTACTGGATCTGGGAAGGTAGGTGTGGTGATCCATGGGTTTCTTGTATATAGTTGTCTGTGAGGTCCCATTGTTGGAGCTGATCATGGTGTCCAGGAAGTTGAGCTAGTGTGGAAGTGTTCTAGTGAGAATTTAATGGATGGGTGGGTGGTCACAGAAGATGCGGTGGAAATCTGTGAGGGAGTGTAGGTCTTCTGTCCAGAGGATGAAAATATAATTGACGTATCTCAGGTATATCATTGGTTTCATGGTGCATTGGCCCAAAAATTCTTCTTTAAGGTGGCCCACAAAGAGGCTGGCATATTGGGGAGCCATCTTAGTACCAATGGCTGTTCCCACAGTTTCAACTAAGTGTTTGTTGCTGAATATAAAAGAGTTATGGGTGAGGATGAAATGGATGAGTTTGGCAATATGTTTGGGGTGGATATCTGAGGATTGTCCATTATCTTGTAAATATCTGAGGCAGAATGCAATGCCATCCACTGTGAGGAGGTCAGTGTACAGGGAAGTGACATCCATGGTTTCCTGAGGTTTGCAGTTTCTGGAGGAAGTCAGCTGTAACCCTGGAGGAAGCTGGTCCTTTGTGTGATGAGTGGTGTGAGGATGGTTTCTCAGTCCCAATATTCCTTCAGTAATAGTGCCATGGCATTTTTCCTCTCCACCATCCCCATGTCTGGAGGGGTGTTAACAGGACACTTCACCTTGAAAGGTTCCTTGAAATGTGTGTGAACTGATAATGCTAAACAATCTGTTTCACTTTGCATTTAGCTGTGACACTAGGTAAATTTCCAAGATGTAAAGAAGAGCTCTGTGTTGCTCAAAAGCTTGTCTCTCTCACCAACAGAAATTGATTCAATAAAAGATATTCCCTCACCAACCTCATCTAAAGTCAGGCACCTAAATTCATATTTATGGACTTAAGAGGCCTGATTTTCAGAGATAATGGCAGCCCCAACTTCCCCTTATGACAATGGGAGCCAAAGGAGCTTAGCACTTCTGAAAAATCAGCTCATTTTTAATGAGTGCCTAAATATATATTTAGATGCCTAATTTTAGGCACCTAAATACAAAATTATTAACCTAAGTAACGTGCCAAAACCACAGAAGGAGTTGAGTTTTAATCCTGGCTGTACTGAGTTCAGACAGCATTGGGCTATAAAATAACAGGGGCCCACTGGGATTGTGAATTTAGGAAACTTCATCATAAAATTTGTACTAGACCCAAAATGTTTTTAAATGATCAGTGCAGTTGATTTACTCATAATCATCAAGGAACTGAGAAGAAACTGATAAACCCAGAATTGTGCATTTCTGATTTATTTGTCTTTGTTTGGGAAATGGAAGGGGAAAGGAGAATGACTTTCAGAAAGTGGGGAAGCCTCATGCATAATCACTGGCCAATAAAGTATTCCACACTGTATGAGAAGTTTCACCTAGCTGGGTTGTTCTGAAACAGCTGAATACATCTGAGACCACAATCTGAATTAAAACAAATGGCTGCTGAAACCTTTAATTTCTGGCTGAGATTATGGCTATGTTAAGATATCACACTTTTATTGTGGAGATTGTGGTTATCGGAGTATTTGCTTGCATTACAAAAGCAGAATTAGTTGAACACAGCCACAATCCTGCAAAACAAAGCAGGTTCTGGAAACCTTGTTGTTTTTAAGTTAGAACTGCACTTACCTCAGAGAGATCCTTATTACTAAAATGACATTATTTAAAATTATAATGCTCAGACTTACTAGTGTCACGGGCAACGACATACCTAGCTAATCAAAATAAGAATACCCTTTTCCCAATCTGCTGTGAAGCTAATGTAAAAGTCACGCAAAATGCCAAACAGGATTTTAACTGCTGTTGTGTTAAACTGAACCAAGACAGACAGTTAAATTTAGAGCACAACTCCGGCTGTAAATGTCATAGGTTCAGAGACGAAAAAACACACATCTACTAGCCCAGATGACCCTGTCAGCAACATTGACCACCTTTAATTTCTTCAGCCTGGTTTCTGAAAGCACAATCTGCTGGAGCATGTCATCTCTGTTGTGACGAACTGGGACTGTTCTTAATGTTTGCTCTGAACACTGTGTTGGTGCCTCAGTGTCCCCTATGCAGTTCTTAAGTATCTAGGTGGTGGGATAAGGGTGTGTGATTGCTACAGAGGAAGGGGCCAGTGC
>NC_133769.1:11694030-11770523 GCF_003597395.2 Chelonoidis abingdonii | reverse complement strand
CACGGAGGGGCAGAGGATGCTGAATGCTCCAAGGAGAGACCCAGGAGGTGAAGACATGTGAGCTTCTTGCCCTGAACAAGTCTGCTCCAAGGGAGAGGAGGCTCCCCAAAGTCCTGACTGGCTTAGTGGGGAGCAGTTCCAGAGCATCGCCCGGTGACTCCGTGACATCTGTACATGGAAATTTGTCCCATTTATCCAAGCAGCTCTCCTGAACCAAGCTGCTTGTCAGCAATGAAATTTTATGCATCAGATTTTTATTTCCAGTCTGCAGCACAAAAAGCAGCCTGGACTGACACAGAAATTCAAAAATTTTCAGATTATAAAAAACTCAACGTAGATTGGATTAACCAAAACCTGTCACTGATTTACTTTCTCCAGCAATTTTACTTTGTTTTACAGCCATGTTACTTCAGCACACCATTTTAGGAGCCTCCTTTCCTTATTCCCAGAATGTGTTCACTGGAGTAATAAGGTGTGTCAGGTACCTCGAACTGACCATCCCCAAAAGGCAATGAATCGTTATATTATATACACTGGGTGAATATCTGCTCCCAACAAGCTTTCCAAAATATTGGGTCCCCCAGTTAATTGGCTCATACTCTACAAGCAGGCGGGAGGAGAACAGGAAAGAAGAAAAATGGATCTTGTGTAAAATTTCAGAAAGTACCAATCTGCCCATTTTCAAAAGTGATTTGGGCACTTTGGAGCCTAAGTCACTTATCAACATTTTACACCCCCATGCTTGGTCTATTCTCCTTTTAAGAACTGTGAACTTGTGAACTGTACCCTCTCACCTGAGGTGTCTTGTGGTAAAACCTTATGGAGGATGTTTGTTTCAGAGCTCTTACAAAGATGCTGTCCATAAGTTACCATAAGCCTTGGGACTTGTAATGTCTAATTCTGGGGGTCTGTGCTTCTTACAACTTAGGAGTGAATTTCCAAAAATGAGGAAATAACAATAACTTGAGCCATTTCAACCCCTCACCACCAGAAGTTCTGTGGGATGCCGATCTCAATGCTGATCTGTAACACCATGTGTTATTCATGACACGCTAGCAGATTTCACTCTTGACTTGCATCCCCCACTACTATTCCATTCTTACATCTCAAGTGAGCCGATATTGCCAATTATGTGGTAGTTTTGCAATATGATTCAGTGGCTAGGAAGACCCACATTTTCACTTGTGAACTGAGACGGCATTTGTGCAACAGTAATATATACTTTATCAGCACCCAGCACCCCAGAAGGCCAGAGAGCACCTTAACAAAACTGCGTACAGTCAACATTCAGAACCCAGGTCTCAGAAAATAAAAAGCCGGTGCATTAATCCTTAGTGCCGTGATGCTCCCATGCATTTACATTTTTATCTTGTTTTCATGAACAGGCCTTGCATCCCATGAGTGATTTACACTTGATTTTAAATAAGAGGTGAGTTGCCAATTGTCTTATGCCATATTTGGATTCAGACTACACTTTACAAAACCCTAGTGGCCATATCTACCCCATCCCCAGCTGATTTCTTTCACACCTGGTGAACACAGCCTTCTCATTCTTAGCATCCATGGTGAGTTTGATGGTTTCCTGGCCTGAGCCTGTACTGATGGTTTCTGTGACGATATCAGCTTTATCCTCCTCTTCCTCACTGTCTGAGCCTCCAGATGAGCTGCTGTCTGAAGCCACCAGAGGTGCCTTCCTTGCCACACAGACATTCCAAACACAGGGTGAGGCAGCATTGACTGCAAATAAAGAGTAAATAATTCACATGAAAAAAAATGAACAGAAACACAGGAAGAACTGCTAAAACTCTCAAATATATCCCAAATACTTTCAGTAAAACAGAATGGTTACTTACCCTACAGCAGCTGTGATTCTTTGAAATGTTGTCAGTACAGATCCCACCATAGGTAGGTATGTGCCTCACGTATGTGAGGTGTTTTGTTTTATTTTTAATTATAGCATCCATTGGGGCTGCACACAGACCCTGTGCCTCCTTGTGCCCGTGCAAGGACATAAAGGGTAAAGCAGCCACGACCCTCCTTCGGGTCCCTCGATTCAAAACCCATGTAGCTGAGGTCTCCCAAAGCAGGGATGGAGGATGAGTTGTGGGATTCACACTGACATCAGCATCTCAAAGAAATACAGTGTCTGTAAAGTAAGTAACCGTTCTCTCTTCAAGTATGCATCTCTGTGGAACTCTTTGGTGACTGGTAAGCGGTATCACCTAGGAATTGTGGCAATGAGGAGTTACAGCTGCACCAGTGATGCAGAGATTGTAGTACTGCTCTCTTGAACATGGCATCTGCTCTAGCAATTAAGTCCAATGCATTATGCTTGACAAAAGTCAGTGGGCACATTTGTGAAGCAAACAGAGGATGTTATTGGAGCTTTGGTGGAATAAACCTGATGTTCAGTAGGAGAGGTACACCAGCTAGCTACACTGTGTTAACCATTTTGATACCCTCTGTGAGGAGCTGACTTGACCATTAGAATATCCAGCTGCCACTCTAGATACAAAGGGAGATAGTGTAAATGATTTGATCCTGTCAATGTAACACAGCATAGTCCTGGATACATCTAGTGTGTGTCATTTCCTTCCTCCATGTGCCAAGTGTGGTACTGGGAAGAAAACAGGCAGGATGAATGACGGATTTAGATGAAATTCTGAGACAGCCCTAGGAATAAACTTCGGGTGCAGCTACAGCACCACCATGACGCTATGAAAGGTTGTACTGAGGGTGGGGGAAGGATTCGGCCAGAAGTGTCTGAAGCTCAGTCACTCTCCTGGCCAGAGTAACAGAGACTGCGTTCAGAGCAAGGTGATGCAGGGCACAGGCTGACAGAGGTTCAAATGGAGGCTTCATGAGTCACAGGACTAAACTGAGGTCTCAGGAGAGAGAGGTTCTCTGACTTTGGACAAATGCATAATGACCCTTTGAGAAACTTTGATATCATGGAGTGAGAGAACACCAACCCTGACCAGACAGATGGCAAACTGTAATCACCACAAAATGGACCTTAATAGAGCTAACCGACAATCTGGCCAGTCTAAACTGCAGTAAGTAGCTGATGATATGTAGTACCGAGGGAGCTGGACTGAGTTCAGACTATGTTGGGCAGCCCATTTTGAAAAACCTTTTTCATTGATATGAATGTGTGTTCTTCTGGTACATATTTTCCTGCTCTATATTACGATTTCCTGGACCTGCAGGAAGCAGACTCTGTCCATTGTACTCAACCAGCCAGCAGCCAGTATCTGACCATGACGTTATGAGAACAGGTCTGGACAAGGTGGGAGCTGAATGAAAGGCCGGATACATATTTGCAGCAGGCCATCAGCCAAAACAGTCTTGGCCAATATGAAGTCACAACAACAGCTGGAAAGTCCCTGAGCAGCGGTTGCGGTCCTGGCTGGGAGCGGGAGAGGTGTGTCACAGGCAGCAGTGGAAGAGTCCTAGCCCCCGGGCAGTGGCTTCCCGTGTGCCCGGCCTAGCAGCACACTATGTCAGTCAGTGAGATGTTCATCACCTTGCAGGGGGGTCCTCACCGCAGACCAGAACATCCGAGAGGAGATCAGGAAAGTGGTTCAGACCCTGGAACAGACAGCTTGGGAGATCTTAACGCTGCTGCAGAGGGTTCACCAGGGAACTGGATTTCAGGACTTACCAAAGAAGCGTCAGAAGGCCCGAGAAAACTTTGGTGCAGTCAAAACACAGCTGGCATCTCTGAAGACCAAGATTCCAGCTGATCAGTGCTACAGACTTCACGAACACTGGAGGCTTGTGATACAGCGCTTGGTGTTTCTGGCAGCATTTGTTGTCTACTTGGAGTCAGACACATTCATGACTCAAGAAGCGGTTAAAGAAATACTTGGAATTGAGCCTGATCGAGATAGAGGTTTTCACCTGGTCAATGAAGACTAACTCTCTGGGATTCTGATTCTTGCCAATGAGTTGTCTAGGCTGGGAGCGAACAGTGTCACCGCAGGTGACTATTCTTGTCCTCTTCGCAACTCCACCTTCATTAACTAGCTGGATTCTGGCTTCCGTCTCCTCAATCTGAAAAATGACTCCCTGAGGAAGCACTGCGACAGCTTGAAGTATGACATCAAGAAAACTGAGGAAGTGTTTTATGACTTGTCAATCCGAGGACTCAATAAGAAGGCAGCGAGTGATGCTGGGGGAGAGAAATAGAAGCTGCTGTTCTACCAGCACCATGGATTACCTCAGATGGTTGCCAGTGAGGGAGGTGTGTTAGCAAACCCTACCGTAGTTTAGAAGAACCACAAGCTGAAAAGTGCTCTCTAGTTTCTCTTGATTTTGGAAGCCTCCCTGGGACTCAGGGAAGTCAGTGGAAAGGCATATGAGAATACTTGGGATTAATGCAGAAAGAAAGTGTCCCATAACAACCTCAGATTCATGCTTACTTTGGAACAAAATTTCTGGCACTTGGCATTGATGACAACAGCAAACATGTCAACCACTGGCTTTTCCCAACACAGAAACATCGCTGCTATGATGGATTTCCACAGATCAATTGTTAGCTTAGAAAATCCACCATGTTGTTACTGACACCCAGCAGGTGAAGAGCATGACAGTTCTCGAGGGCTGAGAGTCACCTTGTTATCCCCTTGCCTCTAGCGAGAGGGAGTCTTTCTTGTGGTAGCAGGGTGTCAGCACTCAAGTACTCTTCTCCAGACTTATGCCAGCCCTAATTTTGCCTTATAGACTCATAGACTTTAAGGTCAGAAGGGACTATTATGATCTTCTAGTCTGACCACCTGCACAATACAGAATCTCATCCACCCACTCCTGTAACAAACCCCTATGTTTGAGCTACTGAAGTCCTCAACTTGTGGGTTAAAGACTTCAAGGTACAGAGAATCCTCTGCCAATCTTCCCTGGTGGAAAATTCCTTCCTGACCGAAATATGGTGATCAGCTAAACCCTGAGCATGTGGGCAAGACTCACCAGCCAGACACCCAGGAAAGAATTCTCTGTAGTACCTGAGATCCAACCCCATCTAACATCCCATCACAGGCCATTGGGCATATTTACCGCTAATAGTCAAAGATCAATTAATTGCCAAAATTAGGCTATCCTATCATACCATCCATTCCACAAACTTATCAAACAGTCTTGAAGCCAGATATGTCTTTTGCCTCCCTATTCCAGAACTTCACTCCTCGGATGGTTAGAAACCTTCCTCTAATTTCAAGTCTAAACTTCCTGATGACCAGTTTATATCCATTTGTTCTTCTGTCCACTTGGTACTGAGCTTAAATAATTCCTCTCCCTCCCTGGTATTTATCCCTCTGATATATTTAGGGAGAGCAATCTATCTCCCCTCAGTCTTTTTTTGGTTAGGCTAAACAAGCCAAGCTCTTTCAGTCTCCTTTCCTAAGATAAGTTTTCCATTCCTCAGATCATCCTAACAGCCCTTCTCTGTACCTGTTCCAGTTTGAATTCATCCTTCTTAAACATGGGAGACTAGAACTGCACACAATATTCCAGATGAGGTCTCACCAGTGCTTTGTAGAATGGTACTAACACCACCTTATCTCTACTGGAAATATGAGTCTATGAGCCTATGCTCTTGTTGGACCAGAACTGACCAGGACTCCTCGAACTCCATCATCTGTGATGGGATAAGAAATGATTTTTTTGAGTTCACTAGCAGGCTCAGCTAAGGGAACAGAGAGGATGAACTTTTAGGTGCATGGTAGCCTCTTACTGGGTTATGACCCGATCAGCCCATTGTCCAAGAAGGGGAAGACATGAATGCCCATATTCTTCTGATATGTGCTGCTGCTACCACTACTAAGCATTTGGCAAGACTGTCAGCACCAACAGTCCAAATGGCAGTACCTTGTACCTTTGCCCAAACAGGTCTAACTTCTTATAATCTTTAGGAGGGCCTTTAATGGACTGTGGATTTCTCTTGCGCTGCAGAGAAGACCAAGAACCCTAGGTTTGGGCAGGTATAAAAGTATTCAAAACTTCTGGTGACACCTGATCCCTTTTCTCTGCACACCTAGAGGTGCGAAGAAGAAGAGCTGAGGTCTGCCAGAGTCTTTTGGCTGGTTGTAGGATACCTTCATTACCAGGGAGAGTAATTCTGGCCAGCGTCATTATGATGATACCCAGGATACCAAAGAGCTTTTGAGACTTAATCACAGAATATCAGGGTTGGAAGGGACCTCAGGAGGTCATCTAGTCCAACCCCCTGCTCAAAGCAGGACCAATCCCCAGACTGATTTTTACCCTAGTTCCCTAAATGGTCCCCTCAAGGACTGAACTCACAACCCTGGGTTTTGCAGGCCAATGCTCAAACCACTGAGCTATCCCTCCCCCTTGTAGAAACAGTCTTATGTCCAGGATCTCCACAGTTCAGGGAAGGAGGTCCTGGAAGTCATCTAATGCTGGTGTAGGTGCTGGTGTTACTGCCTCATCCAGCAATGAGGAGGATTCCTTGGTGGGACATGGGGATTGTTGTTGTCCCTCTATTGTCTCCTGTTCCAGTGGTGGCCTAGCCAGAAAAGCCGTTGGGAAACATGATTATCTTTCTCTAGACGTGCAGGAAGGAGAGCTGCTGCTCCTCAGCATGTGGAAACACAGCCCCCAGTAAGACTAATATGGCCAAAGTGGCCTACTGTATGGATACTGACCAAAGTGGGGCTGGCTGGCACAGCGTCACTCCCATGCCAGTTGGGGCAGCGCCCTGAAGGGGAGCTCTTTAATACAGTCCTTATGGCCATTCCCCAATGATGGAGAGAGAAATCTCTGCTCAGTGCTGGAGAGAAGGAACATGTTAGCAATGATAAGGAGGAATCTCTCTCCTTAATTGAAAGGCAGTGCTAAGGAATGGCATGCTGCCAGCCACCTCTTTGGTAGGAGGAACGTCTCCAGGAGTGATGTGGACACTTGAAGTCCTTGCTCAGTTCCGTCATGGGGATCACTACTGGCATCCAGGCCAGGCCTCCTGCTCTGCCCATCTGCTCAGGGGCTTGCTTTTGGAGTGGTGTCCTATATCTTCCCTCCAGAAGCCTCCCTCGGCCTTGGAGCTGTGCTGATGCTCAGACCTGCTATGCAATCTAGTGTCCTGTTCCGAGCAAGCACAGGTGCCAGCTTTTCTACCTGAGCTGGGGCAGTCAATAGAGGAGCCGGAGTTGTAAGCACCAGAACTACTGGTGCAAAGGTGCTTGGCATCATGGATGTCAACACTGAGGTCTTACACACTGGAGATTTCACTGAGGAGGAGGTGGTCAGCCTCAGATGCGCTGACTATGCTGGTGTCTTTTTACTCTTTTTCCACTGCCCTATCTCAGAACGTGAAGAGTGTTTTACAGTGTCCGATACTGGTTTATCCAGCCTCGCTCTGGCTGTAACCATTTATCGTTAGGTCCAAAGTGACCTGCACAGATTGCTCAAATAGATGCCACTTCAGCCATGTGTCCCTGGACAGAAAAAGACTCACATAAAAAGCACTTATCCAGGATGTGGCAGTCTCTTAGTTAGAAATGGTATCAGCTCTTTCCGTCTTTCATGAAATCAGTCCATTGCAGGAAGGTAGGGTTTGAACCCCGAGAGCTTGGACTTCACCGTGAGACATGGAGCTTGGCACAAAGTGCCTTGTCCCACTGTACAGGGGAGCTGTCTATCAATTTTATTTTTTTTTGAAGGAACATCTTTCAGAGAAAACCAGTGTGAAGACAGAATTTTTCACTAACTGGGTGGAAAGAACTGAACAGAGTAGCAGCCAGGCACAAGTGGTAAGAGGGAATTAAGGGAGGGTTGCAGCCACTCCACCCTTTATTGCCCTCTCATGGGAACATGAGGAGCATAGGGTGCTTGCATGGCCCTCACTAACACTGCTATTCAAAAGAATCCAGTCTCACGCACATGCACTTGGGCTCCACAGTGACCCATACTCAAAAAAGAGACCTATGATAGGAGGATTACAAAGATTGTGCTTCCACACAGCTAGAAGTATGGATGGGAATAAGCTGCACTGGAAATCTACCCTGATTTTCATAGGTACCTTTAATAACCTTAATGTTCTGAACTGTGACAAGATTGGGGCAAATTTGTGTCTCTACTATGGATTCTCAGAACCCTGTTTTGATCTAAGATGGATGAAGGTTCTTAATTTGATGTTCTGACATTTATTAATGTCTTGAGGTTTGTTTTATATCAGTAAGATCAGTTTGAGGACCTGAAAACCAAAGCACCAAGGCGGATTTTCTAGGTTAACAGGAGAATCAAGCTCTAAACTACACTGAGTGAAGCACAAAAAATTCAGAGGTTTAAACACCCCCCGCCTTTTTTTTGGTCAAGAAATTAGACAGAAAAATCTCACTGTATATCCAGTACTTTCTGGCTGTGGCTCATCAGAAATACAACAAGGATAACTTCTCTTGCTGGATTTTGGCATTTCTACTTCTGGTATCATCATGCAACACAAAGGAGTGTGAATTTATTTTCAAAAAGTTAAACCAAAATTTCCAACCTTTCAGCTTCAGTTCTGGGAGAAGCTCCAGATTGATTCTCTAATCTAACCTCAAAGACATCAACATTAGTGCTTTGGTCTCTTCTGTCATTACTTTCATTGTCTCTCTTCTATTGGAATCCAGATTCCAAAGATCACTTTTTGTGGTATTACAGTTTTTAGTAACTGATTTTATAAAGGAACACTTGGAAAGAAACAGGAAGGAAAAGATGGTTACTCATCTTTGTAACTGTTGTTCTTCGAGATATGTTGCTCATATCCATTCCAGTTAGGTGTGCGCATGCCGCGTGCACGTTCATCGGAAGATTTTTACCCTAGTAACCCCTGGTGGGTCGGCTGGGTTGCCCCCTGGAGTGGCGCCGCCATGGCGGCGGAATATACCCTGTGACCAACCGCTCTCAGTTACTCTTGCGTACTCCGCCTGGGAAGGAGCGGGTTTTGGAGGTATGAGACACATCTCGCCAGAACACAGTTACAAAGAGTGAGTAATCGTCTCTTCTCTCGAGCACAAATACTCTACCCATTCGCTCAGGTGATTCCCAAGCCTATCTTAGGTGTGCGTCGGACGTGAGATGTCGCAGAGTGTATACTCGGTGCAGGTGTGTCACTCTGACTCTGAACCGGATAGTGAAGAAGCTGTGATGAAAGGAAGTTCTTATGTTTTACTCACTGAATACCTGTGTTGTGCCTCATGTGTCCCATTGGCAGTTCTTAAGTATCTGCAGAGCAAAGGCCAGTTGACCTAAATCCTGACCCTCGCTCTACCTGCAACCATGATGCCTGGGCCCCCCGCTTGCAAAGTGCCAACTGAAGTGTTGTGAGCAAAGAATCGACCTCGGCCAGTCCTGAGCAGAGAGGGGGCTGGAGGATTGTCATGTGTGCTGAGCGGAGATTGTGGGTCTGGCTCACTGCTCCCCAAAACGGACACCCGCGTGAGGGTTCTGGCTGCTTGTATCCTACAAGCTCTTTAGACGTGTCTGTCATCTAAATAAACCTTGTTTACTGGCTGGCTGAGGTCAACGTCTGACTGCAAAGTGGGGTGCAGACCTGTGGCTTCCCCAGAACCCCGTGGGTTGCTCGCTGGGAACGCACGGAGGGGCAAGGGATGCTGAATGCTCCAAGGAGAGACCCAGGAGTGAAGACCTGTGAGCCTTCTTGCCCTGAAACAAGTTGCTCAAGGGAAAGGAGGCTCCCCAAAGTCTTCGACTGGCTTTCTGGGGAGCTGTTCCAGAGGGATCGCCCGGTGATCTGTCACAAGAAAGCAAGTGCTATTGCTCAAGGACCAGGTAGCTGCGCGACATATCTCGTGGATGGGCACGTGAGCCAGGAAAGCAGCAGATGAGGCTTGAGCCCTGGTAGAGTGTGCAGTGAGGTGGCTCGACAGAATGTGAGCCAAGTCGTAACAGGTGCAAATGCACGATGTCACCCAGGATGAAATCCTCTGTGAGGAAACGGGAAGGCCCTTCATACGCTCTGCCACCACGACGAAAAGTTGGGGAGTTTTGCAGAAGGGCTTTGTCCGCTTGATATAAAAAGCGAGCGCTCTATGGACGTCTAGGGAGTGCAGCTGTTGTTCCCTGCGCGATGAACATGGCTTCGGGAAGAAGACCGGAAGGAAAATCTCCTGGTTAACATGGAAAGCCGACACCACTTTGGAGAGAAAGGCCAGGTGTGGACGCAACTGCACCTTGTCCTTGTGGAAGACACTGTATGGAGGGTCCGCCACGAAAGCCCGGAGTTCAGAAACCCGTCTTGCCGATGTGATGGCTACAAGGAAAGCAGTTTTCCAGGACAGGTAGAGAAGAGAGCAAGTCGCTAATGGCTCGAATGGGGCCGACATAAGTCTGGTAAGAACCAGGTTGAGGTCCCAGGTTGGGGTAGGGCAGCATACCTGGGGGTAAAGGCGCTCCAAGCCCTTGAGGTATCAAGATACCACAGGATGAGATAAAACACGGAGCGGCCATTCTCTCCTGGGTGAAAGGTAGAGATGGCCGACAAGTGCACCCTCAAAGATGATATCGCTAAGCCCTGTTGTTTAAGGGACCAGAGGTAGTCCAAGATGGTAGGGATGGGGGCCTCAGTGGGAAGAACATTGTGCTCTGCACACCAGCATGTGAAACACTTCCACTTGGCCAGATACATTGCTCTAGTAGAAGGTTTTCTGCTTCCCAGGAGAACTTGTTGCACTGGGGCAAAGCAACGCAACTCAGACTGGGTCAACCACTCAGGAGCCATGCCGTGAGATGGAGGGACTGCAGGTCTGGGTGATGCAGTTTGCCATGGTCCTGAGTTATCAGGTCCATGTGCAGAGGTAGTGGGATAGGGTCGGCTACTGACAGGTCTAGCAACATGGTGTACCAGTGCTGCCTGGGCCACACTGGAGCGATCATGATCAAGCGGGCTCTGTCTCTGCATACTTTCAGTAGGACCTTGTGTACGAGAGGGAACGGTGGAAAGGCATATAGCAGGTGCGTCATCCACAGTATGAGGAAAGCATCCGCTATTGAACCCTGTGAGAGGCCTTGAAAGGAACAGAACTTCTGCCATTTCCTGTTCTCGCGGGAAGCAAAGAGGTCTACACGGGGAAATCCCCACTTCCGGAAGACCGAAAGAGTAACGTCCGGGCGAAGCAACCACTCGTGGGAAAGGAAGGATCTGCTGAGGCGATCCGCCAGAGTGTTCCAAACCCCTGGAAGAAAGGACGCTATGAGGTCTATAGAGTGGGCTACACAAAAGTCCCAGAGTTGTAAAGCCTCCTGGCAAAGGGTCGAGGACCTTGTCCCACCCTGTTTGTTTATATAGTACAAGGCTGTTGTTTTGTCAGTGAATATCGACACACAACGGCCCTGCAAGTGCTGTTGGAATGCCTGTCAAGCAAGGCGGACTGCTCTCAGCTCCCAGACATTGATGTGCAAGGCCAGTTCCTGAGATGACCGAAGGCCTTGAGTGCGTAGATGCCCGAGGTGAGCACCCCAGCCGAGAAATGATGCGTCCGTCGTCAGGGATGCAGAGGGCTGGGGCCGATGGAACGGCAGCCCTGCACACATCAGGGATGGGGTCAGCCACCATTCGAAGGAGCCTAGGATGCTCGGGGGAATGGTGACAATCATGCCTATGGCATCCCTGCCTGGTCAGTACACTGAGTTGAGCCACAATTGAAGGGGGCGGAGGCGCAGTCTGCCGTATTTCATCACAAATGTGCAGGCTGCCATGTGACCCAGGAAACCGAGGCAAATGCGAACGGAAGTCAACGGAGCAGCTTGCAGACTCTGGATGACGGCCACCATTGCCTGGAACCGGGGCAGCGGTAAGCAGGCCCTGGCGAGGTTGGAGTCCAGGGTGGCGTCAATGAAGTCTATCCTCTGAGTGGGAGTCAGAGTGGATTTTTCTGCATTGATCATTAGGCCTAGATGTAGGAAAAGGTCCTTGACAATGCCGAAGTGATGGGTCTCTTGAGCCTCGGAAGTCCCTCGGATAAGCCAGTCGTCTAGATACGGAAAAACATGTACCCGATGATGGCAGAGGTGGGCGGCGACTACAGTCATACATTTTGTAAATACTCTTGGGGCTGTAGAGAGCCCGAACGGTAGGACCATGAACTGAAAATGTTGGCGGTTGACTACGAACTGGAGGAACCTCCTGTGAGGTGGGTAGATGGCTTAGTGAAAATACGCATCTTTCATGTCAAGGGCGGCATACCAGTCTCCAGGATCCAGGGATGGGATGATGGTCCCCAGGGATACCATATGGAACTTCAACTTTACCATGTATCTGTTGAGTTCCCGCAGGTCCAGGATAGGTCTGAGACCCTCTTTTGCCTTGGGGATTAGGAAGTAACGGGAGTAAAACCCCTTGCCCCATTTGTGTTCCGGTGCCTCCTCTATTGCTCCTTTGGCGAGGAGCGTTTGCACCTCCTGAAGGAGGAGTTGCTCGTGAGAGGGGTCCCTGAAGAGGGACGAGGAAGGGCAGTGGAAGGTGGGGCATGAAATAAATTGGAGGTGGTACCCAAATTCCAGCGTGCGTAAGACCCAGCAATCTGACATTAGCCAGGACCATGCAGGGAGGAAAAAGGAGAGGCGGTTGGAGAAAGGAGGGAACGGATCATTTGACGATACCGGTATGACGCCCTCGGGCACACCTTCAAAAGGAGGGTTTCGGCCCTGTGGAAGGTTTGGAGGGACCTTGGTTCTGGCCCCCTTGATTGCCTGACTACCTCCGGCAACCGGTTCTACCCCACCTTCTAGCAAAGTCCTGTCTCTGTCTGGGCTGAGGGTAAGAGCCATGCGCCTGGGGGCGGAACGGCCTGCACTGAGTCACTGGCGTATGCATGCCCAGCGAGCGCATGATGACCCTGTTGTCTTTTAGGCTTTGCAGCCTAGGGTCTGTCTTCTCTGAAAATAGGCCTTGCCCTTCAAAGGGGAGGTCCTGGATTGTATGTTGGAGCTCCGGGGGAAGGCCTGAGATTTGCAGCCATGATATACGCTTCAGTCACTCTGGAGGCTACGGTCCTGGCTGCAGAGTCCACCGCATCCAGGGAAGCCTGGAGGGAAGTTCTAGTCACCTTTTTTCCCTCATCCAGGATGGCCGCAAATTACTGACAGGAGTCCTGCGGGAGCAACTCCTTGAATTTGTCTGCCGCCGCCCAGGTATTGTAATTATAGCGGCTAAGGAGGGCTTGTTGATTAGCCATACGGAGTTGGAGCGCCCCTGCGGAATATACTTTGCGTCCCAGTAAGTCCATGCGCCTCGCGTCTTTTGATTTCGGGGCTGGGGCCTGCTGGCCATGGCGTTACCTCTCGTTGACCGACGGGACAACTAGGGAGCAAGGAGGGGGATGGACATATAAATATTCGTAGTCCTTGGAGGGCACCATATATTTATGTTCCACTCCCCAAGAAGCAGGTGGGACAGAGGCCGGAGACTGCTAGATTGTGTTGGCATTTGCCTGGATTGTCCGTATAAAGGGTAGGGCCACTCTCGTGGGGGCATCTGATGTTAAGATGTCCACCCTGGGTTCTCCACCTCCGGGACCTCCTCAATTTGCAAGTTCATATTCTGTGCAACACGCCTGAGGAGGTCCTGGTGGGCCCTTACGTCAATCGGTGGGGGGCCTACCGATGACGTTCCAGCTATCGCCTCGTCAGGGGAGAAGGATGAGGAGAGGCCCAGGACAAGCGGGTCAGTCGAGGGCTCCTCTGGGTGCACAGCCTCTGTCTCCCTCGGGATGTGGGAGTCCTGTGGCCGGGTCGACACTCCCTCCAAAACAGAAGGAGGAGGGCGGCTAATGGTGGCCTCTGGCACCCGGTGCTGTGATGTGGCCGAGCGCGATGGGCCTGGATGCGCCCCTTGGGCCTGATGGCATGCCCAAGGTGTCCAGAAAGCCCACTGTTGAGGTCCGTGATCCTGAGCCTGGGGCTCGTGGAATAATGCAGCAGGCACATCAGCGTCTCTGTCCTGGGCATACGCACTGTCCGCCTGGGAAGACACGGACGGATGCCAGGACGGTCAGGGAGGAGCTGAGGGACCGTGGTAAGTGTCCCTCTGTCTCACTGTTGGTGATCTCCTCGGCACCGGGGATCGGTACCTGGAGTCATACCGGTGCCGAGAGCTAGACTGGGACCTGCGACCACCATGGTGCTGGGAGGTCGACTTGGATCTCGAACATCGGGGACGGAACGGCTGCGAGAGTCGCGGTGCCGGGAGCTGGAACGGTACCGAGAGTACCAGGTCGGATGTCGATCTGTGCCGCGAGTACGACCGGTACCGGATAGGCGAGTGATGCCGGGACTGCGAGCGGTGTCGGGACCGTGACCGTCCATGAGATCGTGAACAGCGCCGGGACCTGGATCGTGATCGGTGCCGGTCTGCCGTGCCAACAGAAGGAGGTCTCAATATAGCCGGTTTGCCTCTGGAGTGTAGTACTCGCACCGACGGTTGAGGCAGGACAGACTCCGTCATGGCTATAAGGTCCCTGGCTGCGGAGAATGTCTCCAGTGTAGAGGGGACCGTAAGCTCAACTACAGGCCTCGGCGGGGAGCTCTCAAGGACCAGACTCGACAGCCCTTGTGGGACCGGAGTCGACGGTACTGCAGCAGTCAGTGCGACGGCAGGTGTAGGTGCCGGGCGGTCCGAATGATGCTGCATCTGTGGTGTCAAGGACACAGAGATAGTGGAGGGCTTCGACCTCTTCCGCTTCGGGGAGAGAGATCGGTGCCGAGCAGGTCCCTGTGCCGGAGATGGCCCGTGCCGCAGCATCTTGGCAGTGCCGGGACGGTCCAGTGCCGGGGGAGCGCTGCTAGCAGAGTGCTCAGTGCTCGGTGCCGAGGACGGAGGGTTCAAAGCTGCCTCCATGAGGAGATTCTTTAAGCGAAAGTCTCTTTCTTTCTTTGTCCTCAGTTTAAATGCCTTGCAAATACGGCACTTATCGGTAATGTGCAATTCCCCAAGGCACTTTAGACACGAGTCGTGGGGATCGCTTGTGGGCATTGGCTTATGACAGGCCGAGCACGGTTTAAACCCCAGTGAACCGGGCATGGGCCCCAGCACCGGGTGCGGGGAAGGGGCTAATGCCCAAACCCCGCTGAACTATATACACTAACTATACAAGAACTATTAAACTAAGTATAACTATAGATGAAACCAACTATATACAACAAGATAGCGAAGAACAAGGAATAGCTAGGGGAGTGGAGGACAGCTGAGCTGCGCTCCACTGTCCCAACGACCGACACGGGTGGTAAGAAGGAACTGAGGAGCGGTCGGCTCGGCAGGAGTACATATCCGCCGCCATGGCGGCGCCACTCCAGGGGCGACCCAGCTGACCCACCGGGGGTAGCTACGGTAAAAATCTTCCGACGAACATGCATGTGGCGAGCGCACACCTAACTGCAATGGATATGAGCAATCGCTTGAAGAAGAATTTGCTGCTACAGCACAGTGCTTACAATGTGTAAATGTGGGGCCTCTGCAATTTAACCATAATCATATAAACGTGCAAGTTACTACTTCATTACTGATGAGAGTGTAACCCATGCAAAGTAGCAGCATTTCTTACTGTTTCATTAGGGGGCTGAACCACATTTATGAGCTCTAATATGTCTGAGTGGATCTATCAAGTAACATCTGTGAGGAAGCACTGGACAGGAATTTTGCCCCACAAAATTGGGATGTTAGGCAATACTCAAAATGGTTACAGATGCAAATGAATCCTTCACATTTCATAATATTATTGCCACTTACAGTTCTTGTCTTGACCCTGCTTGGGGTTTCCCTCTGAGTCACTGCTTTCTGTATCCACAGGAGAACTACATCTGGGACCTGATTCTGAGCTAGAAAAGAAAAGACCCGAGAATGAACCACAGCTGTTCCATCCTGATATAGGCTACTTAGAAATAACTCCTAAAAAAGAAGTTATTACAAGCAACCCTAATAACTTACAGTATAGTCAGAGCCGTGCAACAGTGACAATACATACACAGTATCATTATAGTATGAGATATGGATACCACTGATTTCAATCAGTGTAAACACAGAGGTGAGAGTATTGATCCAGAATCCACACAGACACTATTTAGAGAAAAGAAAAGAGAGATTACAGCACAGACTCCTAGCCAGTTACTCCATACAACCACACGCCAAACATTCTTTCACACAGAATTTGTGAAGAAGTTATTGGCATTTATACTTCATTTACCAACAAAAAGGTTGAAAGTCTGTAAATTTTGCCCATCCTTTCTCCTCAGGAGTGGCTGTCTCTGGTGCTGCTGAATCCCATACACTTGATCCAACATCCATGGCAACACAGGGTGCCGGGGGTTTTGAATTCACAGGCTCAAACACGGCTGTCCACCCAGATCCTGAGGATACAAAGATAAACAGGAGTTGCTAAGATTTTGTACAATCTTATGCCTTTACAAAAAAAGTCAAAGGGGGGAGGGGGGGAATTCCCAGAGGTAAAAACAAAAATTGTGCAGAGGGAATCCTTATGGGAATCTATAGGAGGACTGTAGGTGAATCTCATGTTGTTGAAAGAAATCAGGCCATTTACCGTTTTATCTGAAAATTGGTTTCTTTGACAAACATTGTAACCCCACAGTAGGGGAGCACTTATTAAGAAAGATGGCTTTATACAGTCCTGTAACTGCAATGCACTGGTTGCAGGCTAACCATGTGCTACAGGCAAGATCTGGGCAAGTTTCTATCTATCTAGGTACTGTGATGGGGTAAGGCCAGATGGCTACAGTAAAGTACTGAGAAACAGGTATGTTGGCCCCAGGCTAAACAAATCCCTAGTACCCTGGTAACCAAATGGCAAGTTGCTCAGGTAATCAAGGCACCTGGAGCATAAGATCTTTCTAGAAGGACAGGATAGTATTAATTAAACCACCTGCAGCCATAAGGCAGGCTAAGTCACAGGCACCTGGGTTAAAAGGATAACTCCATCAGCGGAGCAGGGAGAAGAAGGGTAGATGTACAAGAGGAGGTGAGAGGTGTACTGCTGGTAGGATTGAGGAAGAAGAAGCGTTATCAGAGTACACAGGAGGACGGTCCGGTTGGTGAGGCATAAAGAAGGTGTTTGGAGGAGGCCTTGGGGAAGTGCCAGGGAGTCTGTGCTGTCATGCAGCCTGTATACGGGCACTAGACGCTGTGATCCACAGGGCCTGGGCTGGACCCAGTAATATAGGCGGGGGGTTCCCCAACTCCAACTCGGATCAGACATAGAAGCTGACCGTGTCGCACAAAAGGGGAAGATCAATGAGGTGAACAAATCCGCCAATAAGCGCAGGACCCACCAAGGTAGAGGAGGAACTTTGTCACAGTACTTAGTGGCCCTTATCACCATCCTATGCTGAGCCTGGCGATACACTATGCGTTAAAACCGATTAGCAACGCGTGTAAATCTGATTTCACAACCTGCACCCGTACCATACAAAGAAGCCCTTTATATCGTATAAAGGGCCTTTAAACCGGTTTCTGTACTCCCCGCGACGAGAGGAGCAGCCTAAAATCGGTATTGCCATGTCAGATTAGGGTTAGTAAAATCGACAGTATTGCCTCCGGGCAAGTACCTACAGTGCACCATGTGACGCGTCTGGAAAGGCAATCTGAACTTGGATCACTGGTCAGGTAGACAGGAAAAAGCCCGCAAACTTTTGAATTTAATTCCTGCTGCCCAAGCGTGGCGCGATCAGCACGGGTGCGATGCAGTCCCAAATCCAAAAAGAGCTCCAGCATGGACCGTACGGAAGATACTGGATCTGATCGCTGTATGGAGGACAAATCTGTTCATCAGAGCTCTGTCCAGAAGATGAAATACCAAAGCATTGAAAAAAATCTCAGGCTATGATAGACAGAGGCACAGCACAGTGCTTGTGCCAAGCGTAACGGAAAGCCAAAGAAGCAAATGGACGCTCATGGGAGAGAGGGGGAGGAGGGAGGAGGAGGGAGGGGTTACCGAAGCTACCCAGCTATCCCCACAGTCCCCGCATCTCCAAAAAGCTTTGCATCTTGGCTGAGCTCCCAATCCTGAAGGTCAAAAAACATTCCCGTGTGTTTCAGGGTAATGTCCGTCAATGTACAACCTTCAACACCGAAAAGAAAAGAAGAAAAAACATTTCTCTGCTTTTTCAATTCACTAGTGCGACTCAAGCTGCGATAGCGGGGCGATGAACACGACCTCCGGAGAGCATCATTGTACGTGCCTGCATCATCAGCCAGTGATGGCTCCGGCGGCCGCCGTGAGGTGGCCGGGGCGCCTGGTAAAAATGGGAATGACGTCCCGGTCATGCCTAGCAAGACGGACACGAACGGCTGGTAAGCCGTCCTCATCAGGCAACTGCAGGCTGAGCGCTCTATCAGCCCTGCTTTCAAGTCTAAGAGAAAGGTTCATGGTACTGCCGGACTATCATAGAGCTGAGGCGGCCTCTCCCCCTTTATCTCACAAAAGTCAGGTGTTCCTATTCCTGCATTCTTCATTATTCATTCACACAAATGGGGGGAACTAACCGCCATGAGTCGTCAGGAAAGGGGGAGAGGAAAGCAATGGTGGGGTTGTTGCAGGGGCACTCCTAGAAATGCATCCGCATCATCATTCTGCGGGATATCTTGGCTCTGAAACGGAGCGGCTTGCTCCCTGTTCTCTAGACACTTACCCCATATGCTATGGACAGGACGACCTATTTTTTGGACAAAACATAAAGAGGAAAAGACCTGGGGAGTCATTCTCATTTTTGTCCATGCGCCCCTGACCGACCTCAGCGAGGCCAGCCAGGAGCACCTATGACAACAGCAGACGGTACAGAAGGACTGATAACTGTCATCTCATTGCCAATTTACAATGGCATGGCAGACAGTGCAATAGGGATGGTACCCGTCTGCTACCTTGCAAAGGCAAACGAACGCTGCTGTGTAGCACTGCAGTACCGCATCTGTCAGCAGCATCCAGTACACATACGGTGACAGTGAAAAAAGGCTAAATAGGCTCCATGGTTGCCATGCTATGGTGTCTGCCAGGGCAATCCAGGGAAAAAGGGCGCGAAATGATTGTCTGCCATTGCTTTCACGGAGGAAGGACTGAGTGATGACATTTACTCAATCACTAGCAACACTGTTTTTGCATTGGGATCTCAACCCAGAATTCCAATGGGTGGGGGAGACTGCAGGAACTATGGGATAGCTACGGGATAGCTACCCACAGTGCAACACTCCGAAAATCGACGCTAGCCTCGGTACATGGACGCACACCGCCAAATTAATGTGCTTAGTGTGGCCGCGTGCACTCGACTTTACACAATCTGTTTTACTAAACCAGTTTATGTAAAACAGGAATAATCCCGTAGTGTAGACATATCCTCAATGTGTCAATCATTAATGGAATTTATCCTCTCAATGTCCCTACGAGGTAGGGAAGTGCTATTTTCCCCATTTTTACAGGGGGGAACTGATGTACAGGGTAGATTATCCAAGATCATACAGGTGGTCAAATAATAGAGTCAGGGATTAAATCCAAATCTTCTGAGTCCCAGTCCACTGCCTTATCTACTAGAACATCCTTCTAGCTCCTCAGTTTCAGACATACAGTTCTAACAGTGATTTGCTTCCTGACCTGCAATACAGTACCTCTCTTAATACAATGTGTATTGTGCCAAATCAATCAGCTGTTGAGGAGCATGCATAAATTAGGAGGTGATCCACCAAACCTATATTCACTCATTAATTGTACCAATATCTGACCTTAGTTTCTAGACAAAGACAATTGCACCAATTACACTGTCCACAGAAAGTGCCTGTAGTATAAATATTCGTAATTTAATTGGCCTGGATGTAGATGTCTCTCTGATGATGACCTGAAAATATCTGTGTTTCTGTAACACAAACAGTAGGTAATGGCAGTGGAAATATTTTGTTTTTTACAGGAGCAGACTTGCACAATGCTATCGGTTCTTCTGTAGCAACACCGCTTGAAAAAAATAACATTTCTGTCTGCAAATGTTGTAGTCTAGTCACAAGAAACACTGAAGATTAATATAACAAAGTAGTTTGCAAAAAAAGTCTCTCCCTTTATTTCATTTGATTTACTTTGAGCAACTGACAGTGCAGTGTGTATAGTCAGTTTCACTCTTGTTTATTGTCAGTTGCACTTCCTGTCTCAAGCACTACATGATGACATCATTCACTTGTGTTGCTCTGGGCCAAGTTCATGTGTGTACACTCCTTCCCAGGCCCCGGAAGACTGGGTTTACAACAGCAAAATTGAAACTGAAACAACAACAGGCAGTTCTTCACATAAAGAAAAAGAGGGGGGGGAAGGAAGATTGGGCCTGAATATATTCAGTTTTGCTCTCCATAAAACTCTTAAAAATATCCTGGGGATCAGCACCTTAGTCCTCTCACTTAATATCTTCTTCGCTGATTTTTAAGAAAAATTGACACAGTTATAGTAATTATACCCTGATTGAGTCCAGGAGAGTAACTGACACTGCACACTGCAATCTTGCAGAGCTCTAGCTCTCTGCACCTGCAGGATCCAATCTCACCAACATTTTTAAGGCAGGAATACACAGATGCAAATTCACAATAGGCATTTTACTTCCCAGATGCCGAGGCTACATTACTGAGTCACCTCAGTAGTCATGTGGCTTGCAGGTGGCTATACATATATCCAAGTGGTAGATCTCCGGGAAAGACTGCCTGAGACATGTTTCTGGAGACTTAATTAAGATGGTATGTTGAACTTTTTACCTTCAGCAGAGTCAGAGTCTTTCTGCTCAGAAGGATTATTCTTGTTGGTGTTCTCGGTGACAGGTGTTGTTTGTTCTTCTGTTTCCTCCTCTTCTTCTGAGTCCACACTGCCATCACGATCCCCATTCTCTAGATCACTTTTTGAGGAACTCTCTGAGGTCTGAGATACTCCAAACCTAAATCGTAGAAATTAGAGTTAGAAAAACCTATTAGGCCATGTAGTCCATCCCGTACCTGCTAGTTCCATCAGGAGGGGGAAAAAAGGGGCAATGCGGATGCTTCTTTAAAGTGTGTCTTTTAATGCTTTCATCAATGCAGCGTTTGATATCCTAAATGACACGGCGTCCTACAGGAGATATTCCTCAGCTTAATAAATGTCCTTCATGAATTTCGGCCTAACATTCAGCCTAAATTTTCTGTTTTGTAGTTTCTTCCCATAATTTCCCATTTATATTCCAGTAAACCCCTATAGAATCCCTCCCTCTTGCGTTTACCAACTAAATCTGTTAGTCTTAAAGGTGCCACCGGACTCCTCATTGGTCCTGAGTTTACTACACCCTTCAGAAGGGTTTACTACACCCTTCTCCCTGAGCCATCACTAAAGAAAGCTATACAAACAATTCTGAATCATTTCTCATAAGTCAATGATTATTATTCACAGCAGTATCACAGGTATGCACAGCACTTTACAGGCACATCCAAAAACAGTCTTTCCCTAAGGAGCATCCACTTTAAACTAACCATAACAAAAAAGGCAAGAGACCGAAGTACAGTACTGGGTGGGAAGGAAAGAGGAAGACGACGACAGAATTCAAGGGAAGGTAGATTTGTCATGGAGATCATAGCATACATTGTACAGTTTGATTAATAGATTTCTTTTTAATTACAACTGAAGTCACTAAATTATTCTTTCATAGTTTCTCCACTTGTAAAATGGAGGTAGGAGGGCTAAATTAGCTAATGTACGCATTGCACCCTGAGGATATAAAAACTATGAATGCAATCAATCTTCCATATTCTAATTTACACATACAAGCATTTTCAAGATAACTGAGTCTGAATAAAAAAAATCAATTTTCGTGTGATCACTAAAAGTCTGACTTATCTAATCAAATGAGAATTTATTGCACCCACAATTTTCATTCCTACTAGCAGTAGCTACATATTTCTGACCATTCAACCTTGTACACAGAAAAGAGACAGAATGCCTAATTCAATTAATATAGGTCCATCTTCGGTGGCACAAGACTACTTTCTTCACTTAAGATTTTTGGGAAAAGGAGAGTTGGATAGGAGGGAGTATACTTGTTATATATAAACAAAAATTACACAGGACAGTAAACAAATCTTTCCGCTTTTATACACATCAAATGGAAACTGACCAAAACACAGTGATTTTACTCAATTACATTTTCCATACTGCAACGACTGAAAAGGTGGGATGAGTGATCAGTCCAGAACAACAAAAAAGAAGCATCAGAACGGAAGGATAAGCAAAGGATAAACAAAATTGACATTACAAATGATCTTTAATTAAAAAAAAAAGATTTGATCTGGAAGTTGTCCCCTTCCACATGCAAAAAGTTAAAGTTCTCGAACCAGCTGGTGTCACAGTTTGCAGCACTGACTTTAACTGCAGGGCTGATTCTCACTGGCACCAAGAACGGTCATACCCATCCCATTAGGATTTATTAATTCGCAGCTGATAAAAGTGCTGGAATTGACTGCCCTGGAGACTGCATAGGCAGCAGCAGGGCAAGCTTCCCCACGCAACCCCTCTACAGTACCTAACCCCTGTCCTAGAAGAATCATTTCTAGGCCAGGGAAGTGAGTTCAATCTCAACTGAGATTGAGAATGAGAACAGCAGGCAAGTTAGTGTCACCTGGCTTGGTGGCTTGTGAGATGCAAATAACTATCCATTAGCAACTGGACTGAGAATATTACTACATTTCACACAATTCAATTTCAGCCTCTCGGTTGTTTCTGTTGTCCAATTTGTCCACATCTAGAAGAATTTTTTATTAAATAATAAATCTAAGGGATGAATCGCAAATTCATTACAATACCAGCTACACAACATGTAAAGGCCCTAATTCTCATCAAAAACTAATTTTTCTTGTTTTCACAATTTTAAAAAGAACCCTATATCTCCTCCCTTATTAAACAAATTAATTGCTGTTCTCTCTACCTTTTCCTCTGGAACAAGACAGGGACTTTACACTCAGTTTCTGGAAGGTGAGAAAAGGAATGGCTTCTTAAAAAATTCTTCAAATAAAGGCAGTTTCTCTCCTCCACACTTGGTTGTGTATCCTAGTGTTTCCCTCATTATTACATGCCCTCAAGCCTGGCCTCATTTGTACATGATAGGTGTCTTGCTCTAAGTTTAAGACAAGCAATAATCTCTTTACAGGAGCAGCTCATATAAAGCCATTCTGTTTTATACAAGCAACAGGCTCCAAAGCACATATTTATGAGGAATAATGAACTGGAATATACAACCTGACGGTATTCAGAGAAAAAAGACAGACGATTTGCTTTCACCTTACCGTGTTCTTGATTTGACTTGGGTTGCATAGGTTATTTCCTTCTCCTCCCAGATATCTTCCTCCTCCTCTTTATCATCAAATTGTTGGATCCGTTCATTGCAGCAGGCCTCAAAGAGGGATGCATTTGGCTAAAACAAATTTCAACAGAAATCAGTTTCTGCAGATTCCTGGGGGCAGAAGCAACAAGAATGCTGGTGCAAAGCAGAGTTCACAAAGCACACTGTCTATATACATCTAGTCCCCGGAAGGCATACATACACTTTTCACTTTACTTTCACCCAGGATAAGGAAAAGGCAGTATACATAAGTGGAAAGGCCAAGAGTCAGAAAGAGGTCTGGTAAGCCTGGAGGCAGGAAACCAAGAAGATATCAAATAAGAAATAAGGCTGTCACAGCCTGGCTTGCTTCTGAAATAAAAGGTATCTCTGCTTGCTGCTTCATAGTCATCCTGTCATACAAATCGCTCCACTTCACCCACTGTGGCAGGGAGGCTTCTCTGCTATGGGGGGTTGTCTCAGAGATATTTCAGACAAAGTACCATATATTCTCGTTCATAAGCGGAATTTTTTTAGTAAAAAAGGGAAGCATCAGAGAAGGGGGTTGGCTTATGAACAAGTATAGAGAGGGAGAGGTGGGACAGCCTCTCCCCCCAATAGAGGGAGCAAGGAGAGGCAGCACAGCCAGCAGAGGCAGAAGGGAAGAGGCTGGGCCAGAGTTACACCGCTTCTGGCCACACTGCTCTCCCCTTAGCCTCCGAAGCAGCTGCAGCTCTGGAGCTGGCAGCCTGCAGCCCTGCCGCTCAGCCCCCGCCCCCCAGAGCAGGCTGTGGCCGAGCCGCCCAGCCCGCCAGAGCACATTGTGGCCGTGCCGCCCAGCCCAGCCCGTTGGAACATGCTGTGGCCGCACTGCCCAGTCTGGTCTGCCAGACCAGGCTGCGACCGCACTGCCTGCCTGCTGGAACAGCTCCAGCCAGGCCAGAGGTATCCTACCCTGGTCCTCCCCAGATAAGGTGGGAAGGGATGGGATGGGGAAAGTGTGGGGATCTCAGGCTAGGGGTGGGGTCATGTGGGGGGTGGTCACAGGGGTTACTCCTCTGACTCCGTTTCTCCGCCCAAAAAACTTCCCCACCAGTTGCTGTCCCAGCCCATCAGTGTAAGCAGCTGGCATGCTGGGACATTTTGTTTATTTAGGTTTACCTCCATGCCTGCAGATGCTCGAGGTAAACAAACCATCTCGGCCTGCCAGCAGCTTATCCTGATGGCCCAGAAGTCAAAGTTTGCCGACCCCTGAATTACAGGGTCGACTTATGAACGGGTCATAAAAATTTTCCATTTTTACTTATCCATCTGGGGGGTTGGGGTGAGAGGGTGTCGGCTTATAAACAAACCGGCTTATGATTGAGTATATACAGTAAATCATTCACTCACAAATTTTCCAGTTCGGAATTTTGAGAATAAAGAGATGATATCATGGATACAGTCCACTCCACATAGACAAATGAACTTCCCACAGCATAGTCTCGGCGTTTAGGCTAAATTTCAACTGAGTAATTACATTCCTCCTAGTTAAAGCACCCTGTAATTCTAACTGGTGTGCTATTCCTGAACTCTTGCTCTGTCCAACATATAGCAATTTCCAACCCAGCAGTGGCTGCATTTCAGTGGCTGGTGAAGTCACATATTTCTGAACATATACAATCTGTGATGAATTTGCCAAGTTTGTTGAGTACTTTGGGGATCTTTGGATAAAAGGTTCTAAGTATGTGTCAGTTATGAGATGATGTACTGTCATAAGCAAGGGCTGCAGTTAAATTTCACTACCAAAAATCCTCTCTCTAGTTAGGAGAGCACAGCTAAGCATATTAAATGCTATCTGGGGCTGCAAGTTTTAGTTTGCAGTTTCAAGCAAAATGCAATGAATTTTTGCATCTCAGAAATGTTGCCAGAGGAGTGGAGAGAGAAAAGGGGAGAAGGAACTAATTTTTCACTGAGCAGTGTAAGGGAAGTTGTTAAAAGCAGCAGTTTTAAGACTAAGGAAATCAAATGCCCTCAGTTCTGAATGGAACAGGGTTTGTCAGGAAACAGGTGTAGGGGACTCTTGGCTTGCACCATCATCCAGCTCCCACAACGGGTGCTGGCTCAGGACAGTATGGTGGAGAGACAAAGGATGCGGTGGCAATACTCAGATCTGTAAGGAACCAATTTTCTAATATTTTTATTCACCAACTTCTAATCCTATTCAACAGACAGAATGGGTGGCAGAGAGAGACAATGGGCAACAGCAGGTTCACAGGGTATTTACTAGCAAAGATAGAAGCACACCATCCAGCTCCAGTGGCTGCTTCTGTAATGGAGTCTTAGAGCTAGACGATGCAACAGCAGATTGAAAGAGTAAGAGAATTATACAGTAAGGTGATTTCAGTGTCCTGATTCCCTTGCTTGGAGATAGGCACTGAGGCATCTTTTTCTTTACTACATAAATAAAAAACAGCATCCCCTTTCTTCAAGATGCAAATGGCTGCATCTGATTCAAGCATGGACTGACCTGCCGGAGTCAGTCCTGTTCAATAAATATCCAGAAACCCCACTTACACTGTCATCATCCGCATCTATGTTGAAGTTTATCTCTGCAATCCTGTCAAAAGGTGCACTGCAAAGAGAAATCTGCATAAGGGCTTGGAGCAACAGGGTACAAAGACAGCTAAACATATAAAGACACTTTGCAACCCAATTTCTCTGCTGTTCTCTGAACACTCACTGCTGTATTATTCAACCCAATGATTTCTTTACTCTAGTCCTTGAGGGAAAAAAATAATGTAACCTTGCATTTCTGCTTCTCTACAGATATCATTTGTAGGATAAACACTCCTAGATCTTGTTCAGCTCCTCAGAATGAGACCAGTGGGACTATCCTAGCTCATAAGCTATTTTGACCGTATAGAGCAATGTAGTGGGACAGAAAATAAACCAAACCCCTACTGGCTGTCACGTTCCAACTCCTGCAGAGTACAAATGCTGCCTGCAAACGTCTGTCAGTTCCTTCAACTGAGTCAGAGACAGAGACAAAGCTCTCAAAGATAAAGCCAATTCCAGCCGATCACAAACCTCTAAGAGCTTCTCATATAATCATGTTCTGTCCTTCCTGATCACTTATGTAGCTGCTCCAAGTCCCTAGTGGACAATGATGCAAATCACAAAAATCATCGAATAGCTCACACTGGCACTTTAGGTTAAGAGAGACCATTACTAGAACAGGACAGGGTTCCACAGGGCAAGAGTGCAGTTAATTGGAATAACCTGAGGGGACTGAGGAAGTGGATTTTATGCTGCATCTACACATGCCTAAATCTGGGCAGCGTTATTTATGTCTCAAATGTTATCAATTAAAGCTATTAAGTTAGTGCATCTGTTGTAAATTATTAAAAAATATTCAAATGACCATCCTACTAAAAAAAGGGTCATTTTAAATTGTATCTTAAGTCATTTCTTTCAAAGGTTTCACCAACAAATATCCTTCACTGGAAGAGCCTTTGTTTTCTTCACTCTCCCTTCCTATTCATCCTCATGGGAAAGGACAGTATGTTGCAGCTACAATTCTCGTTCAGCTCCAGTTTTACATTAACTGTCTCTACATGATTCCTGATAGAACTTATGCTGCTTTTCTCCCCAATAATTTATTTAATTCCTATTTTATTACAAAATGTGAAAAACAATTACCCCATAATCAGTCAATTGCATGCTGGATTGGAACTTGTTGGCCCTATTAATGGCCCTTAGGACCACAAAGCTCAAGAAAAAGGCTAGAGAATAGCTAAGATCCTCCCTTCACACTGAAAAGTAGCTTCCATTTATTTAAATATCATTTTAGCAGAGACCCTAGAACTTTGAGAATCCTGAGACCTTCAGAGCCAGATGGTACTGACAGCTTTCAGGACATACTGGTTGGTACTTTCTTGAGGGTGACTCTAAAGACAGTACAAACTCATCTGAGGCTAGCATACAACATGAAATAGCAATTTGAAAACAGCTGTTTTTACTCAGGACCTGGTAGTGACTTAAGCTCTGCCATGAAGAGAACAAACAATGAACTTCCCAATAACTCAGATTTAACAGGAGCTGCAAAAGACTCAAAGAGTCATTTTGCTACCAGAGAGCTTTCCAGGCTAAAAACTGCCCCTTTCCACTGATCACCACATCACTAAGTCCATCAGCCTCTAGCATTTTTCTATTTGAAATTAAGTCTCATAAAATGGAAGGAAACCTCTTACTTTTTAATGCTGAATGCTAATTATGAAATACACTTACAAGATGTTATTTATTTTTAATGACAGAAACCTATAAGGGTGGTGATAATCTTAGGAGATGGGGATGGGGAGGTGTTTTTAATGAGATTAGCATCTCTTACGTAACAGCGGCACAGTCATTATCACTTAGGGTATGTCTGCAGTGCAGTGTAAGCCCCGGGTTCAAACTCAGGCATAGCCTATCCCCCCCACCCCCCTTCTAGTTACAACAACTCACACAAACCGAGGGCTCAGACCCAGGGTCGCAGGACCCCACGGGGTGGAGAGTCCAAACCTGACATAAGTCAGGACCCAGGGTTCAAATTCTATTGATTTGCAGTGAACTCACGCTGTGGGGGTTTGTTTACACTGCAAAAAAACACCAGCGCTGGCCTGTGTCAGCAGACTTCACCTTGCAGGGCTATAAAATTGCCATGTAGACCTTCAGGCTGGGCTCTCAGACCCCCGCCACTTCAGAGCCCACACAAGAACGTCTATGCCGTTACTTTTAGCCTTGTAGACTGAGGCTGCGAGCACAAGCCCAGGTTCTGAGATTCACCACCAAGGGCCGGATAATTTTTTTTATTATTATTATGGGGGGGGGGGGCAGTGTAGACGTACCCTAATATTCTGTAACACGAAATCCATCCACCTCTCCCTTCTTAATGGTTTTTGGAATTGCCTTATCACTTGCATACTTCCTTCTACATGAGGAAGATTAAAATTTCCTCGGGGACTTCATCTGACTGCCAGTCTTCAACTGTAGACATGACAAAACTGGAAAATTGAACTCACTTGATATTGTCATCCTGGTCTGCAAACTCTTCGTCATTGAAGCCAAACTGATCCACAAAGCTGGCTGTCATCTGTTGGATTTGGTACTCTGAGAATGCCTGAGGGAAGCAACCAGAGACTGGTTATAAGGCAATTCAAGGAGTTTAAAATAAACATTACAAGAAGATGCTGCTAATCAAGCCTATCCCACCCACTGTCTACGCCTCTGAGTTTGTTTGCCGCCTAACACAATGGGGTCCCATTCTTGGTTGGCCCTTAGACACTACTATAATAAACTTAACTATATAATAATAATAATAGTTCAGGTTTCCAGGCCAGGCATCTCCACCACTATTGTTTGTTAGGACTTTGCTGCAGTAGCCAGCAAACACCTGTTTTTCTGACGCTCAAGTATACTGAAGCCCTACTGTTAGCACGGCTGTTGAAACTGCCATCCCACCAGTGCAAGGAGGAAATTTCCATTTCCCTTGTAGAGAGAAGTCAGTTAATTTGCCTTGTTTTTACAGGGGGCTTTAACATAACAACTAGGGAAAGAAAAACACTGGGATGAAAAGAAAAGTGTTTTTGCAAAACCACAGAATTTGGCTGGGGGACTCAGGTGAAGGGGTAAGTAACCTGAAACTCCGTTTTTGAACCTCACTAGATTTCAGATTAAGGGCATCCCTACAATCCCCACACCTGGTTTTATACAACTAGATAAAACTGAGGCCTGGTCTACACTACGTGTTTATACCGAATTTAGCAGCATTAAACCAATTTCACCCTGCACCCGTCCACACAACGAAGCCCTTTATATCGATATACAGGGCTCTTTAAACTGGTTTCTGTACTCCTCCCCGACGAGGGGAGTAGCGCTGAAATCGGTATTGCCATGTCGGATTAGGGTTAGCATGGTCGCAATTCGACGGTATTGGCCTCCGGGCGGTATCCCACAGTGCACCATTGTGACCGCTCTGGAATGCGATCTGAACTCGTATGCACTGGCCAGGTAGACAGGAAAAGCCCAGAGAACTTTTGAATTTAATTTTCCTGTTTTGCCCAGCGTGGAGCACTGAACAGCACGGTGGTGATTCAGTCCCAAATCCAAAAAGAGCTCCAGCATGGACCATACAGGAGATACTGGATCTGATCGCTATATGGGGAGACAAATCTGTTCTATCAGAGCTCCATTCCAGAAGACAAAATGCCAAAGCATTTGAAAAAATCTCCAGGCTATGACAGACAGAGGCCACAGCAGGGACTCAAACACAGTGCTGTGACAACTGTAATGGAAAGCCAAAGAATCAAATGGACGCTCATGGAGGGAGGGAGGGGGACTGAGGACTCGAGCTATCCCACAGTCCCCTGCAGTCTCTGAAAAGCATTTGCATTCTTGGCTGAGCTCCCAGTGCCTGAAAGGTTCAAAAACATTGTCCCCGGCCCAGTGGTTCAGGGAATATGTTGTCAATTTACCCGTCTTCCCCCCTTCAAGAAAAGGGAAAAGAAATCATTTCTCGCCTTTTTTCAGTGTCACCGTATGTCTACTGGATGCTGCTGGTAGAGGGGTGCTACAGCGCTAAACAGCAGCATCCCCTCCCCTCCTGTTTCCTCCGGTGGCAGACGGTACAGCAAATATGACTGATAGCCGTCCTCATCATCCTGTGAGTGCTCCTGGCTGGCCTCGGTGAGGTCGGCCGGGGCGCCTGGGCAAAAATGGGAATGACTCCCAGTCATTCCCTTCTTTAAGCTTTGGTCCTGGAGATTCAGTCCTGCCAGACGGTGCAAAACTGGTAACCGATCTCATTATAGCAGCTGGAGGCTGAGCTCCATCAGCCCCCCCCCCTTTCATGTCTAATGGATTCTGTTCTGGACTATCATAGCAGTGCACCCATTGCTTCCCTCCTCCCACACCCCTCCTGGACTACCATGGCAGTGTCCCCCCATTTGTGTGATGAAGTAATGAAGAATGCAGGAATAAGAAACACTGACTTTTTAGTGAGATAAAATGAGGGGGATGCAGCCTCCAGCTGCTATGATATTCCAGGCAGGGCATCTCCATTACTCATTAAAGGGTGTGGGGGAGAGGAGCACAGCCTCCCACTGCTATGATAGTCCAGAATCTCCATTAGACGTGAAAGGGGGTAGGGGGGAGAGGAGCTCAGCCTCCAGCTGCTATGATGAGATCGGTTACCAGGCCTATTGCACCGTTAGGCAGGACTGACTCTATTTTTTGACAAAACATAAAGAAGGGAATGACCTGGGAAGTCATTTCCACTTTTGTCCATGCGCCCCCGGCTGACCTCAGAGAGGCCAACCAGGAGCACCCATGACAGCAGCAGACAATACAATATGACTGGTAACCGTCACCCCCAATTTCCAAAGCAGCAGAGGGTGCAATAGGGCTGGTAACTGTCTCTGCTACCTTGCAAAGGCAAATGAATGCTGCTGTGTACAGCATCCAGTACACATATGGTGACAGTGAAAAAAGGCTAAACGGGCTCCATGGTTACCATGCTATGGCGTCTGCCAGGGCAATCCAGAGAAAAAGGACGCGAAATGATTGTCTGCTGTTGCTTTCACGGAGGAAGGATTGAGTGACGACATTTACCCAAAATCACCCACGACACTGTTTTTGCTCCATCATGCATTGTGATCTCAACCCAGAATTCCAATGGGTGAGGGAGACTGTGGGAAATATGGGATAGCTATGGGATAGCTACCCACAATGCAACGCTCTGGAAATAGATGCTAGCCTCGGTACATGGACGCACACCACCGAATTAATGTCCTTAGCATGGCCGCGTGTACTCGACTTTATACAATCTGTTTTAAAAAACCGGTTTACGTAAAATGGGAATAATCCTGTAGCGTAGACATACCCTGAACTACCTAAAATGTCTTTGCTGGATCTAATCTGCCCTGCCCTTTCCTAAACTCTGCCTCTACTTTCCTCATGAGGCTAAAGACACTTCTCCTCCCATTCTACTCTCACTTAACAATCACTATGCAAATACACCTTTCAGCAGCCCTTAGAGTGCTCCTGATGATGAGGGCCAGATTTATATACAGGCAAACTAGGCACCTAGGGCCAAAATTCATTGGAGGGGGAGTGGGCCCACCCTGCAGTACACTCACTGTGGTCAGGGTTGCCATACTACAGATCCGCCAGGACCAGCTGCTCATCCTGCCACTAGTCAGGGCCCTGCTCACTAGATGGAAGCCCAGGCAGGCCAAACCTGAGTGGTGCTGTGATCCTGTGCACCAGGTCACAACACTGTTCATCCGTATTAGGCCCGGCCACACCTCCATCAGCATAGGTCGGGGCCCGTAGT
This sequence comes from Chelonoidis abingdonii, assembly GCF_003597395.2. Classification (NCBI taxonomy): domain Eukaryota; kingdom Metazoa; phylum Chordata; order Testudines; family Testudinidae; genus Chelonoidis; species Chelonoidis abingdonii. The sequence continues at coordinate 11,738,842 of NC_133769.1, read as the reverse complement.
GTATGTCTGCCTGGGGCCCAATGATGGGTTAATCCAGCCCTGCTGCTGTCCAACCTGGCTCTACCAGTAACCATTAGGAAATTTCAAACATTTGCCTCCAGACACAAGAAAGCAAAATTCACCCATTCATTTGGCTCTCTCATTTTATAAGAGAATACCTATACATTTGCCTTCCCTTTCCTTTATAAATAATACCATTTTAACCCACAGATCTCAATGAGCTTTTCAAAAGAACTAAGTATCACTATATCTCCATTTTAAAGCTGAGGAACCTAAGGCACAGAGAGATCCTACCACAGAGTTGCTGGAGAGCTGGGAAGAGAATCCAGGTCTCCCAATCCAGTACTTAGACTAATGGGTCACACTGCCTCCTTCTAACAAAATTCTGGCTTCCCCATGGGCAGCTCCAGCAGAAGAGCAGTCTTCACCAATGGTCATCTCTACCCTCTGTTGCAGTGAGTGGGTGATATTTTCCACCAGGCACAAAAACTTTAGAGTGAGAAGGTTCAAATACTGGGCAAATTGTTCTTCTCTTCCTGTAAAAACATCTCTACTGTTAATGGATTAGACAGACACACAAGCAGCACTAGACCCTGGTAAGAAGTCAGGAAGCTGCACCATAGTGAGAAAGATTAAAGATGAAGACAGATGTAGTGTGCTTCTTGGCAACAGTACGAAGCACAGAGTCTGTCACCTGTTGGAGGGAGAGTTCATTGGGGAAAGCGCTCTCGATGTCCTCGTCCTCACTGGAAGAATGCAGATGGTGGGTGCTCACCTGAAACAAAGATCAAAATGAATGTCAGGGAAAACCAAGAGAGGTCACAGTATAACCTTGCCCTGTTAAAAATTTGTGACAGCCAGAGACCAAAGCGATCTAGTAGGAATTATTTTCCTTCAGAGCCCAACTTCATGAGACACAATAGACATCAGAGAGGTTGCCAAGCTACAGCAATATTTCCGCTAGGTCAGAGAGAAATCCCTCACATTCAACACTATAGAGGAGAGGTTAACTATAACGTCCTGCTTTAGCCTCTGTATACCTGCTGTAGGATCAAGGAAAAATATCACAGAAAAAGTGGTATAAAACTGACAATTTTCAAATAAAACAGGTGCCAGAAAGCAGCAGGCCCATCTGAAACATGCAGAAGCGTTTAGTACTGTCCTTACCAAATCCACTGTATTCTTCCGGTTTGTGTCTCTCAACGTCTCTTCTACAAAGCTCTCCCACCTCCCTCTGCAATCCTCAGGTAGCTCTGTAACAAATGGGTCACCACCGTAGTTACCTCATAGTTCAAGGAACAAAGAACTAGTGCCAGTCAACAGAACACATCAGTCTCACTCTCTCCCATATGTTACACAATGTTCAGAAACCCAGACAAGTAAGGAACAGTGTTCCAGGGTATATGCATCTGCAAACCTGATGCAATATTTACATAACGTTTTTAATCCCTCAGCACTTGTACAACAAAAACATGGTGATATTTAAAAAGATTAAACACATTCCTATGAAAGTCAATCGAGAATCCAACAAAGCAAACAGAAGACAAAACAAATATATGGGGCCAAGACTGGAAATACACACAACTGAGGAAGAGGGGTACATTTGAGGTGTCATTTAAGAGCTCAGAGGGCATTGGCTGAGATGGATATCAGAGCATGGAGAGATTCCAGCCCTAAGGACTTCCAAAGCAAAGTTAACTCATGCCATTTCATATTCCTTGGATACTATGTACTTTAACTACTAGTTCTGCCCGTCCATTATAATGTACCACCTCAGCTCTGGGCCTCACTCAGTGTTTAACATGCTATTCTCCAATGCAATGAACCAGGTTAGAGAGCTAAAGAGAATAGAAATAAGGCAAATTCCTCAGCCAGCGTAGCCCCTAAATGGCCAAGCAAACTAGATGACAACGCTTACAAATTCTTGCCCAATGCAACTTCTCAAGTTGCTAACAATAGTGTTTGATAAGCATGTAAGAAGCCAAGAAAGGTGAAAGATTCCTCCCATCTGCATCAATGTGTTTTCAATTAACATACTTAATTGGGTATCCTTATCTTCTCTTAGATAAACAAAGGGTTAAGTCGGCTACACAGTGGTTCTCAAAACTGTAGGCCAAAGTGAAGTGGGGTCAGAAGAACATCATCTGCTCCTGTACACCTCTCAGATAATCAAACCTTAGTGATAATTTACTAAAGGAAACCACTTTCTCCCATAACACCTTTTAAGCCCCAACACCCACACTTTATTTATTGTCATTTCTTGATCAGCTTCCTGGGACAGGGCCCCATTCTCCTCTGTAAATCTAAGGTACTGCAAAAACGTACAACCTCCTGTTGAACAAGGCATTCGGTAGGACAAAACAAGTCCAACTCTGCACATGGTTATGCAGATACAATCCCACAGATTTTCATGTGGCAGTGTGCATGTAAGAGAGAGCAGAATATGGCCAAAAGCCTCCATAAGAATCAAATATAAACATTCAGCCAGAAATCTTTTTTAAAAAACTGTAAAATGGACTCTTATGAGCATGTAAAACAAGGCAAAATAAAGTGTTTCAGAAGGAGCTATTCAATCAGAAAAACATGTGATGGAACAGGGACTAGGACCATGTACCTTTAATGAATTCACTGATCTGTGTCTGCATGGGGCCCTTCTCCATATTCTGTACCACAGCATTGGCTATTCGGGTAAGGTGGCCCATATTCCCTCGCCTCATTCCACCTTCTGCCCTGAAAACAGCAACAGTCAGTACCAGTTCAACAAAACACTCATCAACAAATTCTTAAGAGTCACCTGCTGCTGCCACAATTTAACGTGTGTAAACAGTAATTACTACCAGTGTGGCAGATGTAAAGATGTTGCATCAACACAGAACAGGCTGAAGGGGATGTGCTGTCTCACAACAGAGGAACCAGTTCATATTGTCTCGGTCAGATAGTGAGAATGGAAGAGAGAAATCCCATTGCACCGGGTATACTAGTCATCTATGAGATACTAGCACAGAACTAGACCGTTTTTTAATCATCACTTCCCTGAAACAAAGACACAGCAACAGAGAAAGATTCGAATCCCTGCTGTATTTAAAAAGCACTGGCATTGCAGTTGAAGGTAAGACAGAACAAAAGAGATCCTAATCTATGACGACACATTTCCCTCAAAGAGAATTAAAAAAAAAAAATCAAAATTAAATCAAATAATAACAAAGTCACATCGTCCCTGTATTTTTGTTGCTCCAATGCTATCCAAGGAAAGTGTCAATCTCAAAATCAATCAGTGAGTGAAATGGCTGAGCCAATCCTCCTATCCACACTATGCAGAAAAGGACAGAAGTGACTCAGGAATCAAAATATATTAGCTTTGATGGCAGGTCAGCAGGCGGCACTTACACAGCTCAGACCAGAACTACTCAGCTAATATAGAAGATCTGCTTTCAAACTGGCAAGTGCTGACAATCAAAAGAATGGCTAGAACTGAAGCAAGTACCTAATTATTCATTTCACCCCTTCATTCACATTATAGAATATCTCATCAAATATTCTGGTTTGAGTCAAATATTACTTGTGCAGCTCTCACTGTGCGCAAGGTTGACACAGGCAGCCCTGCTGAATATTGTGGAGTCTGGTCCAAACCAAAGCACATTAAAAACATCATAGAAACACAATGCAAAAGAAGTCTCCATGTCACCCACTACTGAATCCTAGACAAAATACTGTAAAAAGAAAACCACCTCTTTTATCTGAGCTCCTGGAGGAGATGTTGATGATAAAAGCATACAGTACTACTTCAGTGACACGTAAAACTTTTCACTTTATATTTTGGAGTAAATGAAATATATCAAAAGTTAATTTTGTGATGGTTTGCTGTTCTAATGTCAATTCCCCATAAATGCTTTGGAGTTTTCATAGACTGATTGATTTTAGGGCCAGAAGGGAACACCCTGATTGTCCACATTGACCTGCATAACACCAGTTGCAGGACTCCCCTGTTTTGCTCATGATGTTACTGTAAAATTCAGTATTAGATAATAAGGTGATAGGCTTTATACAAACCTCCTAGTCAGGACGTTCCTTTTAACAACATGAAGTCATGCCTAAAAATTCGAGCATTAATTATGAGCTAAATCAAGAGCTCCACAAGTGTCTCCTGAATCTCAAACAGTGACAGAAGTCAAAGCCCAAACAGAGACGACAGAGAGGCAAGGTGGGTGAGGTAATATCTTTTATTGGACAACCTTCTGCTGGTGAGAGAGACAAGTCATAAGGAGGAAAGGAAGAGGTGTTAATGGGCCACCTCACCTTGAAATGTGTGTTAACTACCTAGGCTAAACAATCTGTTCTACCTTGTACTAGCTGTGACACTCTGAGTAAGTTTCATCACCCCCAATCATTTAAGTCTATAAAATAAAATTCAAGTAATATGGACAAACACAACTATGGTTATCAATGCATTATCTACAAAGCAGGGGGACTGTCAAGAGAAATTAGCAAATTGCCTCTACAGCACTTTGAAGCTGTAAAGTTCTATAAATAGCAGCAAAATGTTTAGGCAAGCAAGGAAACGGAAGCCCAGATCATTTTCTTTCACATCAGTCTATTTTCTTTATTTTTAGAGTCGTATTTCATACCAATCACCACATTCCCTGAATGGCTTCTAGAGTTAGAAAATTACACAAGAAATCTAATCTCAAATAGGGTTTCCCAGACATTCTTCTCCCAAAAGTGGGGGAGGGAACAGTACATAAAAGTTATTTAAAAAAAAAAAAAAAAAAAAAGGCAAGCTGATGTGCTATGTGACGTTCTTTGGGAAACCAAGAATAAAGTGTGTATTGGAGCACTGTGAGGCTCTTACATGTCCACAAGGGTCTATATGTGTTTACCGGGTATGTATTTGATTTTTAATATCTGAACAATCCACATTCTGATTTTCTAGCACATTAGCAAACTTCTCTATTGTCCAAATAATTGAAAGAATATTCAACATAATAGTCAAAATTTGCAGCCCTCAAATTGGGCCCTCCATACAATCAAAAACACCCTTACTGTATTTTGTCATTGACTTCCCAGGCATCCAATATCCTTTGCAACAGGCAGCACTTCTGGAACAGCTAGAGAGGAAGAGATAGCGAGAACATTTCAGACACTGGCTAAAGGAACTCCTGTGGCCTATATTAGACCAGGGATCACTTTCATCAATCTCTTTACACCTTTTATCACTTAAAATTACTTTAAGACAAATTTTAAATGGATTCATCTCGACAGAACAAACTGCACAAGAACGGAAAAAGGTCTAGCAATCCTCTCAAGTTTTCCTTAAGTGGCTCAATCTTCCTCTATGTCACAGAATTTCCGTTCTCTTAGAGGAGAGGAGAGAAGAGAGAGTGATTCCTGTAAGATTCTTCACCTTACCCGTAGAGGGTTCATCATAATATTAATGAAGAGAGCTATCATGGTTTTAAGACAACAGCACAGAATATTCTCAGCATTAGAAACACAGGCACAGAAAGAGTTGGGAATCTCTAATCAAGACAATTGTTTTTTGGGATTTTTTGGCCCAAAGTGTCTATGCATCTTTACTAAAAGGAAAAGTGATCTCTAAACTCATGAAGACGGGTGATATTTTTCCTCTTCAGTTGAAAGAATAAATCATCTGTACAAAGGCAAGTACATTTCCAATCAGAACTGGAAGACCAAAGCAATGTCTAGACACCTTGATAAGCATTACGCTCTCTTCTTGAGCAGTTTGTCAGGCTACTCTCTTGTTAACCAGGACCTGTGCTGAATCCATCCATCTAAAGCAGGGCTCTAAAACTCAAATGACCACAAGGGCCACATGAGGACTAGTACATTGGCCTGAGGGCCACATTACTGACACCTCCCCCTGGCCACCATTGGCCCTGCCCCCACTCCACCCCTTCCATGAGGTCCCGCCCCACCTCTTCCCACCCCTTCCCTGCCCCTATTCCAACCCCTTTCCTGAAATCCCCACCCCAACTCCACTCCCTCCCTGCCCCCAGGGGTGCAGGAGGGGTGGGGGGTGTGGCAGGGGCTCAGGGCAGGGAGTTGGGGTGTGGGGTGCAGGGTGCAGGAGGGATGAGGAGTGTGGCGGGGTCAAGGCAGAGGGTTAGGGTGCAGGAGGGGTGCGACAGGGGGCTCAGGGCAGTGGGTTGAGGTGCAGGAGGAGTGCGGCAAGGGGCTCAGGGCAGGGGGTTTGACTGCAGGAGGCGCTTGGGGGACGGGCTCTGGCCCAGCACACACCAGGGACAGGGCAGGCTCCCTGCCTGCCTGACCTGCCCCCACGTCGCGCCGCTCCAGGAAGCGTCTGGAACATGGGGGAGCAAGGGCACATGGGGGGGGGGGGTATTGCTGTTGCTTCAAGCACCGCCCCCAGCATCTCCCATTGGCCGGGAACGGGGAACCACAGCCAATGCGAGCTGCTGGGGGCGGTGCCTGAAGCAACATCAACACACACCCCTGCATCTCTCTTTCCCCACGTTCTTTCTGCTTTCCAGAGTGGCGCGGGGGCAGACCAGGAAAGCAGGGAGCCTGCCCTGCCCTTGGTGCATGCCGGGCCAGAGTCGCACTAGGTAAACGCTGGGGGAGGGTGAGGGGGGCCGCGAGGAACTCGCAGGCTATAGAAAATAACCTTGCAGGCCTCATGCAGCCCGCAGGCCACATGTTTGAGACCCCTGATCTAAAGTGACATGACTAGACTTACATGTGTCACCATAATATTCTCTGGACTGTGGTCTGGAGTCTTCAAGTTCTCTGTGGTCACATTCCCATTCAGCACCTCCTCTTTATTTTCCAGATCATTTGTTGCTGATTTCCCTTCGTGCACAAAGTGCGAGAGAATAGCTGCTATGCACAGTTCCACTTGGAAGTGCAAAAAGTTATTCCATGTGTATTTAAAAAATAAGTCCTGGAACAAAATAAACGATAGAAAAAAAATCCACTTAGGACACGTGTCTGATCAGACCTTTACACACACACACACACACACACACACACACACACCACTGTCAGTTAGCCCAATTTACAGATAAGGTGCTACACTCTACATAAACTAGTCTGTGTTATAACGATGCAGCCTGGTTTCTATGCAGGCTTCACTCCAATAACTGAGACCTCTTGAGACTGCAGAAGTGTAATCTAATTCACCCAAACAAAAACTTTGTTAACATACGGGTTATATTTGCTCAAGTGCTAATTCCACCAAGATAATCACTAAAAATCAAGGAAATCAACAGTTAAGACAACTTTAATTCACATGCCTTAACAGCATTACTCCTGGGGGAATTCTGTGCCACTGCACACGCACAGAATTCGTGTCCAGAACAACAACAAAAAAATAATAATTTCCCCTGCAGAAAATACATTCAACCCAAGAAGTTCTGCAATGGTGCCAGAACAGCCGGCTGATCGGCAGTAACAGGTAGCGGCAATCTGCGTTCATCACAGCAGCCTACCGGCGGAGCCAGGGTAAGAGGCAGAGTAGGGCACACAGGGCTGCTTAGGGGGGGGTCACCGACTGGGGTTCAGAAGGGCTAGTGGGGAGGGCAACAAACAGGGGCGTGGGCTCAGGAGCTAGTGGGGTGACAGGACTGAGCCAGCGGATGAATGGGATGGGGCTCCAGGGCCATATGAGGACAGGGAGTAGGGGGGTGCAGGACCACATGGGGATGGGGAGTGTGGGGACAAGGACAGACATGCCTGACTGAATGGGAGAGGCTCAGGGTCAGCCAAGGTCTGCATGGGGGAGGCTCCCCAAATCCCTAACAATCTCTCCCCCACTCCACCAAAATAAACTGTTCCATACTTCTACCTACACCCAACAACCCTCCAGGTTCACTCCAAGGCTCCGTCCCTCTCTCTCAACTCCTCCGTTACCCCAACTCCCCCAAGCTTTTACCCTGCTTCTGCAGGGTGTGGGAAATACAATTCTGGATTGTAGTTTAAATGAATTACTCAAAGTTCTGTATTAATATACCCAGTAATATGCAGAGTATATTTGTCAAAAAAAAAAATGCTTAATCTTTTTTTTGTCTTTATTGTTACAGACACACTTGCTAACAAGTATTTTGAAATAAATAACCAAAATAATTGAAACTGGTGTGATTATATTGTGTTATTTTGACAAAATATGAAGAATTTTGCAGAATTTTAAAACATTGTGTGCAAAATTATTAGTTATTTGGCGCAGAATTCCCACCGGAAGAAAAACATCTAAATAGCATTAGACTAAAATGCACTCACAGATATCTCACCTCCACAACAAACTCTTCCAACACATAAGTTATAACCAAACATAATGCACTCTAGTTCCTCTAAATCATACACAAATATAACTATGACTCATAGCACAACTAAATTAAGATATACTCTCTACCTTATGGCTTGGTTGGCTATGATAAGAAATAATCACTGACAATAACTTAACCGTGCTACTCAGAAAACATCAGAAATAATTTTTCCTATGCCATTTTCTTAGTTATTGTGGAGTTTATTTGGTTTGTACCCCAGGGTAAAGATGAGCAGAGGGTAAAAAAATCTGTTCTTGGAGATCTGGAGTCTGTCTCATTAAATATCTGAGCCTTTACAATATGTAAGTAGGCTATTCTGCAGACATTCTGCTAAGTTACTTTAACAGTTAATGTTGAAAGAATCACAGAATCATAGTGATGAAGGACTGGAAGAGACATCGATAGGTGACCTAGTCCAGTGGCCCCTATTATCTAGAGCATCGCTGACAGGTGTTTGTCTAATCTGTTCTCAAAAGACTCAAATGATGGAGATTCCACAAGCTCCCTAGGTAATATGTGCCAGTGTTTAACTACCCGAATGTCTAACCAAAATCTCCCTTGGTGCAATTTAAGCCCATTATTTTTTGTGCTGTCCTCAGTGGATAAGGACAACAATTTATCACCCTCCTCTTTATAACAACCTTTTATGTACCTGAAGACTGTTATGTTCCCCTCAGTCTTCTCTTCTCCAGACTAAACAAACCCAATTTTTTTCCATCTTTCTTTGTAGGTCATGTTTTCTAGACCTTTAATATTTTTTGTGGCTCTCCTCTGGACTTTCTCCGGTTAGTCCCCATCTTTCCTCAAATGTAGTACTCAGAACTGGACACAATATTCCAGTTGAGGCCTTATCAATCCTGAGTAGAAGAATTACTTCTCTTATCTTGCTCATAACATTCCTGTTAACACATCCCAGAAGGATATTTGTTTTTTTTGTGACAATATTACATTGTTGGCTTGTATTTAGTTTGTGATGCAATAAAACCCCCAGATCCTTTTCTGCAGCACTCTCTCCTAGGCAGTCATTCCCACTTTGAATTTGTGCAATTGACTATTCCTTCCTAAGTTTAGTACTTTGCATTTGTCCTTATTGAATTTCATCCTATTTAATTCAGACCATTTCTCCGGCTTGTCAAGATCATTTTGAGTTTTAATCCTGTCCTCCATCTCCTCCCAGCTTAGTATCATCTGCAGACTTCGTAAGTGTAATCTCTATGACATCATCCAAATCATTTATGAAGATACTGAATAGAACTGAACCCAAGACAGATCCCTGCAGGATCCCATTCAATATGCCCTTCCAGCTTGATTGTGAACCACTGATAAGTACTTACTATTTGAGTACAGTTTTCCAGGCACCTGGGCACCCACCTTATGGTAGCTTCGTCCAGGCCAGCATTTCTCAAATGTGGCCACCATGACTGCATGCAGCCACCAGAGGGTTTCTTGTGGCTACAGCCTTCTCGGATGTGATGGGGTGGCAAAATAGTGGTCCCTCCACCTCCCTGTTGCTCCTGAATGCACCACTTTAGGCTATGTCTATACTACGCCACTTTTAGCTATATGGCTGCGTCGCTACAGCCGTGCCACTAAAAGTCATGCAGTGTAGCAGCTGTTTCTCAGCTCACTGGCTGACAAAAAACTTCCATCCCCAATGAGCAGCGTTTGCGTTCACGCACTGTTCACGTTGGCACTTGTCGCAGCAAAACTTTTGCCTTTCGGGGGCCAAGGTGGGGGGGATTAATACCTCTGAAGGACAAAAGTTTTGTCATTCAATTGTCAGTGTAGCTGTAGCCTTAGGGCATGTCTTGACTAGCAACATTAAAGCGTTGCCGCACCAGCACGGGGAGAGAGCTCTACTAGCACTATAAAAAACACTTTCATAAGAGGAGACAGCTACCATCGCTGGTGCACTGTCTACAGTGCCACTTTACAGCACTGAATCTTGCAGCACTCAAGGGGGTGTTTTTTCACACCCCGAGCAAGAAAGTTGCAGCGCTGTGAAGTGGCAGCGTAGACAAGGTTGCAGTGTTTATTGCTGGGACCGCCAGCCAGGGTTGGGCTCTGTGCCCCTGTAGAGGCACCTGGGCACAAGACTGGAGAAGCAGACAGCTGGTAAGTTCCCCATTTTCCATGGGGTGATGGGGATCAGGCTTTGGGCCTCAGCTCTGGGGTGGTGGGGCGGCAGGTTCTGGCCGAGGGGCTTCAGGCTCCACCTCCAGGCTCTGGCTGTACAGCAGCAGGCCACAGGCTCTGGCCGCAGGGCTTCAGGCTCCAGCCCCCTGCTGACTCCCGTAGCCCTCCAACTCCCACTGTCTCTGGCCCCTGCTGCTTCCCCTGACCCCCAATACAGGGCTTAATTTGTCCCCAGGCTTGCCAGGGCTGAGTAAGTCTGCTGTGAAAAGTGACACTTGTATGTTTGTTAATATCATTTTTCACAACAGAGTCACGAGATAGCAATAAATAAATTACAGTGATTTGGCAGTGTCTATGTGCGTATTTATTTGTTTTTCCTAAAGCTAATTAAGTGTTTTAGGAGAAGTGTGAGAGCAGCACACTCAGGCTCCCAAAAAATTTGTCCTGAGAACCCCTGGTCTAGGCTATATTTCTCTGATTTATGAGAAGCAAGAGAAGATCTCCTGGTTAAGCCAGGGTACACCTCTTACTATACTTTCTATCTTGCTTCCTATCTTGAAAGTTTGAGGTGTGTTTCAACACATTAACCAACTATAATTATGTTATAAAGACTAGTTTGAGAATAGATATTCCTACTGTCAGGAGATTAAGCAATTAATTACACACTCAAATAGGCATACATCAAATACAGTGTATCTGTCTTTGTACTGTACATATCACAGATAATGTTCTCTCTTTAAACAGCATATTCTTCCACAATATGTCACATTGTATTACTCACAAGTAATAAATCCATGGTATTGAGTCTGCATAGTTCATAGTTAATACTGGGAGTGTTTGTGTGAAGCAGAGCAGCTATTAGTCGAGCTCCATGAAGACGAGCATTCCCCAGTGGCTCCTCCAGGACACCAATTGTAGTCAGGATTGACATTTTCTACCACAAACAGAAAAAGGAACCAGATTTCGAGTCCATCTCTACATAGGTCAAAATGTCATTACTCTAATCAGACATTAGTCTGATTTTACATTCAGTCGGCTTCATGTAAACCTCCTCTGCCAAGGAAACTGTTTGATATCTAGATCAGCCTTTCCTTCTACTCACTGAGTCATGTCCAGGGACAATACAGTAAGTGAAATTAAAGAACTTCTGAATAAAAACTAACAATATTCAGATAGTATTTTCTATATCAAATTTCAGAAAGCTACAACCACCAATGAGTAAATACAAATCTTTATTATAAAGGGCTCATGACAGGACAGAAGTCCTGCCCTGTGGGAGATATAGCCATCTGTTGATAATCTAACTATCCCCTGGGATTAATAGCAGATTTGCATGCCAATCAGAACATTCATGAATTCCAACAAGCTATATTTGAAAATGCTTCCTTTCCACACACGTCTCCAAAACCCTAGTTACAATAAGACAATATCCTTAATGTTACTCAAATACAGCAACTCAGCTGCCAAATCCCACCACTTGGTACCTAGACATCTAAAGTCTAAAACTGAACTCTGAATTTTTCTTAAGGGTTTAAGTTAATTTATTGTAGGATTTGGATTTTTTTTAGTACATGATGCTTTTAGGTGAGCAAAACTGAAAATATCCAGGAGGTAAATGATCCTACACAAAGAGGAAAGAAAACCGCTGATGTGCATGTTGTCAGCTACTGCAAATACAGGAAGGGCTGAGGTGCTTTACCTTGGGGGGATTGAGTAGAAGCTGGTGAAAATCCTTTAGCCATGGTTCAATACCATGTAAGATGCTGCTATTGACAGTGTAAGACCTTTCAAATCCCTGAGAGAATGAGTCCATCAGTCCCTCCACTCTGTAGGGAGAAAGGTAAAATGTAATATTCAAAACTTGGACAAAACCACTAAGAGTAGTCGTGCTTGACTTCATTAGAAACCCATCCCAGCCCTATTATCTGCCTTGTCATTCCCTCTTCAAATCCAAAGCTATTTTCCAAGAGAAACTGTTCACTGCTGGCTGAAGTTTAAAACACTATGTAAATACAAATCCATGAAGCAGAGTTTACTCATCATACTAAGGACAGCAAGGAAAAATAATTAAAATATGTCCTTATGTTTAACATTTCTGAAATATTTAAGCATTAAAGATGTATCTGGAAGTGTTAATCTTGTACACAATTGTTAAACGCTATAACAAAACTTCAAGACATGTTTATCAAGAATAAGGCAAATACACTAGCTGATATAGCCCCGGTCACTTGAGTATTTCTGAATGTACAACAAACGTTGAACGAACCCTTGAAAAGCAGGGAAGCATTATTTTCCTTTTATAGATGAAGAAACGAGCCACAGAGAAATAAAGTGATTTTCCCTGAGCTCCCACAAGCAATCTGTGGCAGAGCTGGAAACTGAAGCCAGATGTCAAGTCACTGCCAGTGCCGTAACCACAAAATAATTCTTGCTTTGCAAGCCTCCTAATGGCCTTGCAAACCTATACTTCCTTCCGTCTGTTCTGAGCAAACAGGAAGGAGTTTCCGGTAGACAGGCAGTTCTGCTGAAAAGGATCTGGGGTTCTAGTCAATCACAAACGGAGTCAGGTCAACAAAGTGATGTAGTTGTGAAAAGGGCTATTATCATTCTGGGGTGTATTAACTGGAGTGTTGTATGTAAGACAAAGGAGGTAATTGTCCTGCTCTACTCAGAACTGGTGAGGCCTCAGATGAAGTAGTGTCCAATTCCGGGCACCACACTTTTGGGAAAGAGGTGGATAAACTGGAAACAGTCCAGAGGAGAGCAACAAAAATTATACCTTTTCATGTAAGGATACAAAAGCCCCCCGCTCCACCCCTTCCATGAGGCCCCACGCCGGCCCCCCTCTTCCCACCCTTTTGCTGCCCCTATTCCAACCCCTGCCTCAAATCCCCGCCCTGCCTCCTCTCCTGAGCACATGGCTCCCCGCTCCTCCGCCCTCCATCCTGGAGAGCGCTAAGCACTGCCAAACAGTTGTTTGGTGGCAGGAAGCGCCTGGAGGCAGGAAGAGGAGCAGGGACACGGTGCACTGGAGGAAAGGCGGGGCAGCGGGTGAGGGGAGGTTGGCGGGTTGTAGCAAATAACTCTGCAGGCCGCATCTGCGTGTTTGAGACCCCTGGTCTAGATTTACTTGGCCCTGCGTCAGCACAGAGGGCTACACAGCATCACCTCTTGAGGTTCCTTCCAGCTCCACAGTTCTAGGATTCCAGTCCCCATTTATTGTTTGGAGAGTTATTGGCCGACCTTGTGAGGCCCTTGCACTCAGTTTGGTGGCATTTTCTGTCTGGATATAACATGATAAATTTTGAACATCTCATCTGATCAAACTGTCAGGGAATGATCAGAGCCCTATTGATTATGGTAAAAAACAGAAAAACCAAAAGGGGCAAATGGGGGCATGGAGCCCAAGGCATCTGGTTATCACAGCCATAGTTTCAATCACTTCCAATTTTTCTACAGATCAAAGAACCTGCTGATGGCAGAAACTGGCATATTCCAGCATAACAATACCCCTCTCTGACAGACTGAAGGAGAGAGAGGGAGGAAGGAAGGGGAATGGAAAGGCATTTGGGGAAGGGGCACACACAGAGTCCCTGACATGGGGGAGAATGGATTACTCTAGTATGGGGGAACAGGGGTGTGCTGGAGGCCCTGAGATGAGGGGAATGGGTGACTCTTGTACGGGGGGGCGGAGAGTATGAGGATGCAAAGAGCCGCTGGCATGGGGGATAGAGGTTGGAGGCACACAGGGAGATTGTGGAGGGATGCTAGGAGTTCCTAGTGTATACAATGAGCTTGGCCTACAAACACAGTGAAGTGTGCCTCCCCTTAGTTATAGCATTCTCCCAGTCCAGATGTCTGAAGAATTATTCTTCTGCTTACTGTATGCAATAGATGGGAGAGACCCAGCCAGGAACCCTTGAGCCCTCCCATTTCAGATCATCACAGCCCCTGGCTCTTTGGTGTCCACATCCCAATTTTTTACAATTTCAGCTTTGAATATTATTTTCTATTTGCTGATTGATTGTTTGCCCAAGCCTCATCCCCTGCCCTTCTTCCCCCACTACCAGCCTTCCATGCTCCCCTCCATTCTTCTTTTTGTTCCCCTTTCTTATTCTCCCTACCTCTCCCATGATGCCTCACTTCCATGTCTTCTTTTTCCCCACTCCCTTGCTCCGGTTTACTCTTCCCCTCCTGTCATTCTCCCTCATTTGCCCCCACAAACATAGAAATAAAAAAAAATTTAAAATGAAGAATTGGAACTAAAAAGCCATGTGCCCACCATAACCATGTTTATGTTGTACCTCTTTCTCCCACCTTCAGTTTTTATACAGATTATAAGTTCTCTCGTGTAAAGAGTTGCCTTCCTATGTGTTTGCCCCTAGCGCAATGCAGTTACAATCCTGAGATGCTACCTGGAAGAACAACTACTGCATTTAAAAACAGTTTTTCTTGTATTTATTTTAGGCAGCCCCTGAAAGTATGTCAGGTACTTATTTTTTGAACAGAGTAAAACTAGATTTTGAGCTGTAACATTTCCTTGCTGAGGGGAGTAAACCTACCCAGAGCGCCTTGTCTCCAGTAACGTTAATAAAATCTGAGTTCCATTCACTATGCAGTTTTCAGTCTGGTCTCCATCAAACATGTTTTTCAAAAGCTGCTCCACGCATTCCTGCCTGTTAAATGACACACAGGAGTTAAAGAAAGGCATTAGAGATAGAAATAGTTTGCAGTATTAATTGTTTTAATTTTAAAACTACTCAGTCCCTTTCTGAAATAAAGAAACAGCAATTCTTTGGAAGACAGATGAGGGGAACTCCCCTCTCAGTGGCAGATATGCCAGGGATGGACCTATGTCAGGTCTAGGAGCGTGCTTATCTATGGTTTGGGCATGTACCTGATTACACCACAGAACCAAAAAGTGGTTCTATCTCTCATGAGCAGAGGAATACCTCTACATTATGAGCTGCTAGTTGGCCAATGCCGTGCACTCAATCTATGTAACTTACCAAAGAAAAGGTTAAAAGGTAATTTGATTACAGTCTATAAGTACCTGTACAGATCCCATGGAGAAGATATCAAATACTACTGAACTTTAATCTATCTGCCAAAGGCATAAGATGATCAAATGATTGGAAACTGAAGTCAGTAGGGCTCAAACTGTAAATAAGATGCAAACTTTCAACAGTGGTGGTAACTGTCTACTGGAACAAATTACCACCAAGAAAAGTGGTAAAATCTACACCTCGGGGTGCCTTTAAATAAAGATTTAATGTCTTCCGAAGTAATATGCCCTAGCACCACCACAGGTTATTGGGCTACGTGCACAAATCAATGGGGGAAAGCTAGTGGCCTGTTTTGTGTTGTAGGTCAAGCTAGATTATCATAACCATCACCTCTTGCTTTAAAAACCGTAAATATACAGATGTGACTCTCCAGCTCAGGCATAGGGACTGACCAGCACAGATGTGGGCAAGTGTGTAGCAAACAGGCAATCCTTGATTGCCCATTTCGTGTCACTGTAGTCTAATGTGTACAATAAACAAAAGACAGCATCAAGACAAGGTTTTGGTTGGCACTGTGCACTCTCATTCATCCATAATGATTTGGATGCAATCTCTATTTTCACATCTGTGTCCAAATCTCTTTTTCCTAAGTGGCTTCTACAAATATGTTTTGAACATTCCTCCAAAAACCAGTACAAAGGAGCTTTCCCACTTTGCAAGTCATAGGTGGAGCAACCAACAATGCTTCCAAGTCTATGCATTTCAATCGTTAATCCCTAACTCTTGCAGCTTCCACAGGTTTTCACAAAGAGAGGTTATTTACCCTCAACCGTCCCTGGAGCTCTCCGAGATGTGTGGTATCCCTGTGTATTCCATTCGTGGTGCACATGTGCACTATGCACCTGAGACAGGAAGGTTTTTCACTAGCAGTGTGTCCGTTGTCTAGGCCTGCACCCTTCTCCTCATGCTCCAAACCAAGGTATAAAGGAGCACTGAGGACCAACCACCTCTCCAGTTCCTTCTCTATCCCAAATAACTTTACAATAAGGATCCAGAGCAGAGAAGGAAGGTGCATAGTAGACTACAACTATGTACACATCTGGAAGAACTGCAGTTATCTCTTTTGCTTCTTCAAGTGATAGTCCCTGTGTGTATTCCACTTGCGATGACTCATAAGCAGTATTCACTGAGGAGGACAAGGGTGCAAAGGGCCCAGCTGTTCCACAGAATAGATGACTATTCTTCCAAAGGATGCATCTGTTGTAGAATCTTGTACCACGGTGTACTGTCTCACAAAGGTTATGCACAGAGCCATATGTGGCTGTGCCACAGATCTCCAGAAGGGAAACATCACAGAAGGAAGCTACTGATGCAGACTAGATTCTGATCAAGTGGGCTCTAACACCTTGTGGGAGCGGTCACCGTTAACTCACAACAAATCAGGATGCACTCTGAGATTCCCCTTCTCATAGGCTGGTGAAAGATACCAATAGTTTGGGAGATTTCCTGAAGGGTTTTGTCCTCTGTGGGCAGAATGCCAATACTCGACGGACATCCAAAGAGTGGAGCTTCCTGTATTCTCTGGAGGCGTGAGGTTTTGAACAGAACATGGGTAAATGGATGACCTGGCTCAGACGGAATTCCAAGATTACTTTAGGAATTGACTTTGAATGTAACCTCAATGAAATTTTATCCTCATGGAAGACCACAGAGGGAAGGTCTGCCATAAGAGCCCCAGCTCACCTGCTTTTCTGCTTGCAATCACTACAGCCAGAAAGGCAACCTTCACAGATGAGTGAAGATACATGAAGCTAAAGGCTCAAATGAGAGATTTGTTCATGCTGAAAGGACTGAAGTGAGGTCCCATATGACAGAAGATTTCAGCACTGAAGAAAGATTGTGACAAGCCCCTTCTGAAATCTTACTGTAGTCAGATGGGCAAAGGCTGAATGATTGTCCATGGGAGAGTGAAAAACACCAATAGCTACCAAGTGTACTTGCATGGTGCTGAGGGACAGTTCTGAAATATTTAGAGATAGGGAGCATAAGAAGGGATTTTGGAACTTTCTGGTGGTATCCAGCGATGCTGACACCAGGTATAGAATGTTTTCCATTTCATTTTCTCCTGGAGTCTTTTCTGCTATTGCTAATGATGAATGGTATGGCCACTGAGCAAGCCCTTTCTAAGCTCAGTGTCCATCCAAATAAAAAGCTGCTAGCTGGAGAGATGTTGGATTGGGACAGAGGATCTTGCCTTTGTCCTGGGTCAAGCTGTGAGGACATATGAAGAAAGCTGGTGAACCTGAATAGCCACTAGGATCACTGACACTTAGTCTTGTTTGCACTCTCTCAGGACTCAGAGCAAAAGGGAAAGGATGGGAATAAGTACATCAGTGGTTCCGAACGCTGTACTAGAAACGCATCTCCTCTGGAATTGTGGCCTCTGGCCACTCAGAAACAGTAGGCTGTTCTATTGAGATACAAAGAGATCCCCAAACAAGAATCTCCATTACTGAAAGATTTGCTGCACTGTGAGTCATGCAGTTCCCACTCATGGTGTCTAGAGAAATGCCTGCTGAGGCAGTCAGAGAATGTTCTGCACCCCCGGAAAGTGCACTGCGGAGCGGGTGACCTGGTGACAGATGCATCAATTCCAGAGATTGACAGCTTCTATATAAAGTTGAGTGGACTCTGCGTGAAACTCTCTCTCTGTTAGTCAGGAGAGAAAACAGATGAAGCACTAATATGATATTCTGCTGAGGTGCCACCTAAATGTTCCTCCAAAGGGGATTTGTATGGTCTTTCTGAGGGAGTCTCATTCCATTCCTCAAAAATAGGCAGACTCTTTCTGTGGATCTGAGGGGTCTGGTGCAGGCATTGGTGCTGGCAAGGAAGATTATGTTGGTGCTGAGTGAGGAATAGGCACTGATGAGGGAATCGGTGCTGAGGGAGGCAATGGTGCCAGAAGAGGTATCGGGATCAGGAGGGAGGTTAATGCTGCAATTGTTCTCACAGCCTCCAGCAGGGTTTTCATGGAGTCCTGTAGAAGGGCCACACAAGGAGGTGAAGAGGGCCTTGCATGATGCCTGGATCTGAGGGGAGGGAAGAAGACTGGAATCTCGAAGTCGGGGACTCTCCAGCTTAATTTCTGAAGGAGATGAAACTATTCTGAAGTGCTTCTGGATTGAGACCCGAGAAAGTCTATCCAGGCACCAAGCGAAGCAATGGAAAAGCATGCAGACAGGTGGCTAGTAGCTTCAATAGTGGATGCCCCTTGGGCAAAGAGAGACTAAAGGCTTTGGATCCAAAATAACAAGAAGTCTGAATTAGTCAGTCCAGAAACATCCTGCATAGAGAGGAGGTGACAGCAGTGCCATTTGAGCATCTTCAAAGAACTCATAGGTCAGAAAACACAAAGGAGGAGAGAGATGGCACTTCCTTTTTCTTCTGCTTGAGCCCCTCTTGTGGGAAGATGTGCTTCCTCTTCTCCTTCCTTTTACCTGGAGGAGCATCCATGTGGACTTTTGGTTCCAAAACAAAGGCATTAGCATCGGAAGACAAGTGCAGAGTCAGTTCCAGGAGCAACAGTGCGAGTAAGGAGCAGACACCAAGGTCAGTGCTTCCTATATCATCACTAAAGACTACTGAGACCTTAATAGGTGGTGTCAGTACCTAATTAGATTAAACTGGCACCAGTGGAGTCACATGGTGCTAGGTAAAGGATTTGCTTCCAGTAGTGGGCAAAAAAGATTCAGATCTCAAGCCTGTGATAAAGCACAGAGGTGAAGCCAGAGCAGACAAATGTGCCTTGGCATGAAGGCTGGTCTTGGTACCCTTGATGGGCCTCTCTGAATATCAGGCTGAAGGCATTTAGAGCCTGGAACCTCAGGCATCAATCACTTCTAGCACAGGCAGTGAAGACACAGCAAACCATGCACTGGGCTACCAAGTGGGTCTCGCCCAGACATAGAGGGCACCAGATGTAGGTGTTCGTTTCTGGTATGATCGTCCAGCAAGAGGGCACATCTCTTGAAGCCCATTCAAGACTCAGAGTCTAACACAGTCCTGGTGAGGAACCGAAGGCTCTCAGGATGAGGGAAGCTATATAAATGAAACTGTCCTATAAGGCTCTAAACTAACAATTGACAAGAAAACATTAAGCTAGGCTAAGAGAAGATCTAGTCTGAAGGCATGAGGGAAAGTTCTGTTTGTTCCCTGCAGCAGCAGCAAAGGAACTGAAGCAGTTAAAGTTCTGGATACCCTTATATGGACTAGGGTGCTAATACCAATCTCATGTAAGATCTATCATGTGCCTCCTAACAGACCTAGCTTACCAAGGCAGTTCTACAGCTAAGCAATTGGCGTGCCATATCCCTTATGGGAATGCACAGAGGCTCTCAACCTTTTTTTTTTCCTGTATAAAACTGAAAGCTTAGATTCTGCAGAATTACCTGCATCCTTCCACACACCAAAAAAGCTACCTACACTTGATAAGACAAGTGAATGAGTAGAATTTTCAAGCCCTAGTTAAACTCTCCTGTTTTTCATTTCACTACTTAAAGATGAGTTTCATTCAGTGAAACCCTATTTCTGATTCTCCCACTCCCTTCTTGACAAAATAATTCCTTTTGGCCTAAAAAAATCTCATGATTAGTCTCAAAACTGAAGTGAATATTTTTAGAATGTTCGATACAATTAATTAGGAAATTACACACAAATCACTTATTTTAAAAGAACAGTATTAAGGTTGCAAAATCAAGCGCCCAGAGAAAATGCCAGAATTCAGGTTGCCTGTGCAACCTCAATTTGGCCCCTCTGGGCTTATATTTTTCTATGGCGCTCCTTCCAAGTTCAGTGCACAGCATGGACTGTGCTCTGGGAATGGTTGTGCAGTGAAGGAGGCTGTTGTCTGTAGGTCCCCTACGTCATTTGTCACAGAAATTGGAAGATGTGTGCAGAATGATGCAGAGAGGATTGCAAGAAGAGACAGGATGGTCTCATAGATAAGGCAACTGAATGCCACCCTGGAGAACTGAATTCTATCCCAACCCCTACCACAGAGTTTCTGTGCAACACTGGACAAGTCACAAACTAAAATGTTCACAGGTGGCCACTAACTGTTTTTTTCTCACTTTCAGTGTGCCTCACGAG
Source organism: Chelonoidis abingdonii (assembly GCF_003597395.2). NCBI lineage: Eukaryota > Metazoa > Chordata > Testudines > Testudinidae > Chelonoidis > Chelonoidis abingdonii. The sequence goes on along the minus strand of NC_133769.1, from coordinate 11,718,249 downwards.
ACAACTTGGGCCAGATCTCCAGAAGTGTTGATTGCAGCTGTGCCTGGAACATACAGCATGCTAGAGAAAAGCTGCGTACACTTGAAAATCAAGCCCTAGACGTCTCAAGTTTGGCACCCAAAATTAATGGAGAGTTTTGGCTTTAAACTGTCTGAGCCTCAGATCCCCAGCTGTAAAATGGGGATACCACCCCTCAATCTCACAGGGGAGTTGTGTAAATAAATTAATGTCTATGAAGTAGTCAGACACTATGGTGAGAACATTATTACCATGACCTTCTTCTCAGTTCCCTTCTGTTTGTCACTCTCAACGGTGGTGTCTTTTTTATTAGTGTACTTTCAGGGGAGAGACCAAGTTTTCCTGTGTCTTTGTACAATACAAAAGTCCAGTATGGCTTGACTGGGGCCTTTGGGTGTTACTATAATGTAGCAACAATAAATATCATTAGCTATAACAATTGTGAGGAGCACGACAAAGGTCTGAGATTATTTACTGCACAGTTCATGCCATGTCAGGAAATAACATTGCCAGCAACAGTCATTTTAGTTGAGCAATACTCCTCTGACATGTACTTACGATTCCAGTGCTGTGAGAAGCGGATCAGGCTCAGATATCTCCTGTAGCTGGTTGCCCTGGTCTCTGCTCAGTCTTATGATATCACACAAGGTCTGGGAAGCATTTGATTGCCTCTGCAAACAATGGCAAAAGGTCACATTTAAGTACTAACTACACAGCTGGGTTCATCATGTCCTTCAGAGGAAATGTAATGCAGTTGGGACAGAAGAGAGAACAGCGGCCAGCAATCCATGGAACTAAGCAAACAAGAATCTCTCAGCTCAAAGCCAACAGTACCCCAAGATAACATGAAGATCAGATACATTCTGCCTTAATTAACTAGCTTTCAATCCAAGCTTATATCCTCATAGCATCATTCATATCAGCAACATAATTAACAGAAAGATTTTAGATTCTTTAACTCTAAAGTTAAAATAAACTAAAATTTCAAAATGAGGGTTTTCTTCTTTCCTTTTTAAGGCAAGACCGTTACTGCAGATGTTTCATCTTTGCTTCTCTCTACTAAGTAATATTTCTTACTTCCTTAAAAATATGAAATACACAAAAAAGTTCTTTGACAAAATTCCTTAAATACCACTGGTTTGTGTTACAAACCTTTAGTTGCTGTATTTTTTTTGATTTTCTGTCATAATAGCTATCTGGTTACTAGTCCAAGCCATTTATTTAGTATCAGAGGGGTAGCTGTGTTAGTCTGGATCTGTAAAAGCAGCAGAGAATCCTGTGGCACCTTATAGACTAACAGACGTTTTGGAGCGTGAGCTTTCGTGGGTGAATACCCACTTCGTCAGACGTATTCACCCACGAAAGCTCACGCTCCAAAACGTCTGTTAGTCTATAAGGTGCCACAGGATTCTCTGCTGCCATTTATTTAGACACTCTCCATGGCCATCTTGGTACTGTAACCCTCAGCTATTCACTAACATTGCTGAAGATACCAAAGTTCACAAACTAGCTGTTTCCCATGTACTTTCACACAGGGGTAACTTCAAATGTGATGACATCAGAATTTGACCCTTCCAGTAAAAGCACAAACAGCATAACAAGAAAATCATCATACAACCATTGAATTCATTTTGCTGCTGACAACTGTGGTGATGTGTTGGGTGAACAACCAGATCAAATACACCTAGCTAAAATAGAGATGGAAAATTATCCTAATGGTTTCTGGTCTTAACCTTTCTGCACCAGTGACTGCAATCAGGATACCCAGGTGTGATGGACTCATGTAATAGGCTAAATTCCAAAACCAAGATTATATGTTATGTGAAAATGGCTGGAAAAAAAATAAATAATTTGTGCTGCCTTTTTTTATCTGTATAATCTAATACTTGGCACTTTTCTTGCACAGGCTCAAATAATTGCATCTTGTAGATTTTAGTAGGATATTAAAACAAAAACATTGTTTTTGGCTTAAAAAATTAGCTAAAGACCACTATTAGCCAGTTGTCAAAGTCTTTCAATTGCATACTCCAAGTAGCATGTTCTCAATAAACCTCATTGAATCATCATCGACTGTAAGGATTCCATCTAAATTCATACCTGACAGAGTTTGGCTTAGAAAAATCAGGAAACTTGTACTAAAATGACTAGAGAAAACCCCTTTAGCTGATGTCAGGCTCAGTACTCAAATGAAGGACAGCACTGCCACATATACTCTCCATTACTATGCTCTTCCCATTAGCAAGATGGGCACTCTTCCAAGAGTTAGAGAAAGAGTACTCTCAAGTGCCCATGCTTCTAGACCTCTTATTCAGTTTACAAAATCAGATAAAAAAATAAATGATGTCACACTCACATCCTCATCCTGGCTCGAATGGATCAGCTCCACAAGTCTCTGAATTACTTTTGCTTCATTAAGCCACTGAGGAGAAAGGAAAGAGCCCCTGGTTTGAGATCACATAACTCAGTCAGTTACTACTTACAGCAAGCACCGCTTAGCATAGGATACATACAGTTAGGCAAATTAGTCTCCCTCTATTTCACAGTCCACAAAACATAAGCACTACACTCTGCTTCCTCAGGGCTAGAAATTGTTGTATGTTAATTTGCACTGACCAAATAAACATCAAACCTTTGCTATGTATTGTCCCTGCAACAACTGCCAGACCTAGTCAGTAAATTTAATGGGAGTTGAAACCAACTGAGATGGATTCAGTATGTTTCTTAACACAAATAAATATTATGGAATCACAGAAAACAGAGATGAGTAACCTAATAGGTCATCAGATCAACTTCCTGACCAATGCATATTCTTTTCTTACAACGTGTCTTGTTTTAAATCTCTAGTTTCATATATAATAGATTCCAAAACCAAAAGGAACCACTGTGATAATCTAAACTCCTGTATAACACAGACCATAAACTTTCCCACAGTTATTCACAGAGCAGATATTTTACATAAAAAATATCCAATCTCGATTTTAAAACTATCAGTGTTGAAGACTCCACCATGACCATTGGTGAATTGTTCCAATGGGCGATTACTGTCGCTGCTAAAAATGTACATCTTACTTACACTCCAATCTGAATTTGTCTAACTTCAACTTCCAGACATTGGATAGTGTTAGACCTTTATATGCTAGACTGAAGAGCTCATTATTAAATATTTGTTCCCCATGTAGGTAATCAAGTCACCACATAACCTTCTCTAAGTTAAGCTAGGTGGATTCAGAGCTTTGAATCCATTACTATAAGGCATGTTTTTGAGTTCTTCATTCATTCTCATGGCTCTTCTCTGAACCCTCTCCAACTTATCAATGTTCTTCTTGAATTGTGGACGCCAGAACCAAACCCTCTAGCACCCCACTAGAAACATACCTTTTCAGTGATGACTGGAAGTTTACAATTACATTTTGAGACTATCGATTATCCAGATTTTAATCCATTTAATGTGTCCTACTTTAATTTTATACCATCTGGGGGTGGGGGGGTAATCAAAATTTCATATAGTACCAAGTCAAACACCTTAATTAAGTCTAAAGACTCAAGCAATGGGCCTACTAATTGTGATCTGACCTCAATCAGAAAGGATACCTGTGCCAATACCAGCTACTGTATTGTGCCCACAGATGTATAGGCTGTAAGGCCAAAAGGGACCACTGTGATCATCTAGCCTGCCCTCCTGCATAACAGGTCAGAGAGCTTCCGTGAATTAATTCCTGTCTGAACTAGAAAAGATCTTTTAGATAAACATCCCCTCTTGATTTAAAGGTTGCCAGTAATGGAGAATCCACCACAACCCTTGGTAAGCTATTCCAGTGGTTAAGATGCAATTTTTTAACAGTGACGGTAATTACTTCCAGTCTGAATTTGTCCAATTTCAACTTCCAGACCGCAGGAGTTAAGATCAAGATATAAGCAGACAAGGGAGTAACAGCTTCAGAAAACACTGAGCACGTTAGTCAAGAATGTGGTTCCTTGTCTGAATCTTAACTATGTTTATAGTCAAAATGGACTTACTACTTTGGGTTTTAACATGCTTTCTCCTCTTCCCTCTTCAGCCCAGTGAGGGAGCTGTTCTAGGGACACTAGGACCCAGCAACCTGCTCCCCTCTCCAGGAGGCATCATTCCCCACCATTAACACCAGCTGAACCTTTATTAGGACAGACTTTTACAAAGCCCCTTCTCTTCCAGAAGGGTCTCAGCCACCATCAACAACCAGAAAGGAAGTAAGAGGTGAGCAGGCTGATTACAAAGGAAACATTTCCTATCTGCGAAGTCTATTCGATCAGGGAATATTCTCCTAAGGAAAGTGGACAATATACTGCCATAACAATTCTGCATTGGCAATGGGGAAAGGACACGATCCATAAATCTAGTTATATGGCCCCCATCACCCTACTATCACGTGTTTAAAGATGGTTCTGAAGCTCAGTTTACATTACAGAAAACTGTTAAAATTTTCAGTTGCCACAACAGTGCTGCAAGGGTAAACTCGGTCTTCCTAGTTTCATAAAAGGTGGTCCTCCTTTGGTGTGGAACATTGGTCCAACCCTTTACCTCCTCCTACCTCTCCAACTATTGCCCTATCTCCTCTTATTCTCTTCACCTCTCAACCTCCCAACTGACTAACCATGCCATCTATAACCATTATACTAAAGTTCCTCTCCTCCACTTCATCTCCAGCTTGGCTTCTGCCCTCTCCACTCCTCTGAAACTGTTCTTACTGAAGCTGCTAGTGACTTCTTCCTAACCAAATCTCAGCACCTCTACTCCATCCTTTCTGATCTCTTAGCTGCTCTGAACACCACTGACCATTCCCTAACTGTTCAAAATCCTGTCCTCCCTTAGGGTACGTCTACACTACCCGCTGGATTGGAGGGTAGCATCGATCTATCGGGGATCAATTTATCACGTGTAGTATAGACGCGATAAATCGATCCCCAATCGCTCTCCCATTGACTGCTGGACTCCAGCTCAGTGAGAGGCGGAAGCAAAGTCAATGGGGGAGCGGTGGCCGTCGGATCCCGTGCCACGAGGACGTGAAGTAAGTGATTCTAAGTCGATCTAAGATACATCGACTTCAACTACGCTATCTTAGATCGATCCCCCACCCCACCCCCCACAGTGTAGACCAGGCCTTAGTTCGTACAATCCCAACTGCTCCTAATTATCCTCCTACCTCTCTCTTCATTTCTTGTGTTTCATTTGGAGTCTCTCTCCTCCATCCATTTCCCTTTATCAATGGGGGTCCCTCAGACTCTCTCCTCCTCCATCTACACCCACTTTCCAGGGGATCTTATCTACTCACGTGGCTTCAACTACCGTCTTCATTCTGATGACTCAAATTTATCTCTGTACCCCTGACCTGTCACTCCCTATCCAAATCCCACATCTTAGGCTAGTCTCTTCAATATCTCCTTGTGTAAGTCCGGCAATCATCTTAAACTCAACATGGCAAAAAATGAACGCCCTTTCTTGCTATTGATATTACTACTATCCTCCCACTCAAACTCATAATATGGGAAGCTTTGACTTCATTCTCTCTCTCTTTAGACCCATACATCCTGTCTATATCTAAATTTTGCTATTTCTGTTGCCATAACGTTTCCAAGAAACAGTCTATTCTCTTTGTCCATACAACTAAAACTACCATTCAAGTCCTTATTTCATATCTTGACCTCTTCTCTCTGACCTACCTGACACCCACATCACACAAACAAGCCCAACCAAAATGCTGCTACTAAGACTAACCTGTCATTTTAATCAAGTTATAAACCCTTCTTTACATCCCTCCACTGGCTTCCCTTTCTCCACTGTGTCAAAATCCAACTTCTGATCCTTCCCTTCAAGGCCCATCCCAATTTAGCTGCTCCCAACTTATCTGGCCTTGTATCTTAAACACATAGTTCCTCCCTCTCTATTCCACAAAGGATGCCAGCATCCATCTCCTGTTTGTTCACTTGTCCTATACATACCTCCACTCTCTACACCACATATGCATCGTATGGCACATGGTGACCCAAAATTGCAGCTTGGGATAACAGCCTGATACTTTATCAATCTTTTTGGTGTGGCAGGAAATCCCTTTCCCTCTATTACACTCTGCCAGGGTGCATGAAGGAGGATATAACGTTATAGCTTGTCTAGGGCAGCTCCTACGCCTAGTTTCACAATACTCAGTACACTCTTACCTGACAGAATCTATCCTCTAATTATTTTTGTTTGTTTGGCTGTTTTTTGACTATTTGATTCCCCATCTCTGATTTGGGCTGTTAGCCTTCCTCCCTAAAAAGAAAGACGTGCTCCCTTTTCGGGGGGTGGGGAATATCCATGCCTAGAGGAATCAGCACATGTTCATGGTCTGATATTCGCAGTGATGATCTGCCATGCTGCACTTCATGAAGGAGACCAGGTGGACCAAGCGTTGATTTTAGTATTCATTTATTTCCCCTTTAGCAGCTTATCCCCATGAGCCTGTTTCTGACAGGGGAGCAAACCTGGGCTCAGAGATTGCTCCAGAAATAGTTCATGTGTTTATCAATCTCCCTGTCCTTGAGGAGGCTAGACTTATTCGTTTCCCCTCTTCCACATGGGCCCTTGATAGGTCTCTCAAGAAATATATTGGCTTGGGGTTTACTGATGGGCTTCCCAGAAGCTCTAGCCCGCTCTGTGCATCGGATCCACATGGGCCAGTATAGGTCTGTTTTTCCCATGGAGGTCTCAAGAAGGAATACGAGTAGAGATCCCTAAGAAGCCTGTTATTGAGACAGTTAGTCTGCAATAAAGTTTGGAAATTCCCCTCAAAAAAGCTTGGCAGCAAAGTTGTCTTGTTGAGCCTGCTGCCCACTGGGGGCTCAGGAATAAACGAAGGGAACTTCAGGAGGTGGAACATTCCTGTTGCCAGTGACTGACAGACTAATTCGTCCCCCAAACTACAAGTGGGTTGACGTCCCCATTGCATCAGATCTGGGGATCTTAGCACAAGTAAGAAAAATATGTTTTTAAAAGAGGAGTGAATTTACTCTCGTATTACTTGAAACTGAGTAATATCTCCTCAGAAATACTTTCTCCACCCTGCACCAACCACAGAGAAATATTAAGCAAGCCTCACATTTAATACTTCCTGACGTAGAGGTGCTGGTTCCACGCAGCTGATCAGACGAAGCAGCAGGTCCATCATTGCAGATGTATCAATATGCTTTAGTACCAGGCTAATAAACTGGTCTTTATTTCTCAAAAATGCAATCACCTTTAAAAGAAAAAAATGCGATATGACTTTTCTCTACAATAGATAGAGGTGACGTCACAGAGCTCTCAGTACTCCCCAAATTTGTGTTCCAATCAACCATACAATGAGAAACAGCTAGGAGGATAAATAATTCTTCTTGAGAATAGGGAAGCAAAGGAACATCTGAAAGCAAGGAAGTGCCAAACAGAGCTCCATTAACAGTCCTTTGTCATATCCCAAAGAAATCCTATCCTATTAAGATATATGGAGACTGAGGACACTGGTGAAGCTGAAGAAATTTTAATCCCACTGAGGCTCCTTTATATAAAATATCTCCACTTTAAAAGGAAGTAAAATTTGGAATGGAGTTAACTCATCCCCATAATACTATATGGCAAATATTCCAAGCCTCTTAGCTGTATACACAATACTTGTATGACAAGTTTATATGTTAAAACATCAAAGGATAAGCAATGTGCAATACCCCAGATACAACTGCCCCTCTGAAGCAAAAGTGAAAGCTATATACTAGTTGCTAGGTGCATAAACAATCACACATACCAAAATGGTAGGGTTGACAAGATGTCTTACAAAAGGCATACTCCATTTCCAATTCCAGCAATCCACTCTACATCTACAAAGCTCAGCATTTTCCTCCTCTGGGGAGGAGGGAAGAAATTGCCAGTTCAGTGCTCAGACAATCCATACAACTACATCATTATGTGTTTTGCATTAAAACAGACTCAATCACTACCTGTTCAGTTTTTCTTGCAATGAGATTCCCAATAGTCTTGCTGAAGAAACTGGCAAGCAAAGGGTTCAAAGGCGGCTCGTGATTCAAGAAGTCATACAGGATGTTCAATAAAGTTTCATCCCCTCCTAGTTTGTCGTTGATCTGCGGCACATCAGAGGTCAGGAGTTCACAGGCTGTATTCGGATATCTAGAGACACAGAACCAAAGCAGCAACTGAAGGTGAGATTACAGCCTTCTACAAATTCTTAGAAGACAGTTGACATAATAATTCCTATGAAATAAAGCCACAACACAAATCCCTCAATCCATTTATGACACAAAAACTCACTTGAGAACTCCAGCTTTGGATGGGTATCCTCAAGCAATGCCCAACTTTATCTGCCCACCTACAAGTGACCCACAGAGGCTCACTTAGGAGATCCCAAGAGTGCACCAGGCACATTGAGAGCTGGGGGAAAGAGGGCAGCAACACCCAACCCTGACAAATAACTGTAGCTGCATTTAGGGCAGCATGAGAACAAATCTCCTTCCCCAAAAAAGTGGGGAGAGCGTGGCCTGACAATGGAGAGGTGGGAGTGCTCTTAAGGAGATGAATAGGCCAGTTACAGTGAAGACAACTCTGAATGCTGAGATCGCTGCAGAGCTACCATTCCATCTCATGCCACTTCCCAATGGAACTCTGTGGTCACAAGAGAGAGAGAAGAAACAGAACCTGTGGGTTTTCTATCTGAACCCTCTTCCTACTACTAGCAGAGTTGGCATTTTTTTTCCTTCCCAAACCCCTCTCTGCACACCAGAGTTTATTTTTTCCTGAGAATACACTGTGAAACAAACCTAGAAGTTTTGGAAAAGAAACATAACACTCTCACTTTGTAATAAGTATATTCATTCCTCAAATACAAAATGGTGCACACATCATCCAAAGGAAGCCCTTGCAATTCTATAAGTAAAATACAAGAACAGGATAATAAAATCCTCACAGTCTATTAGTTAAACAAGACCTATCACTCTTTTGTATCATTAGATACTGACCAACTTCTGCCAACTTACTTGCTTTTTCAGGACCTCGCCTATTACAATGTTTTGATCAAATCAATCTAAATATGCTATCTAATGAAAAATCTAAAAAAAAAATAATACAAAACATTAATTAATGCTCAGTATGCTGGGCAGGAGTATGGTTCTCTTAAAAATGAACAAAACTATTTGCTTTCCAGTGGAAGAAGAGAGGGGAGGGGGGGAAATCCAATGAAACCAGAAGCTGGAAACGAGCGACAGGTGATGGATCACTTGTTGATTACCTGTTCTGTTTATTCCCTTTGGGATACCTGGCATTGGCCACAGCTGGAAGACAGGATACTAGGCTAGATGGACCTTTGATCTGACCCAGTAAGGATGTTATGTTCTTAAAACAGATAGAACATTTTCTATTCAAACTGTTTCATTAAAAAAAAAAAAAAAAAACTATGAAAAAATGTAAACAAAACAATTGTTTAGCTCCATAGCAACACTTATTGACTATCTTCTAAGCATTTACTCCTCAAAAATTGTGTTAGTTTGTGTGGAAAATATAGTGTCTGCAGATAAGGGAGTGACCGTCACCGCTGATGCTGACTGTGTGCACACACTATTGCAAATTTATTGGTAGACTTCTATTTCAAGACAACTATAACAGATATTAAACTTACATTACAGCTCCCACTGAAAATATTTAACCAAAAATGCAGCTCAGCATCCTTTACAAACCAAGATAAGGGCTCCAAGATTGTTCTTCTATGTGTGATTTAATGTCTTATAAAAATTCCACTGGGCCCTTTGTGGAATGTTGGCAGCTTCAGAGAATGGTTAATTATTCAATTTAAGCTCCAACAGACATAACTGATAAAGGCCACAATAGTTACTGCCCCAATTATATTTACAGACTATGATTCTCCACTAAGACAGAGCCCAATAAATCAGCAGTGACACTCAGAGAATAAAAGGAAAATGTCAGCCCTTTCAACTCAGTGGCCTGTGTGTCTCCAATTTAGAAGACAAAAGACAGTTACCAATCTGTACAGTAACTATTGTTCTTTGAGATGCAGGTGCAGACATGCACTCTGCTCAGGTGTGCATGCACCCAGAGCATCAAAGCCGGAGAAACTTGCCCAGCAGTATCCATAGGGCAGTGCTTGTGCCCTCTTGCCCAATAATCCCTTCCCTTGATATTTAAGGGCAGCACAGGCTCTTACCCCCACAGTTCCTTCACGGCGAATGTCAAGAGTTGGGGCTCCAATGCAGTGGAGCTGGAGGATGGGTCATGGAATACATGTCTGCACCCACATCTCGAAGAACAGTTACTGTACGGGTAGACAACAGTCTTTTTTTTTCTTTGAGTGGCTGCAGACATGTACTTTGCTAAGGTGACTCACAAGCTGCAATAGTAGGAGGTGGGGCTCGGAGGTTACTGCAGATCTGCCTTTCCAAAGTTTATTACTGCTTCTAGGTCAACAGCATCACTGAAGAATGCTATTGACGTCACTTGGACCCTCGCTGAATGTGCCTGTAACCTCTATGGAGACGTGGTCTGAGCTATTTCATATGTCATCGTTGTGATTGCCTTGGGCAATAGACTAACTTCAACCACACTTGAAGAGGATGATGGCGCAATCTCACATGCTGGACTACGCAAGCGCTTGCGGTCATATGGCCTAGTAACTTCAGGAATACGTGGACCATAGCTGAATGTTGAGACTGGAGTGCCAGACACAGGAGATAAATTGCTTGAAATCAATCGTTCAGCAGAAATGCTCTTGAACCCAGAGTCTAGTAGGGCACCAATGAACTCAGTGTTTTGAGTTGGTATTAACATCAACTTTCCTTTGTTCAGAATCAGGCCCAGATAATCAACAAGACATACTGTGAACTGGACATGACAGAGGACTTGTTCTGTGGACTTGCCTCTCACAAACCAATCGTCCAGGGATGAAAGGACATGAATTCCTTTTTTTCTGAGATATTCTGCTACTACAGTCATGTATTTGGTAGATACTCACAGAGCAGAGGACAGCCCAAAAGGAAGCACAGTGTACAGACAATGCTCACCTGCCTCTAGAAATCTCAAACCTCCAGTGGCTTAGGAAAATCACCTCATGGAAGGAAGCATCCTGAAGATTGAGGGCACCAAATCAACTGTTGTGATTCAAAGAGGGAAAAATAGTCGCTAGGGTAACCATGCAAAATCTCATATATTTGATGTACTTGTTAAGACTGTGGAGATTGAAGATAGGTCTCATCCCTCCCAGGGATTTGGGGAATGAGGAAGTTCTGAGAGTAGAATCCCTTTTCCCAATTCTGAAGAGGAACAACTTCTCTCGCCCCTGAAGCCTGGAGAGCCTGCATCTGGTGAAGAAGCAGGGACTTGAGAGGGCGGTCCCTGAAAAGGGATGGGGAATGGGCAGGAATTGAAGAACATAATCCAATCTCATCATGCTTTGGACCCACCTGTCCATAGTTATCAACTCCCAAACCTTGTGGAAGTGGGACAGTCTAACCCCAGACGGAGAGGAAATGGCTTGAAACTCAATGACTGGAATGCCGACATTGGAGAATCAGATTGGCTGACTGCCTGAAGCTAATGAAGAATGGACTGACTAAATAAAATTAGCACCAAAAGACCTTCTCCTATGAGACTTGTGCCCTTGATGTCTAGTGGGATAATACGACCTAAGGAACCGTTGAAGGCGATATTGCTGTTGTCGCCCCAAGAAGTGATGCCTCTATTACCAGTGTAAAACCCCCCAACGAATCCAGCTTAGCTTGAAAGGACTTAAAGGAATGTAATGTTTTGTCAGTTTTCCCTGAAAACTGAAACTGGATGTCAAAGGGTAGGGTTCTCAATCATCTCTTGGACCTCAGGAACTATACCAGAGTTCTACAACCATGCTTCTCCTTGTTACAGAAGAGGCTGTAATTCTAGAGGAAGTGTCAACCATGTCCAAAACTGACTGTAGTGATATCCTCACCACTAGACAACCTTCTGCAATGGAAGCCTTAAAACTCTTTCCTGTAGGATTCTGGCAACCTACCTGTAAATTTTGCCAATGATTTCCAATTTACAAAGTCATACTTTGATAAGAGTGCTTGCTTATTGGTAACGTTCATTTGTAAGAATAAGGTAGAATAAATTTTCCTCCCCAACAAGTCCAATCTTTTGTCTTCAACTTATATCTCCCCTGTATCAACCTCTCATTAGCCACCATCACGACAAGAAAGTTAGATGCCAGATACGAGTGGAAGCACTTGAAACCATGCAGAGGCACATAGTATCTCTTATTTGTATGCTTTGCTGTGGGTTGTAAGGGCATTGGGGTGTTCCAAAAAGTTTTTGCCAGTTCCAAGATCACTTCATTTATCCTCCCTGGATCTGAGGATTGCAGAATATCCAGCAACTTGTGTGTGTTCTCCTGAACAAACTTACCCTGAACACCCAAGGCTGAAGCCCTGCATCTCAGAAGGTGCTGGTATGATTTAAAATCCTACGGTACAGGGAAGGAAGAGTCTGACATTGCAGAGACATTTTCTGATGAATGAGAGGAAAGAAGTAGAGCCAATCGAACCTCCTGTGGTGCCCATAAAAGTTCAGCCTGAACCAGTTCCGCACGAGCAACTGCTAAACTGTGGTTGCAGCAATGGATGTTCAGGAGGAAAGGCTACAGGAGGAATAGGTGACCTTGCTTAGGCTGCAACAAGGATCAAGACCAAGCCAACTGCAGAAAATCCCAGTGGTTCCAAGGAGCCATTGTGGGCAGGAGTATGACTCTGGTGGCCAGCAGGAACTGGGCCAAGGACCTTATCTCTGCTCCAGGAGCAGTGCCGATATCTGCACCAACAGTGATTCCCAGGAAGTCTCAACAACTTTAGAAAGTGATAACAAGGCAGCATGGAAAAGAAGGATGATGTCTCTGAATCCAACCCTGAGGATCCTTCCAAGCAGTACACAGGCAACGGGAGTCGTCGTCCTAGGAGCGGCCAGCAAACGTCTAACTTCATCCAAAGTCCAGCACAGAGGACACATCCATTCTGACAAAGAAAGTAGTCAGTGCCTGAAATACTGATAAAGGCCTCACACACGACACTGGAGCAGACGTCTGCACCAAAGTCGAAACCGGCACATTCCCTCACATGAAGCGCGCACTAGAGACATCATCGGCACCGAAGATCATGACTGCGCTGACAATCCCCTCAGTACTGAAAAGGCAGTAACCTCAATTCAGCACTGTGAACAGACAGAGGCCCAGAAGATGGCACCAACAATAACAGAAGATGTGCAATCAGTTCAGACAGCACTGAGGACACCAAAGCAGCAGCAACCACAGCCAAACATTCCCAAATTAGAGGAGAATCAGAAACGGACAGGCAAAGTAAGTCCAATGGCGGTGTGGAAACCCTTGGTGCTGACCCCGACATCATCAGCACTGGACTCAACAGATGCCCCACAGACGGTACCAGTGTCAACGATATCGAGTCCACTTGCTCTTATCTTAGCACCAGAGAGCAGGTAGATGGCCCTGCTCTATCTCAGATACTGAATGAATCATGGTACTGGTCTACACTCGTCTTAGACGGGAAGGAGGAATACCTCCTAGCGCTGGAACGGCCCCAGTCTCTTTTATGAGATCTTTGTCTAGGAGGATCAGAGAAAGGAGAACAGTCTCTTCATCCTAGGACAGGAATCTGAATCTGGCTACACAACAGCCAGTGCCCACTCGGACATCCTCAAGGGGCAGCTGACAACCTGTGGATGTCACCAGTATAGCAGTGGGCCTCATGGCTTGCTCCAGAAGGTGCTGCTTCAAACATAAGTCCCTCGCCAGCTGGGTTCTTTTCTTGAATGATCTGCAGATGGAGCACCTTTCTTTAATGTGCTCCTCTCCCAGGCACAACAAACATCACATGTAGGGGGTCACTAGTGGGGATAACCACCCCACACAATGGACAATGTGGGCATCTATAACACAGTGCTATCAGCAGCACCCCGGTCACTTACAGTGCTGCATCCTGGAGAAGGCTGCAGGCCCAGCTGAGGGCAATTACACTTGTTCTGGTGGGGAATTGGGAGCACCTGGGAGACAATCACAGGGCTAACAAGATAACTAGGGAGAATACAAGGAGAAAACAGGAAGTAAGAGGGAGCACAAAAGCCACGCAGAAGAAAACTCAGAAGGTGAGCCTGGGCTGGGGAGTGAGGGCTACAGGGAAGCCTGTCTTGGCTATAGCCAGTGTTTTACATAACAATAACGTGCGAGGGGAATAAATGCACACCTTGGTGAAAGCTAAACGGCCTGGTGTGCATTTGTGACTGCGAAATCATCTGAACCGGCTAAGCAGAGCGGTTCACTGGGTAGTGACAGAGGCACCTTGTAACAGCAAGACACCAGATAACTATCTTAACTACTACACACTAACGCTAAGGGTACTACTAAATTATACTATTAACTACATACAACAAAGTCCCAGAAAGACTGAGACAGAGAACTGTCAGGTGCATTACCACACGGAACACCCCAACCCTAGCTACAAACCATGAGAATGAACTAAGAAGGATCGGGGTGGCACTGTCCTTAAATAGCCAGAGAAGGAGCTTTTGGGAGAGAGGAGGTGAGCGCCAACCCTATGGGAAATGATAGGGAACGTTCTCCCGCTCTGGTGCACTGGGAGTGTTAAGTGGAATACACATCTGCACGCACTCAAAAAAAAACAAACAACAAAAACAACAACCCACAAACTGCTGAGCAGTTCCACTTCCACCTAGGTGAGGCTCTGTGAAAACTCCATGTAGCATTTGCTTCTCAGATGACTTTAGCCAGGTAGGCTGCTGCTCCTTTAGGCCGGGTCTTCTGGCAGTTCTTGTATCAATAAAGCTATTTCAGTTGGGGAGAGGATGATTTTTTTACCAGTTTTATATTGGACCAACCCCTAATGTGAACACCATGATATGGGAATCACTATGCAGGTATAAAGCATCTTAATACTGGTATAACTGTACCCACAATCAGGGGGTTGCAGCACTTTAATTATACCGACATAGTTAAAGTAATACAACTTTTGTGTGTAGACAAACCGTTATACTAAATTTAGCTTCAGGAATAAATCATCCAGAGAGGAAGTTTACTAAATAGATCTCAGATTAGCTGCTAACTCTGCACTAACACAAAAACGGTATGATACACAATTCACCCATGTTTGCATTAACACAAAGATTGTATTATCTATACATACACTTCACCCATGTTGAAATATGAGTATGCGAATGGTTCGGAGTATGGAAGGCAAACCACACTACACAAAGGCAAATGCACACAATCTAAAACTCATAAGACTTCAAGCACACAGTTTAAGATGAGAAGACAACAATGGGCATATCTCATTATCTTTCTTATTTGTAACTCTCACTCTCTTCACCCTTAGTTTAGAGTCAACCCAGGCTGTTACATCTAGTTTAGACTATAAACTCTTTGGAATAGTAACCCGCCATTGTTCTGTCTGTGAAACATCATGCACATTTAATGGCACAGTTTAAATAAACCTTAAAATTCTACAGATCCCTTAGCAAACAAGGTGCAAGTCTAAGAAGAGGTTTTCTCTTCTGCCTCTCAGCAAAAAGATTAGAGGTACTAACTGTCTGGTGATGATGCTGAGCAGTGATGCTGATGACAACCACAAAAAAAAAAAATGAAAAGAAAAAAAACTTAAAGAACTAGGTCTGGTTAATTACAGTGCTCTGCTCTAACACATGAAACTCACGGATTTATTTTCTTGGCACTGATCACTCATACCCCCAGAACATGCTTAGACCCTAGTCTGCCTCACATTGCTCAGCATCACTCACTCTCATTAAGCAGTAGCACTAATGGACTCCTAAAGCAAATCCTGCCTAGTCCTCCTTAGCCAGAAAGGGGAAAAACGGGTGGAGGGCTCCATTAAGGACTCTGGGAAGATTAGCCTCACCAATGCATATTATTCTGGAATGTAAAAGAACAATAGTGAAAGCCATAATAATGTTGCCTACATAAACTGTGGTATTACAAGTTATTTAATACAAATCTTCATTCGTAAAATAATTACAATCTATTAATGCATTCCTGGTTCCTTCTGACTTCACAGATTTTATAACAGAAATATTACCATAATAGCCACAAGAATATAGTAATTTTTCACAGTGATTCACGACATTCACATGCCTGAATATATTCACACACAAAAATATTTCACTATCTTACATACGCATTAAGTTATGTACGCTGTCACTATAGACAGTGTTGTTAATTTAATGCCTATCTAAGATAGTGAGATATAGATTTCTAGTGACAATGGTAATAACTGACCCCTGATCAAACCCCAGGAGCATAGTCACATACACTTGCACACGTACATCAAGATTTCTGACATAAATGTAAAAAAGAAAAAAAAAAAGCAAATTCTCCAACTCCAAAATAAAGGCGTTTGGTCACATTATAAAAGAGTAATAAGTGAATCATGCATGTGTAAATACAATTCAATATGATAAGCAAACACTACAAAAAGAAACAAGCTCTTTCCACACACCCTAATCTAAAAGTGTATTCAATATTTTAGTGCACCTTCAATTTTTATGTACGCAGAACTCCACAAATTCCAAGACTTTATTCCTGGGAGAGGTCCCTATATTTTATGGACTGTACCAGTTTCAAGTCAATGACCCTCAATGAATCTATATCTCAGTGAGCATTATTACTGTCATTTCTGAGATTCTGACCACAGAATGATGGCCTGGGAGAGATTCTGAAACAAAACTGATCTCTCTGCTGCCAGAGTTTCCAATTAAAAGAAACAAAAGAGATGAATTTTTAGATAAAACACTGCATATAAACTCAATGGAGTACTATGAAAAACAGAGCAAGAAATAGAATATTGTGATGTAATATTCACTGTGAATCACAAAATAATCAAATATTCATTTCACAACCTGAACCTCAAGGCCTTTTTCCAAGGCAGGAGGTTTCATCAGCCTTGCACCAGAGAAGAATTTCTGCAGCCCATTCTCCAATTCAGTTTTCTTCCTATAAAAAAAGAATCTGTGTACGTACTTGAAGCGGACCTTCTCGTCCATCTCCACAGGGGGCTCATGTGTGATAAGGCTAACCAGCTCCTCCATGCAGTGCTGCTGGCAGATGAAGTCCAGCAGTTTGCGGTTCTGTGCCTTGCACTCCTGTAGGATGTCATCTTCATCCATCAGCTCGTGCAATGTCACATCCTCCTTATCCAGCAGCTTGTCCACATGTGATGTTGTGTTTAAATCAAACTTCCAGAACATGATGATGGAACACACCCAGCTGCAATGCAAGAGGATAACTGTTAATACTCAGCCTCCACAAGTCAAGTGAAGATACAGTAAGGTCTTTTCGGGGTTCCCCTTATGTCTCTGAAAAGGAAATAAAAATGAGTTAAATTATTTAAGCAAAATGAAATACACATTTGTGTGACTAAAAAAATTAATCAGCACCCTCCATGCTACATCTTTATGCCTTAAGGTTCAATCCTGCAAGGTATTAAGCACTGTGACCCCAATAAAGTATTTAAGCATGTGCTTAATTTTAAGCAAAATATTCCCACTGAAGTCAATGTGAGTGCTCAAGAAAGTGCTTAAATGTTCTGCTGTGCTTAAAGTGCTATCTAGCAGGATTAAGCGCTTTCATTGTAAATATAGGGTTAATTTTTCAGGATATTATTTATAAGGATCACAACCAAAGAAGTTAAATAGGTGAAATTTATCTATCAGTATTTTTTCCTACTCTGAAATGAGCACCTTCTGATCCATAACTGGTTTATTGTTTTCTCATCTTCTAAGCACAGAGAGGCGCTCCTTAAAAACCCTCTTTCTAGCTACAAAATGGAAAGGGAAAGACTAAGAACCTTTTGTCCAAGTGTCATATCAGACAAAGAAAACACATCTATTTCAAAATGATAAAGAAATGAACTGAAGACCAGACAACCACACTGCAAAATGTTTTGAATGAAGCACTATGCTGTTCTGTGCAGGAAATGGTCACACGTTTGAGTGAGTAAGCCCTCACAGAAGGAGATGGGATATTTTATGATATTTCGTAGGCCTGAGAAACCCCTGAATGTATCCATCTGGAAATAGGGGATATGGATACTTAGGTCACTCATCTACTCCTGAACTTGCACCTTATTTCCTGCAAGGATTAGTTATGCATAAACAGAATTTCAATATCCCAACCATAATTAAAGTCCACCACCACTGATTAAAAGAAGACAAATAGACTGGATCAAGTTAAAACCATAATTCTGAAGGACAAAATTCTGAGGTAGGCCTGAAAATTATCTCATCTGGGAAAAACTGTAAGTATTCCAGATAGTAAAATCAGGTGCCTTACCTAACTCTTCTGGTCAACATAACTGCTAACAGGAAAAACAATATTTTAAATGTAAACTACACGGAAGGTCCTCTCTGTAAATGAAGGTTCAGAGATTACATCAAACCATAGTAGTCTCAAGATGGCATCTCTACAGAGACACAGCTTTCAGGAATTAGAAAATGTGAAGTTGCTGCCAAAACAGGCTAGAAATGGAACCAATATGCTCAAAAACTCCTAACACTGAGTTCTGGACCTTCAGGAAGCTGGGAATCAGACCCAATCAAGATCTCAGTTTAAGAGAAGGAATTTCACTATATCCCTGGTTGTGCGGCCACATGGGATTTTTGTCCTTTAAAAGGTCACCATGAGAATCAAATTTTCAGAATCTCTTGAAATGTCCAGATTTGGGGACAGTTTTTAAGTTTACAAGCTCTCCTGAATATTCATCGCTTTAACAGGCAAAACCTCTCAGGCTCCAAGCTAAGAGTCTCAAGATGCTTTAAATCTGGGAGTTTAAGAGAATCCTAGAATTCAATTTTTCCCAGCCCAGGACATTCAGCAATGCTGAACTGACATATGCAGGAATCTGAGAGACTATGGGTCTCTGCACCACTACATTTCTGTTAACCACTTGAAGACTAAATTATTTAGTTCCTATTCTCATTTGCCCAAGTGGCATGTGCTTAGAAAGCTGACATATAGGTTTCTCTTTTGCTAAAATGTAGGTGATTTTAACTCTTAGATGCCTTTAGTTGGGAGCTCCCCAGAACAGACCTAAATGAGGCTTTTGAAAGCACCCAGTGGGTACTACTATAAACAAGCCATCTAACTAATAAATCAACAAAACCATCTGCCTCAGGAGCAAGAGAATTTCCCCTGGCTTCATTCAGAACTTTTAACTTCTATTTTCTTGCTCCAGCCTGGAAGTGCCAGTACACAATAGATGTCTTACTGTTGTTTCTCATATGAATCGCAATCAAGTCCAGTGGAAATCTCATGAGTAGAGAGAAAACCACTTTCTTAACTGCTTTAAACCTTAAGACATTGTTGTGATCAGCTTCCTGGGACAACCATTTGCCTAGAATTGCATAGAGCCAACCTGAGCTTACTCAGGTGCACAGAAGATAATCTGGTTCCTGATTCTGAATATAATTGGGATATTTTGTGAAGTACAAAAATGCATCACCACCATGGAATAGTTTTCAAATCCAGCAATTGTCATTAACAAAAGTAGCTATAGTCTCTGAATAGCAAGTACTTGAGGAGTTCCCAGAAGAAATACAAATTGTAACATCCTTCTGGGCAACTGGTTTAGAACCACAAATGTCTCACGGAATGCCTAGAGGTGGGCCAGATCCTGACAGGGCACTAAGGAATTCCTCTGAAGCAT
This sequence comes from Chelonoidis abingdonii, assembly GCF_003597395.2. NCBI lineage: Eukaryota > Metazoa > Chordata > Testudines > Testudinidae > Chelonoidis > Chelonoidis abingdonii. The sequence goes on along the minus strand of NC_133769.1, from coordinate 11,698,458 downwards.
CTATAAAGAAGTGAAGGATGCAAGCAGCTGAAAGACCTCATCAATATGTGCAGATACTATTTCATAAAAGTTGGCTATAAAGGAGTTGTCTATGATCATCCTGTTATAGACTGCCCATCAGAGACACCATCAAACCGATGAGAAATAAGGAATGGGAGAAAAGTGAAGGCCTGGAATTGAAAATGGGGCCACAGTTTTACGAAGTGCAGGTAGTTTTGGTACTACAAGCAAACTAGCACATGCATACCATCTTCCTTGTAGGACAATGAAAATCCTGAGGAGAATTCTCTATCAGAAAGACCAACACTTCATGAAGAATCAGGCCTTGAACACCATCAATCAGCCTGGACAGAACCAGCACTGGTGAAGTCTGTCTGTTCCCTTTCCTTCCAAAAAGAGTCCAGAATGAACAAACACACCCTCAAAAAAAAAAAAAAAAAAAATCTTCAGTAAAAGGAGTACCTGTTACAGGAGAAATGGTTACTTACTTGTAACAAGAGTTCTTTGAGATGGACCGCATATTCACATTCTTGGGACTTGTGTCAATCAATGCCAGGACAGTAGAACCTTTCAGTAGCAGTGCCCATTAAGCACCCACGCTCTCCTGCCTTCTCTGTCTAGCACTCCAATGTGTTCTAAGGGCTTGAGCGTAAAGAGGCCGTGGCACTATTGACACTTCAGTTCCTTCCACTGCTAACACAGAAAAACACAGACATCTTAATCTGCACTCCAGAGGAGCAGGGAAGGTGGGCGAGGAATGTGACCATACAGAATCCATCAGGAAGAACTCCAGTTACAAGTAACCTTCATTTCTTTCTTGAGTGCTCTCTGCTGTCATTCACTCAGTGTTTAGTGGTCCAGAGGCAGGAGAAGAGGCAGGATGGATGAAGGAGAGAGACTTGGAAATCCATTGGAACACCTCTCTCCTTTCAGTTTTGAGTCCACCTAATTGAAGGTCTAATCTTTGGTAGAAAACTCTGTTCTAAGAGGGAAAAAATTATATCAATCCAAGATGGGTTTCTTTATTAATTTATATATTTGTTGCCTTTCTTCCTCCTTCCTCTTTTTATCTCTCTCCCTGTCCCTTCCTCTTACCCTTCTGGGTCACTTATTTGGCCAAAGGACACAAAGGCATATTACTTAAGGTTTAAACTAACCAGCTCAGGAATGGTAAAGCATCCCCCAATCTACTGGGCTACCCAGGCCCAGAACTGTAAAGACTTTTTTGCATCTGCAGTTACAGGCTTTGCAGCTGAGCCAGCCTATGAACTGCCCCTTTCATCCCTTAATGCTGACATTTTACTGTAGACTCTCAGACATATGGGTAGTCCGCTGGAGCTGACAGGCTAAGTGAGGTGTGAGCAACCAGACACTTTCCATGTTGCTTCGTTGAAAGCTGCTGCCAGGCTGCAAGTGAACCTGACTTCCCCAGATAATCTCATTCACAGTCATCCTCTCAATAATCCAGTCACTTGCATTTAGGGGACAATTAAGTCATGTACTCAAGCCCCATTCCAAGAGACCTGAACAGGGCAGAGAGGAAAACAAGGGGAGAGAGACTAGGGGATGTGGGTTATTTGCGGGATCTGGGGAAACAGTCAAAGTGGGAAGAGAGTCCTACAGAAAGTGTGTTTTGGAAAAAGAAACATTTAAAAGAAATGAAACTATACAAAAAAAAGAAAACTAAGGATGACACTAAAAATAGAAAAAAGGTACAGAATAGGGCCAAAGATGCTCTTGAATAAACAGATCCACGTATGAGGCACAGATGTCATATATCTGAGATGTTATTCTACCTTAACATTGCTGAGGTCACTGTTAAGGCTCTATGCTAGAGGATAAGTTTCATGAAGCTGGGGTATGTATTGCTTTCCAGTATCTGTTGGACATAAAAACATAAGAACAGCCATATTGGATCAGACCAATGGCCCATCTAGTCCAGTTTCCTGCCTTCCAACAGTGGCAAGTGCCAGATGCTTCTGACGGAGGGAACAGAACAGGGTAATTTTCAAGTGATCCCTTCTGGCAGTCAGAGGTTTAGGGACACCCAGATCATGGACAGAGAAGTGAAAGCCTTACGAAGCACTGGAGTATGCTATAAACAGTGTTGTCGGCAATGTGAAGTGGCAAAGCAGCAGATGATCCTTAATATGTCATTACCTCTACTTTTCAGGGGGGGTTCAAAAGTTTTTCTCACACATACACACAGTTTCCAGGGTCACAGTGGGGCAGATAAATGACTGAAATTACAATAATTTAAAGATTATAATAGTTAAAAAGGAGGAGAAGGACAAGTACAGAGTCCTGCACCTAGGACAGAAGAATCCCATGCACTGCTACACGCTAGGGACCGAATGGCTAGGCAGCAGTTCTGCAGAAAAGGACCTAGGGGTTACAGTGGACAAGAAGTTGGATAAGAGTCAACACTGTACCCTTGTTGCCAAGAAGGCTAACGGCATTTTGGGCTGTATAAGTAGGGGCATTGCCAGCAGATCGAGGGATGTGATCATTCCCCTCTATTCCACACTGGTGAGGCCTCATCTGGAATAGTGTGTCCCGTTTTGGGCCCCACACTACAAGAAGGATGTGGAAAAATTGGAAAGAGACCAGTGGAGGACAACAAAAGTGATTAGGGGGCTGGAACACATGATTTATGAGGAGAAGCTGAGGGAACTGGGATTGTTTAGTCTGCAGAAGAGAAGAATGAGGGGGGATTTGATAGCTGCTTTCACCTATCTGAAAGGGGGTTCCAAAGAGGATGGATCTAGACTGTTCTCAGTGGTACCAGATAACAGAACAAGAAGTAATGGTCTCAAGTTGCAGTGGGGGAGGTTTAGGTTGGATATTAGGAAAAACTTTTTCACTAGGAGAGTAGTGAAGCACTGGAATGGGTCACATAGGGAGATGGTGGAATCTCCTTCCTTAGAGTATCAGAGGGGTAGCCATGTTAGTCTGGATCTGTAAAAAGCAACGTCACATGCGTCTGACCAAGTGAATATTCACCCGCGAAGGCTTATGCTCCAATACATCTGTTGGTCTATAAGGTGCCACAGGACTTCTGTTGCTCCTTCCTTAGAGGTTTTTAAGGCCTGGCTTGACAAAGCCCTGGCTGGGATGATTTAGTTGGGGACTGGTCCTGCTTTGAGCAGGGGGTTGGTCTAGATGACCTCCTGAAATCCCTTCCAACCCTGATATTCTATGATTCTATAAAAAGTCCTTACAGAATGTTTTCTCATTTTATGAATTAACTAAGCAGTTTAAAAAAAACCTTAAAAATCAAAAGCTGTCACATGCAACTGAGTCAACAACAGGGATTAAACCCTCAACCTTCACACTGACAACTCAGCTCTATACCACTTGAGCTACAGCAGTAATAGATAACCTCTATTTAGTTCAGCCCCTAGAGGAGGGCTTGACACACTTTCCCACTGACTTACAAAATTGTTTGCTAGACAGTAGTATCATCATAGAGATTAGGAATACTGGATTCTATTCCTGACTCTGCAACAGTGAGCCAAGATGCCCTGGTCCACCACAGAAATGACAACATAAAGGACACAAAAAAAAGGGGGGGGGGGATTTTTCAATAAAACAATATGTTTGCCATAAAACACAGAAATGGCTAACATATAGACCAGTCTTCAAAAGTGCAGAGTAATATGCCTCCCAAGAGTACCCTCTACATTGAAGTTACAGGATAAGAAGCTGTTTGGAAACCTGCTCCTCTTGACCGGTCCTGGCTCCCACAAACAATTTCAGCTACATGATTACCACCTACTTCTTCTGTGCTCTCAACTGCTCTGAAAGGGTGAAGAGTCTGTATTTTAATGGCTTCAGACTCCTTGCCTTTCCTGTTGCTCTGCTGTCTGCTATAAAACAAGTGACAGCCAGGCCTCCTGATATTGGTACCTCCTACGATTCTGAATTAGTGGCTCAGACCAGCCTCAAGTGGCTTACTCTTTCCTCTGTTCCAGAACCAGCCTATTCTGCATCATATCTCAAGCCCACCTTTGAAGTGAGAAAAACAAATAAATTTCAAGATTTGCTTCCTGGTTGCCCGCTCACTCCATAGTAATAGATAAACCAGTTTTCTAACATTGAAGGAAAGAGTTCTGAGCCACCTTTCACTCAGGGCTCCAAACTCTAGGCCAGGGATCGGCAACCTTTCAGAAGTGGTGTGCCGAGTCTTCATTTATTCACTCTAATTTAAGGTTTTATATGCCGGTAACACATTTTAACGTTTTTAGAAGGTCTCTTTCTATAAGTCTATATTATATAACTAAACTATTGTATGTAAAGTAAACAAGGTTTTCAAAATGTTTAAGCAGCATCATTTAAAATTAAATTAAATTAAATTAAAATGCTGATCTTACGCCGCCAGCCTGGGGCTCGGTTCACCTAGGCCGGCAGCAGGCTGATCAGAGCCTG
>NC_133769.1:11628154-11694019 GCF_003597395.2 Chelonoidis abingdonii | reverse complement strand
GGAGGCTACCTGCCCCCCCAGCCCCTACCCTGCCGTTCTCCCTCCCCCGCAGCCTCAGCTCAGTGCGCCGCCAGCCAATGCTCTGGGTAGTGGGGCTATGAGCTCCTGGGGCAGTGCAGCCACAGAGTCGGGGTCTGACCTGGTGCTCTGTGCTGCGCGGTGGTGTGGCTGGCGCCAGCTGGGCAGCACAGCTGTAGCACCACCAGCCATTGGTGCTCCATGCAGTACGGTAACGGGGCAGGGAACATGGGGGGGGAGGGTTGGACAGAGGGCAGAGAAGTTCAGGGTGGTGGCTGGGAGTGTGAATAGGGGTGGGGGGGTTCAGGGATCAGGGCAGAGGGCTGAGGTGGGGGGGTGTAGGGAAGAAGGCTGGGTGTGGGGGGGTCAAGGGTCAGGACAGAGGGCTGGGAGAGTGTGGGGTGCAGGGCAGAAGGCTGGGTGTGTGTTGGGGTGGAGGGTTCAGGGTAGAGGGCTGGGAGTCTAGGGGGTGCAGGGCAGGAGGGTGTGTGTGTGTTGGGGTATGGGAGGTGCAAGGCAGAGTGCCTGGGGGTGTAGGGGGTGCAGGGCAGAAGGCTGAGTGGGGAGGGGTCAGGGCAGAGGGATGGGGCTGTGGGGGGGGTTTTAGGGCACAGGGATGGGACTGTGGGGATGCAGGGCAGAAGGCGGGGTGTAGGGGGGCTTTAAGGTTCAGGGCTGGGGGTATGAGGGTGCATGGCAGAAGGCTAAGCGTGGCGGGGATGTCAGGGCAGAAGGCTGGGGTGTCAGGGCAGAGGGCTAGGGTGCTCCGCTCGTAGGGGTGCTCTCAGCCTGAGTGGTTCATGGCAGGGGGCTGGGAGGGATATGCCCTGTTCCACCCTCTTCCCCAAGGCTCTGTCCCTACCTCTCTCAGTCTTCTACGGAGCTGTGGGTAAGCTGCCGCTCTGCCCCCTCCCACTCGCAAGGGCCATCAACTGATTGGCACAGGGAAGGAGAGGGGGCGGGGCAGGAAAGCACCACGCTGGGGGAAGAAGCGGGAGAGGGAGAAGCTTGGCTGCTGCAGAGCCAAGCTTCTGCCTCCTGCCCCCACAGGGGAGAGCGGTGGGCGGGGGAGGGGCTGAGTTAGGCTGAGGGCCGGGACCGCGGCAGGCAGCTGCGTGCCGTTCAAAATTGGCTCACGTGCCGTAGGTTGCTGACCCCTGCTCTAGGCTCTAGAAAAAAACAGAGAAATCAAGTCTAGCTTATTATTAAGCAGTAAGTTCTCCTACCCAGAAACTCTTTACTTATTCCACAGTGCCAACTTGCCCTGTGACACTGAGAAAAGATGAGGGTCACAGTGATATCATCAGAGAGTTACTCAGCTACGTATGAAAAAATCTTAGTGTTTCACTTAAGTATTTTGTTTATTTTAAAATAATACTTGCCACATTATCAATTTTATAGGCATGATGGAAGACATGAGTCTTAAGCAAGGATTTAACGGTCCCTTTCCCAAATTAATTTCTGCAACTGTGGCAAGTTATATGAATAAACGAAGGGCTTATATTAAATTGCGAAAGAATCATATATTTGCATTTTCATTCTCTTTCACTAGCACACGGGGGGAGGGGTAGCTCAATGGTTTGAGCATTAGCCTGCTAAACCCAGGGTTGTGAGTTCAATTCTTGAGGGGTCCATTTAGGGATCTGGGGCAAAAATCTGTCTGGGGATTGGTCACCCTTTGAGCAGGGGGTTGGACTAGATGACCTCCTGAGGTCCCTTCCAACCCTGACATTCTATGAAAATAATTATGAGAATTCTAAACTAAATTTTGTACCTGAAGTGACACGTTTTAAAAGTTGAGATCTTCATTTCAATATCAACAATTGATGGATGGACTATCAAGGCCATAATAAAAATAATATAATCAAAGATTCCTCTTCTCTCCCTGCCCCCCCCAACCCATCTTTCCCCAAAGGCTTTTACTTCCCTTTGTTTAACATAGTGCTTCAGGGAGAAGAGATTACTTTCTAAGGCTGGATAACAAATCCACCCTTGACAGACAATCCCCAAATGGTTTACCTTTTGGTAAGTTGTGCAGTCTCAAGAAAGGCAAAAAGAGAGAGAATGGAAACAGCTAGAATTTGAAATCTGGGTTTTCTAGGGGGAATCAATCAATCAGTGTTCAATCAGAGAGTGCAACAGAAATACATCTTAACCAAATTCTTCCTCAAAACTATTTTGGCTCACTCTGGGAGTTTCTTTGGTATCCCAGGGGCTATATTTAATAACACTTCAGCCAGTAAAAGCTACCCACGGTCACATCACTTCAATTTGATTTTTCTGTTTCCCTCCAGTGATGCAAGGAGAACTCCCTCCTCAGGTCTTCATAAGGATACACACCTCTAGGAAGCCAAAACAGGGACTCCATCTTTCCCCCACCTCATATGAAATTCTCCAAGCTTTTTAATAAAATACAGATATGACTTTATTCTCTCAGTAATAGATGTTCTGACTGTAAAATACAGTTAGCTGTTTTCTTAACTAATGAGAATTTGTGTACAGAATTTTCCAATTCTGGCTCTGACCAGCTCTCTCGGGCTGGATTCCTCCTCAGACATTACCTCATCCTCAATCAGAATTCTGAAGTCTACTATGTTTGGAAGAGGGCTAAGATGGAGAAATGAAGCTTTTCAAAGAGGAGGGGCCCTCCCACACAGGAGTCATTGAGATGTGACACTAAATGGTACTCAGAAGGGGCATCTGAAATTTGAGTCCCTACAGAGATGGCATGCCTTTAGATGTTATGGGGATCTGGGTTGTTTTTCAAAAATAAAGCAAGATTAATCCTGTTGGTTTAGAATAATATGATTATTACCCCTGCGGCGTTCCCCTGGTGTTATCTGGACCAATGAACTGCTAGGTCACGCCAATCTTTGATTCTGGGAGCCAGCCTAACCCTGCTCTGCTGTGAGAACCCACACTCCTGGGCTGTTCACACACAGCCTCTGTCTGGCATGTAAGCTGCTCCTTGGATTGTGCAACCGAATGACATTAGCCAACATCTCCAGTCCCAGACTCAACCCTAGGAATCTCCATCTTGCAGTGTGCAGTTATGCCCGCTGGACGCTGCAAGCTTATACAAGTTCATCAATTTAACAAAGAAATTGATATGTACCAGGCTTTTGGAGAGTTTGTCTGCACTTATTTTAAGCCATGAGGACGCATTTTCAGCCTCATAACTATGGACAAACTCTCCAAAAGCAGAGGGGCAGTTCACACCTCATCAGGGCATGTATGGGACAAACCCAGCCCAGCCTCACAGGAACAAAAAACACTGGCCTAGGCAACAACAAAGGATCTGTTGGACTCTTGAATGAGTCACTCCCCTTCCCTTTGTCAGTCAGGGACTACGATGAAGTAAGACTCACTTGACTCTGAAGGGGGAGCGGGGGTAAAGCCAAGAGGGAAGAAGGGACACAACAAAAGGGCGAGATGTTTGGCAGGCTCTTCCTCTCTCTTCCACCTGCCTCTTTGGGGCAGGGACTGTCTTTTTTGTTCTGTGTATGTACAGTGACTAGCACAATGTGGTCCTGGGGCATGACTAGAGCTCCTACCTCTACACTACTACAAATAACAATAATTAGTCTTGTTCAAATTCCTGCTTCGCACCCTCTTCTACTGTGAGGTGTACACGAAATGAGCCATCTAATTACTGATGGGTACAGGTGTAGGTAGGGATTGATTGCGCATACAAAAAACCCCTAACAAAAGTGAAACTAAGAATATACATTCCAGCCATCATGCTGACCATCATTCTTGTATTTTGTATCTCATTCCCCAGTCTTTTTTTTTATTTTTTTGGCCAGGATGGGGAGGTCTTTCCAATAGTAAGCGTTTTTCTATGTGTCTATACACAAAGCAGCACATTTTGGGTGCTACCACAATAAATATAAATAATAAATGTAAAAGGCACCAGATTTGGAACCTAATGTTCTTGCTTTCTTGAGAAACGAGGAAGTCTTAGAGCCAAGCAACATTTAGAGCTTGCATGAACAAGACATCCTACTTGCAACATTTTAGCTTACAAGTTACACAGATATGTAGATTAAGGTGGTGTTGCTATTTTCTTTATTGTATATACTTCGGAAATCTTTTTCTAATTACTCTTTAATGGATCATTCATTGGGTTAAGTAAGAGAAAATCTGAAGGGTTTCCCCAGAGGGGCAGGATTAAGTGAAGCAACATTCATAGAATCATAGAATATCAGGGTTAGAAGGGACCTCAGGAGGTCATCTAGTCCAACCGCTTGCTCAAAGCAGGACAAATCCCCAACTAAATCATCCCAGCCAGGGCTCTGTCACTATCCTTAAAAACCTCTAAGGAAGGAGATTCTACCACCTCCCTAGGTAACCAATTCCAGTGCTTCACCACCCTCCTAGTGAAACAGTGTTTCCTAATATCCAACCTAGACCTCTCCCACTGCTACTTGAGATCATTGCTCCTTTTTTGTCTTCTGCCACCACTGAGAACAGTCTAGATCCATCCTCTCTGGAACCACTCCCCCTTCAGGTACTTGAAAGCAGCTATCAAATCTCCCCTCATTCTTCTCTTCCGCAGACTAAACAATCCCAGTTCCCTCAGCCTCTCCTCATAAGTCATGTGCTCCAGCCCCCTAATCATTTTCATTGCCCTCTGCTGGACTCTTCCCAATTTTTCCACATCCTTCTTGTAGTGTGGGGTCCAAAATTGGATACAGTACTCCAGATGAGACCTCACCAATGTCGAATAGAGGGGAATGATCACATCCCTCGATCTGCTGGCAATGCCCCTACTTATATAGCCCAAAATGCCGTTAGCCTTCTCGGCAACAAGGCCACATTGTCGACTCATATCCAGCTTCTTGTCCACTGTAACCCCTAGGTCCTTTTCTGGAGAACTGCTGCCTAGCCATTCGGTCCCTAGCAGTGCATGTGTCATGGTATAATTCCCCGCTCTAGTTAGCTCAAGTTAGCATGCTTGAGTTATTGCACTTGAGTTACTCTAGCTAGAGTGAGTGACCACACTTCTAAAAAACACTGGAGTTTCAAAACTACATTGGAGTTATACGGAGTGATTTGATTTAAATGCAGTAGGAGCAAGAGAACACAGAAAGTGAACGTCCTTTTGCTTAGCGGGGAAGGAGAGCTAATAACAGATGACATCAAGAAGACTGAGGTGTTCAATGCCTATTTTGGTTGTCTTCACTAAAAAGGTTAATGGTGACCAGATACTGCACACAATTAATATTAACAAGGGGGAAAGGTATTAAAGCCAAAATAGGGAAAAAACATATTAAAGAATATTTAGATAATTTGGATGTATTCAGTTTGGCAGGGCTTGCTGAAATTCATCTAGGGTATTTGAGGAACTAGCTGAAGCATTCACAGAACCATTAGCAATTGTCTTTGAGAACTCATGGAGGATAGGTAAGGTCCCAGAGGACTGGAGAAGGCAAACATAGTACGGTACCTGTTTTTAAAAAGGGGAACAAAGAAGACCAGAAGTATTACAGACCAGTGAGCCTAACTTCGACACCTGGAAAAATAGTGGAACAAATTATTAAACAATCAATTGGTAAGTAAGACGATAACTGGTTAAAAGTAATAGCCAACATGGATTTTTCAAGAGCAAATCACTGCAAACAACCCCATTTTCTTCTTTGACTATGGCTACAGCTGGCTTAGTGGATAGGAAGGAAGTAGTAGATGGGATTTTAGTAAGACGTTTGACACAGTCTCATAGACATTCTCATAAGCAAGCTAGGGAAATATGGTATAAATGAAATTACTGTAAGTTGTGTGCAGAGTTGGTTGAAAGATCATATTCAAAGAGTATTTATCAGTGGTTTGCTGTCAAACTTAAAGCTCCTGCAGGAGGTTTGTTCTTGGTCCGGTACTATTTAGTATTTTCATAAATGATTTGGATAATGGACTAGAGAATATGCTTATAAAGTTGATGGAGGACAGCAAGCTGGGAGGGATTGCAAGCACTTTGGAGGACAGAATTAGAATTTAAAATGACCTTGACAAATTGGAGAATTGGTCTGAAATCAATAAGATGAAATTAAATAAAGATGAGAGCAAAATACTGTACTTAAGAAGGAAAAATGAAATGTATAACTACAAAATGGGGAATAATTGGCTAGGTGGTAGTGCTGCTGAAAGGGATCTGGAGTCTATAGTGCATCACAAATTGAATATGAGCCAAAAATGTGATGGAGTTGTGAAAAAGGCTAATAACATTCTGGGGTGTGTTATCCAGGAGTGTCATATATAAGACATGAGAAGTAAGTGTCCTGCTGTATTTGGCACTGCTGAGGCCTCAGCTAGAGGACCATGTCCATTTCTGGGCACCATGCTTAAGGAAACATGGACAAATTGGAGTAAGTTTGGAAGAGAACAACAAAAATGATTAAAGTTTAGAAAACCTGACTTTTGAGGACAGATTAAAAACCCTGGCGATGTTTAGTCTTGAGAAGAGACGACTGAGGGAGGATCTGATAACAGCCTTCACATATGTTAAAAGCTGTTATAAAGGGGAAGGTGCTCAACAGCTCTCCATGTTCTGGGTCCCACACTGCAGGAAAGATATGGACAAAATGGAGAAAGTCTAGAGAAGAGCAACAAAAACGATTAAAGGTCTAGGAAACAGGGAATATCAGGGTTGGAAGTGACCTCAGGAGGTCATCTAATTCACCCTCCTGCTCAAAGCAGGACCAATCCCCAACTAAATCATCCCAGCCAGGGCTTTGTCAAGCCAGGCCTTAAAAACCTCTAAGGAAGGAGCAACAAAGAGTCCTGTGGCACCTTATAGACTAACAGATGTATTGTTGTGAAATGGAGTATAGGGTTTGGAAGTACAAATATAACTATTTTGATTGCTGATGGTGCGTGTTGTACTAACTTAAAATGGTTGCATTTAAACCTATATAGAGATTTAATCCTATAGTAGAGATTTGTGGTTGTCTAACCTGGAGGAGTCAAAATTGTGGATCATGATGTTTGTCTTTGTTTGGGAGGAAGGGATGTAGTCTAGTCAGTGAAAGATGAACAAAAGTGTTATTGGCATATTCAGAAGTAGTGATGAGTCCTGCATGACCTGATGCTTGATAGCACCTTGACAATCAACAGTCTGGTGACTTTGAATGTTAGTGAAGTCAGGATATGGTCAATTTGTCAAAATATTTTCTCTGTTCTGCCAGTTTAATTCTATCATTGGTTGAGTTTTAAGAAGAACAATTAGTTTAAGAGGGGGGAGAGAGAGTACTGAGATGTACAGGATTCTTTAGTAAAGGAGCTTGGGTGGTAAGGAGCATGTGTCCATCAGGAGTCTCTGGGATTTGTCTGGGAATGACTGGATCCAGGGCAGTGCTAATTCACTTACCTCCCACCAGATTGGTCAAAATATCTATCTGGGCTTTTTTTTGGCGGGGGTTGGAGGGGAGCAGAGCCAGAGAAAGGACACAGTATTTACCACTATGAGCTATTAAAATGCCAACCACTAGATGAATCATTTAGTCAGTGTGATCTCATAGAAGATGCAAGATTGACTAACTGCAAGTCTTTAAAAGCTTATATATTAGCATTTTATAACTATTAGCCTTCATTTAACTGTAAAAGAATGCTGCAAACATTTTGTATAGATCTCAGTGTTCAAATGGTCAGAAGAATTTTTTATATGACTTGCACTTGACAATACAGTTATTTTAATTAAAAGTCATTGCTCAGGATATTGTAGCAACACTTTATCTACAAGTGTGTACTTCTGTGGACTATAAACAACCACTCCTAAATTCTCTGGCAACATTGATCTAGTTTATTGCCATAAAATACGCTTCATCCTCTCCCTTTCTTCCTTCCAATGCAAAAAATACACATGTGCAGCTCAGGTGAAAACAATCATTGATACAAAACTTACTGAAACTATAATAAAGAACAAGACTGTCAGACACATAGATGAACATAATTTGTTGGGGAATAGTGAACATGGCTTTTGTAAAGGAAATCGGGCCTCACCAATCTACTAGAATTCTTTGAAGGGTTCAACAAGCATGTGGACAAGGCGGATCCAGTAGATATTGTGTACTTAGATTTTCAGAAAGCCTTTGACGAGATCCCTCACCAAAGACTTTTAAGCAAAGTAAGATGTCATGGGATAAGAGAGAAGGTTCTCTCACGGACTGGTAACTGGTTAAAAGATAGGAAACAAAGGGTAGGAATAAATGGTCAGTTTTCAGAATGGAGAGAGGCAAATAGTGGTGTCCCCCAGAGGTCTGTACTGGGACAAGTCTTATTCAACATATTCATTAATGATCTGGAAAAAGGGAACAACAGTGAGATGGCAAAATTTGCAGATGATACAAAACTACTCAAGACAGTTAAGTCCCAGGTAGACTGAGAAGAGTTACAAAAGAATCTCACAAAACTGGATGACTGGGCAACAAAATGGCAGATGACATTCAATGCACACGGAAAACAATCCCAACTATACATATAAAATGATGGGCTCTAAATTAGCTGTTACCACTCAAGAAAGATCTTGGAGTCATTGTGGATAGTTCTCTGAAAACAACCACTCAAAGTGCAGCAGCAGTCAAAAAAGCAAACAAAATGTTGGGCATCATTAAGAAAGGTATAGATAATAAGACAGAAAATATCATATTGCCTCTATCTAAATCCATGGTACGCCCATATCTTGAATATTATGTGCAGAGTGGTAGCCCCGTCTCAAAAAAGACATACTGGAATTGGAAAAGGTTCAGAAAAGGGCAACAAAAATTATCAGGGGTATGGAATGGCTTCCATATGAGGTGAGATTAAAAAGACTGCGACTATTCAGCTTGGAAAAAAGGAAACTAAGGGGGGATATAATTGATATCTATAAAATCATGACTGGTGTGGAGAAAGTAAATAAGGAAGTGTTATTTACTCCTCATAACACAAGAGCTAGGGGTCACCAAATGAAATTAATAGGCAGCAGGTTTAAAACAAACAAAGGGAAGTATTTCTTTGCACAAGGTACAGTCAACCTGTGGAACTCTTTGCCAGAGGATGTTGTGAAGGCCAAGACTATAACAAGATTCAAAAAAGAACTAGATGAGTTCATGGAGGATAGGTCCATCCATGGCTATTATCCAGGATGGGCAGGGATGATGTCTCTAGCTTCCCTTTGCCAGAAGCTGGGAACGAGCAACAAAGAAAGGATCATTTGATGATTACTTGTTCTGTTCATTCCCTCTGAGGCACCTGTCACTGGCCACTGTCGGAAGACAGGATACTGGGCTAAATGGACCTTTGATCTGACCCAGCATGGCCATTCTTATGTTCTTACTGATTCTTAAAAACTATAATTTCTGAGGCCTCCCTCCTCCCCTATGCTCTTCAGGTAGCCCAGCTTCCCAGGCTGTGGCTCCTCTTTATTCTGTCCAAACAACCTAGCTTAGAACCTCCTTCCCCAGAAGTACACCAGAGAAGTGGGCAGTTTGTAACTGGTTCCAGCAAGTAATAAATTGGAGAGGGTTCAGAGAAGAATCATAAGAATGATTAAAGGATTAGAAAACCTGCCGTACAGTGATAGGCTCGAAGAGTTCCATCTATTTAGCTTAAAGTAAAGGTTAAGGGGGGGACTTGATAACAGTGTATAAAAATCTACATGAGGAACAAATATTTAATGATGAGCTCCTCAGACTAGCAGAGAAAGGTGTAACACAATCCAATGGCTGGAATTTGAAGTACACAAATTCAGAGTAGAAATAAGGCATCAATTTTTAACAGTGAGAGTAATTAAGCATTGGAACAAATTACCAAGGATTCTGGTGCATTTGCCATCCCTGACAATTCTTAAATCAACATTGGATGCACTCTTCACATTTTCAAAATCATCGTCACAATTATATGAGCTAAAAAACATTTTGAAATGAAAGCTGAGATTCTGGAGCACAATTATCCATCAAGAGCTGAATTCCAAGACAAATTCTATGCCTATGAAATCATGAAATATGCAGGACTCTTCTTATGAGATCCTCATAACAGTTGTATCTGAGCCCCTTCTAATTAAAACATGTAATAAAAACCATAATTGTCCCTTTCTTTGTGAGGATCACTTGAAAGTTAACAGATAGGGGTGCTTGGAAGAAAGAGAGAGTCTCTCTTCATATACTATCTAATGTGAGATGGGTTTTGCACTTAGTTCTGAATGCTGCAATACTCTGTCAAAGCATTTGTTGTCTATGGCAAACCAATCAGTCCTCTTCAAGCAAACCTCCAGAGTGGTGATAGGCTTCTCCTTACCAAGAGCACATTCCCACGTGTCCCAGAGGTATCCATTTTAGCTTGCCTCCTCTTCAAAATCTGCATGAGACCACTTGAAGAGGTGTTAAGTTACCACAGGCTCCAATGCCAAACCTACGCTAATTAAACCGAGCTGATCATCTACTTTTCTACAGTTGTAACCAGTCCCATCACCAGAATATCACAATGCCTACAACAGATAGGCAGCATCTGATGTTGGTCATGAGATTCTGCTGTCTTGCCGGGGAAGTGGCGTGGGTCCAAGATAATGTACTAAAATGGTCTGAGTCCTTCCTGATGGGATGAACCCAGTGAGTAGTAATGGTGAACTGCAGCATCACCACTAGTTCCCTCGCTTGTAAAGTTCCACAAGGATCAATTTTCAATCTGCTTCTTTTCAGTATGTACATGAAAACACCAGTTGAACTGGTGAGACAACATGGACTCAAATGCCAGTGATACACAGCTGACCTGACACAGAGCTCTATCTATCCTTCACCACTCCACTACCACCAAGATTGCCTGGTGCTTGGAGAAGACCAGCTGACTGAAACTGAACCCAAGCAAACCAGAGGTGATGCTGGTGGGCAGAAGAAAGTATTTTGAAGAGCTTGCAGATTCAGTACACTCTCCATTGATTGAAGAGACACACCCACAATTAGTCTAGTCTAGTTCATAGTCTAGAAGTAATCTTGGATTCCTCACTGATGCTGAATTCTCACATAGCAGAATCCACAACTACTGCTTGCCACCCCTCTGCTTGGCTAGGAAACTTCATCCCATCCTGGTGGAAGACAACCTGGTTTCAGATATTCATGCCTTGATCACCTCTTGGTTGGATTACACCAAGACAATATACCTGGGCATGAAGCCTTCAGCACTTTAGGAAACCTGAACTAGTTCAGAACACTGCAGCCCATCTCTTCAGCAATACAAACTACCATAAACATACCAAACTGCCCTCTGCTCTCTATACTGGCTTTCAATCAATTTTCAAATTAAGTTCAGTCCTGATCTTCAAAACACTCCGCGGCCTGAGCCCAGGACTTCTAGAAGGCTATCTAAAGCACTGGGATGAAGAATGGGGGAAACAACTATGGTCCTCTCATACAATGGAATTCTCAACAATAAAGAGCAAAGTTTATCTATGCGAAAGAGAGAACCTTCTCAGAGACATCTTAGACCGTGGAATGAACTCCCCCAGGAACTAAGAGCCATCAGAACCTCATAACCTGCTGCTCCATGTTTCTTTGATGTTGCTTTCTCTAATGTGAACACAAACCAACAGGTACATTTAAAAAAAAAAATACACACACACTACTAAAACAAGACATTCCACTGCACACAACTCTCCTTCTGGGTAGAGGATGAGGGAACAACACAGGAGAGATGTGTAGTCACATTGCTTAATGCACTACTGGAACACGCTCAGACATTACAGTCTAGTCCATATACAACCTACATAGACTAGACAACACAGATCAACTAGCTCAGATTGAATACTAGCAAGATCAAGTAAATGCCGGGCAGAAGGGATTTAAATCCCCTGGAGTAGGAGAAAAATCACAGCAGCAAGCTGACGCACTCTACTTATCAAGGACAGTAAGAAGGAACTCTGGGACAGGACAGTGTCAGCCCTGCCTTTCATACCATGGTGCAGCAGCGCAAGGATGCTAAGGAGACATGCATCACACCTCAAAAGGAATGGAGGTGCAATCACTCAGAGAAGAAACTTGCCTTATGGTGACTGAGCTCCTTGAGACTATCTAGCTTAACTTCTCTTTAAGGGGTGACCTGATGACAGTCTATAAGTACCTACGTGGGGAATAAAAATGTGATAATACGCTTTTCAATCTAGCAGTCAAAGGTCTAACAAGATTCAATGACTGGAAGTTGAAACTAGACACATTCAGACTGAAAATAAGGTCCACATTTTTAAGAGGAAGGACAAGAAACCATTGGAACAACTTAGCGAGGGTTGTGGTGGAGTCTCTGTCATCGGAAATTTTAAACTCAAAACTGGAAGCTTTTCTAAAAGCGATGTTCTAGTTCAAAGAGTTCAGAAGTCTTATGGGATGTGTTATATGGAAGTCAGATTATCAGTGGTACTTCTTGGCCTTATCATCTATGAGTTACAGATTTACAGAGTTTAAGGCCAGAAACAATCATCAGATTAGCTAGATTGAGCTCCTGTATATCACATGCCTCCAAATGGTGGCAGAGGAGCTGAACCACATTGGTTAGAGCCCTTCCAGCATCACCACTCTCGTACTGTCTACCTCTCAGTATAAAATGCCAATAAAATTTTCAAGTTCTGAATACCGAGATGCATTGTAAAGTTGTATTTATTATGAAACAAATGAGCTTTAAAGAGGAAGAGTAAATATTCATACCTTCTGTAGAAATCTTGTTTCAAAAATGAAATCTTCTCCACAGACAGAGAAACATTTGGGTTACAGTTCCTGGGGTATAGTCAACTTTAAAAAAAAAGGAAAAAAAAAGAGCTTTCTTTCAATGTGAAGTTTCGTTCCAGTCTCTTTTTCCTGAGAATTAAAGAAAAAGAAAATACTGTTACTATTCACCAAGGAAAGCCCTTGAAAGGCTACTGTGGCATGAAGTATCTTTTACATGTAACCTCACCTAATGGGAAATTTAAGTTAGAATAAAGAAAGATGGAACTTATTGTAGATGCCAAGTTTTTTGTAAAATCATTCTCACATATGAATATACTCCCTTCCATCACACTACCTGCAGCTTTACCATTTAATACTGTAGACAACTATGAACATTTATTCTGGTTTCTGGAAGCACAATGTGTTAACAGTCCCTCCTCTCTGCAGTCCTTAGACTCAGCTTGTGAAATACCTACTTCATTCAGGAACACACTTTGTTTTCCTGACATCATTCTAAAAGAAAGTTCTAAGTTGCCAAGGAAACCAAGAGGTCATTTTCCTTGTTCCAAGAATAATTACAACTGAATACACGTATTACATATTCAGTCTGAGGCCCCTATTACTTTGAAGGGACAGCAAGACACAGGAACTGAATATACAATACATTGAAAAGGAGACTCACATTGAGGAAAACTGTGAAAGAACTGTACTTTTCTTAGCTTCCCTTTGCTTTTAGTGAAGTTCTGTTTTAACTAGGGCTCTCGATTAATCGCAGTTAACTCAGGCGATGAACTAAAAAATATTAATCGCGATTAAAAAATTAATTGTGATTAATTGCAGTTTTAATCACACTGTTAAACAATAGAATACCAATTGAAATGTATTAAATATTTGTGGATGTTTTTCTACATTTTCAAATATATTGATTTCAATTACAACACAGAATACCAAGTGTACACTTGTTTTTATTACAAATATTTGCACTGTAAAAATAAAAAATAGTATTTTTCAATTCACCTCATACAAGTACTGTACTGCAATCTCTTTATTGTGAAAGTGCGACTTACAAATGTAGATTTCTTTGTGTTACATAACTGTACTCAAAAACAAAACAACGTAAAACTTCAGAGCCTACAAGTGCACTCAGTCCTACTTCTTCTTCAGCCAATCACTAAGACAAACACATTTGTTTACATTTACAGGATATAATGCTGCCCTCTTCTTATTTACAATGTCACCAGAAAGTGGGAACAGGCATTCACATGGCACATTTTGTAGCTGGCATTGCAAGGCATTTATGTCCAGATAGCTAAGCATTCATATGCCCCTTCATACTTAGCCACCATTCAGAGGACAGGCTTCCATGCTGATGACACCATTAAAAATAAAGACTTTTAATTGAAATTTGTGATGAACTTCTCAGGGTAAAACATAGCTCCTGAATGTTTACTTGAAGTTCTGCAGATTTTCCATGTTACAGCATCTCGATGCTGACCAGCACATGTTGTTCATTTTAAGAACACTTTCACTGCAATTGACAAAGCAAAGAAGGTACCAATCTCAGATTCCAAGATAGCACAGCACTCGACCCAACGTTAAGAATCTGAAGTGCCTTCCAAATCTGAGAGGAATGAGGTACGGACATGCTTTCAGAAGTCTTAAAAGAGCAACACTCGATGTGGAAACTACAGAACCCAAGCCACCAAAGAATAAATCAACTTCTGCTGGTGGCATCGGACTCAGACAATGAAAGTGAACATGCATCGGACTGCATTGCTTTGGATCATTATCGAGCAGAACCCCCCGTGAGCATGGACATATGTCCCTAAATGGTGCTGAAGCATGACGAACATATGAATCTTTAACGCATCTGACACAAATATCTTGCAATACTGGTACAACATGTCATGTGAACACCTGTTCTCACTTCAGGTGCACACTGTAAAAAAGAAGCAGGCAGCATATCTCCCACAAATGTAAACAAATTGTTTGCTGATTTCAGAGTAGCAGCCGCTTAGTCTGTATCTGCAAAAAGAACAGGAGTTATTTGTGGCACTTAGAGACATACACATTTATCTGAGCCATAAGCTTCGATAAACTACAGACCAATTCATGGATGCATAGACTGGAACATACAGCAGAAGATATATATCATACAGGAAACATGAAAGAGTGAGAGCCCCTCTGTAGACAATATATCAATATTCTTGCTGATGTCCAGTCTATCATCTGGAAGTGGGTAACCCGGAAAGCTTATGCTCAAATAAATTGTTAGTCTCTAAGGTGCCACAAGTGCTCCTGTTCTTTTTGTTTGTCTGAGTGACGACTGAACAGAAGTTGGGACTGATGACTTGTAGGCTCTAATTTTTACTTTGTTTTATTTTGAGATGCAGTTAGTTTTGTACATAATTATACATTTGTAAGTTCAACTTTCCATGACAAAGAGAATTTATATAGTACTTGTATGAGCGTGAACTGAAAAATTACTATTACTTTTGTTTTTTATAGCAGAAATATTTGTAATCAAAAGTAAAAGAGAGCACTGGTACACTGTTGTGTTGTATAACTTAAATCAAGATATTTGAAAATGTAGGAAACACAATATTGAAATAAATGATTATACTGTTTATTGTTTAACAGTATAGATAATCAATTTATTTTATTGTTTGACAGCCCTAGTTTTAACAAGTATTTTTATACAATCCAGGGTCTTCTCGTCAGATCTTGAAGTGAGTGTCAATCTTGGGACGTTTAAGATAAACTAAAGTGCAATATTTAACAATGACATGCCGTGAGAAACTTATGTAATCAGGTTATGTATAAGACCTTCAGCTACACACCATGAAGAATGGGTATCAGATGAAGCATATAGACAAGTACTCTAACATCTAGACAGTATTTCAAACTAGACTTTCAAAATCTAGGAAAGCACGAGAGATCACAATTCCATTAAGCACTCATGAAAAAGTACATAGTTTCTCACCTTCCCATTCCGAGTTACTATGATTTCATCAGAATTATTTAAATTTGTAGTGGTTGCAATCTATGAAACCTTATACTCAAATAATATATTAGTCTCTAAAGGTGCCACAAGGACTCCTTGCTGTTTTTCACCGAAGAAAAGGATTCTGAATTCTGTTTCTAGCCATTGTGATAAACATACCACTTTAATTTACACATGGAATTAACAGCACAAATTTAAAGATTTAAAGATTGAAATTAATTAATTTAAAGATTGAAGACGAATCGAGAGGGCTTGCGGCCAGCGGGTGCGGGGGATAGACGCGAGAATCACACTGGCGCAGGAAAAGGCAAGTCTACGTGATTGGAGACTCTTTACTGAGAAGAATAGACAGGCCCGTATAAGACCTGATCGGGAGAACAGAAGGGTGGTGCTGTCTGCCGGGGGCTAAGGATACAGGATGTGGATCTGAGCTGAAAAGGATCCTAGCGGGAGCGGGAAAGAATCCGTGTATTGTCCTTCATGGGGAACGAATGATCGGCTAGTCACCCGTGGACTGTATCAAGGAGGACTATGTCAGACTGGGGAAGACGCTCAAGAAATCGAGGCTCGGTGATCTTCAGTGGGTTCTGCCGGTTCCTAGGGCGGGGCGACGAAGGACGACAAGATTATGATGATAACAGATGGCTCAGGCAGGTGCTATAAGGAGGGCTTGGATGTACGGTCATTGGGAAGCGTTACGGACAGACGACTGCGCTCAGGATGGACTTATCTAAGCAAGGAGGAAATAGACTTCTAGGATGGAGGCTCGCCGACCTCATTAAGAGAGCTTTAAACTAGGAAGTTGGGGAGATGGTTTGGAGATCTTCAGGAGATCCCACGCCGGAATTTAACCTGGAGAGGAAGTAACGAAGTGGGAGGGGATACCCTTGTGACCAAAGAATTGACCGAGAGGAAAACGGATTTGAAACTGCCTAAAGGTGATGCTGGTGGTAAGAGTCTGTGCACGACGGGGAAAGAAGTCACTAATGACAACGTCAAAATTAAAATGTCTGTACACTAATGCGAGGAAGCCTAGGGAAAAGATGGAGGAACTGAGCTACTGGTGCAGAAGTGAAACCGGATATTATAGGGATAACGGAAACCTGGTGGAATAGTACTCATGACTGGAGTACGGGTATTGAAGGCTATGTGCTGTTTAGAAAAGACAGGAAGAAAGCAAAGGTGGTGGAGTAGCCTTGTACGTCAATGATGGGGTGAACTGTAATGAAATAAGAAGTGATGGAATAGATAAACGGAGTTCTGTCTGGGTAAAAATCACGCTGGGTAAAAAGCTACTAGAGCTTCCCCGAGATAGTCCTTGGGGTGTGCTACAGACCGCCGGGATCTGATTTGGATATGGATAGAGACCTCTTTAATGTCTTAATGAAGTAAACACAAAGGGGAAATGCTGTGATTATGGAGACTTCAACTTCCCGGATATAGACTGGAGACGATGCTTGCAAGAATAATAGGGGTCAGATTTTTCTGGATGTGACTAGCGGATGGATTTCTTCATCAAGTAGTGAAGTACCTACAGAGAGGGGATGCCATTTAGATTTGGTTTTGGTGAGTAGTGAGGACCTCGTAGAAAAATGGTGGTAGGGGACACACCTTGGTTCGAGTGATCATGAGCTGATTCAATTCAATTAGATGGAAGATAAACAAACGTAGATCTGGGATTAGGGTTTCGACTCTCGAGGGCTAATTTAAGAGTTAAGAAAATAGTTAGGAAGTGGATGGACGGAGGAACTTCTGGATTTAAATGCGGAGGAGGCCTGGAATTGCTATAAGTCGCAGCTCGCGGAAACTGTCGGAAGCCGCATCCAAGAAAGGGGAAAAAACCATGGGCGGGAGTTGTAGGCCGAGCTGGATGAGCAAGCAACTCAGAGGGGATTAGGAAAAAGCAGAAAGCTACAGGGAGTGAAGAAAGGCGGGATAGCAAGGGAAGCTACCTTAGTGAGGTCAGAACCGTGTAGGATAAAGTGAGGAAGGCTAAAAGCGCGTAGAACTGGACCTTGCGAAGGGAATCAAAACCAATAGTAAAAGGTTCTACAGCCACATAAAATAAGAAGAAAACAAGAAAGAAGATGGGGGCGCATAGTATACACTGAGGATGGAACGGAGGTTAAGGATAACCTAGCATGGCCCAATATCTAAATAAGTACTTTGCCTCGGTCTTTAATAAGACTAGTGAGGAGTTTAGGGACGATGGAGGGATGATAAACGGGAATGTGGATATGGAGGTGGATATTACCGCATCTGAGGTAGAGGCCAAACTTGAACAGCTTAATGGGGACAAAATCGGAGGCCCGGACAATCTCCATCCCGAGGATATTAAAGGAAATGGCGCGTGAAATTGCGAGCCCGTTAGCGAGAATTTTTAAGCAATCGGTAAACTCGGGGTTGTGCCGTACGACTGGAGAATTGCTAACGTAGTTCCTATTTTTTAAGAAAGGGAATAAAAGTGATCCGGGTAATTATAGGCCTGTTAGCTTGACGTCTGTAGTTTGTAAGGTCTTGGAACAAAAATTTTAAGGGAGAAAGTAGTTAAGGACATTGAGGTCAATGGTAATTGGGACGAATTGCAACATGGATTTTACTAAAAGGTAGATCGTGCCAAACCAACCTGATCTCCTTCTTTGAGAAGGTGACGGATTACTTAGACAAAGGAAATGCGGTAGATCTAATTTACCTCGATTTCAGTAAGGCGTTTGAACACGGGTTCCGCATGGGGAACTGTTAGTTAAATTGGAAAAGATGGGGATGAATATGAAAGTTGTAAGGTGGATAAGGAACTGGTTAAAGGGGAGACTCCAGCGGGTCGTACTGAAGGGTGAACTGTCAGGCTGGAAGGAGGTTACTAGCGGAGTCCCTCAAGGATCGGTTTTTGGGACCGATCTTATTTAACCTTTTATTACTGACCTTGGCACAAAGAGCGGGAATGTGTTAATAAAGTTTGCGGATGACACGAAGCTGGGGGGTATTGCTAACACGGAGAAGGACGGGATACTATTCAGGAAGATCTGGACCACCTTGTACACTGGAGTAATAGTAATAGGATGAAATATAATAGTGAAAAGTGCAAGGTCATGCACTTAGGGATTAATAATAAGAATTTTAGATATACGTTGGGACGCATCAGTTGGAAGCGACGGAGGAGGAGAAGGACCTTGGGGGTATTGGTTGATAGCAGGATGACTATGAGCCGCCAATGTGATATGGCTGTTAAAAAAGCAAATGCGGTTTTAGGATGCATCAGGCGAGGTATTTCCAGCAAGGAGAAGGAGGTGTTAGTGCGTTATATACGGCGCTGGTGAGACCCCACCTGGAATATTGTGTGCAGTTCTGGTGTCCCATGTGTTAAGAAGGATGAATTCAAACTGGAACAGGTTCAGAGACGGGCTACTAGGATGATCCGAGGAATGGAAAATCTGCCTTATGAAAGGAGACTCAAAGAGCTTGGCTTGTTTAGCCTGGCCAAAAGAAGGCTCCGGGGGGATATGCTTGCTCTATATAAATATATCAGGGGGATTAACGTTAGGGAGGGAGAGGAATTATTTAAGTTTTAGTACTAATGTAGGCACGAGGACGAATGGGTACAAACTGGATATTAGGAAGTTTAGACTTGAAATTAGACGAAGGTTTCTAACCATTAGGGGAGTGAAGTTCTGGAAACGCCTTCCGAGGGAAGTAGTGGGGGCAAAAGACTTATCTGGCTTTAAGACTAAGCTTGATAAGTATATGGAGGGGATGTTATGATGGGATAGTTTAATTTGGGCAATTGATTTTTGGATTATCGGCAGATAAGTCTGCTCAATGGTCTGTGAGGGGATGTTGGATGGGATGGGAACTGAGTTACTGCAGAGAATTCTTTCTTGGGTGCTGGCTGGTGAGTCTTGCCCACATGCTCAGGGTTTAGCTGATGCCATATTTGGGTCGGGAAGGAATTTCCTCCAGGGCGGATTGGCAGAGGCCCTGGAGGTTTTCGCCTTCCTCTGCAGCGTGGGGCATGGGTCGCTTGCTGGTGGATTCCTGCAGCTTGAGGTCTTCAAATCTCAATTTTGAGGATTTCAATAACTCAGTCATGGGTTCGGGGTTGTTATAAATGTGTATGGGCAGGGTTTTGTGGCCTGCCTTGTGCAGGAGGTCAGACTAGATGATCATATTGGTCCCTTCTGACCTATGAGTCTATGAGTCTATGAGATGGATATCATACCAAAAGGACTGAAGATAGAAAATCCATTACAATCAACATACCACACCGACTATGGTGAGAGATTATGCCACACAGTCTCAAAGAAACTGCAGAACCACCTGATCAACATCCTATACAGCAAACAGGAGAAGATCAAGAATGAGCTCTCAAAACTGGAGACACTCATAAAAAACCAACCTTCCACACAAACTTCCCCATGGCTGGACTTTACAAAAACTAGATAAGCCATTTACAACACACACTTTGCTTCTCTACAGAGGAAAAAGGACTCTAAACTATCTAAACTCCTACATGCCACAACAGTGATACTCTTAACTCACCCAACAATATTGTTAATCTATCCAGCTATACTCTTAGCCCAGCAAGAGAGTCCATCCTATCTCAGGGCCACTCCTTCTGCCCCACCATCCCCATGAACATGATACAGTTCTGTGGTGACCTAGAATTCTATTTCGCTGTCTCCGACTGAAGGAATATTTCCACCACACCACTGAACAGCACATTAACCCACAGAAACCTTCCTACCAACACTACAAGCTGAATGATTCTGCATGGACTCCTCCTGATAGTCGAAACAACAGACTGGGCTTCTAGATAGAGTGCTTCCGCTGATACACATGAGCTGAAATAGTGGAAAAATAACATCATTTGCCCCATAACCTCAGCCATGCAAACACAACGCTATCCACAGCCTCAGAAACAACTCTGACACTATAATAAAAAAGGCTGACAAAGGAGGTGCTGTAGTCATCATGACTAGGTTGAAGTATGAACAAGAGGCTGCTAGGCAGCTCTCTAACACCACATTCTATAGGCCATTACCTTCTGATCCCACAGAGGGGTACCAAAAGAAACTGCACCATCTGCTCAAGAAACTCTCTGAAGCAGCACAGGAACAAATCTACACAGACACACTCCTAGAGCCCTGACCAGGGGTATTCTATCTGTTACCCGTGATCCATAAACCTGGGAATCCTGGATGCCCCATCATCTCAAGCATTGGCACCCTGACAGCAGGATTGTCTGGCTATGTGGACTCTCTCCTCAGGCCCTATGCTACCAGCACTCCCAGCTATCTTCAAGACACCTATAACTT
Source organism: Chelonoidis abingdonii (assembly GCF_003597395.2). Classification (NCBI taxonomy): domain Eukaryota; kingdom Metazoa; phylum Chordata; order Testudines; family Testudinidae; genus Chelonoidis; species Chelonoidis abingdonii. The sequence continues at coordinate 11,673,023 of NC_133769.1, read as the reverse complement.
CCTGAGGAAGCTTCAATCCATTGGTGATCTTCCAGAAAACACCATCCTAGCCACTATGAGGTAGAAGCCCTCTACACCAAAATTCCACACAAAGATGGACTACATGTCATCAGGAACAGTACCACCGATAATGTCCCAGTGAACCTGGTGGCTGAGCTTTGTGACTTTGTCCTCACTCACAACTATTTCAGATTTGGGAACTATTTATACCTTCAAGTCAGTGGCACTGCTATGGGTACCTGCATGGCCCCCCAGTTTGCCAACATTTTTATGGCTGACTTGGAACAACATTTCCTCAGCTCTCCCCTAGAGCCCCTATTCACTTGCACTACATTGACGACATCTTCATCATCTGGACCCATGGGAAGGAGACCCTTGAGGAATTCCACCAGGATTTCAACAATTTCCATCCCACCATCAACCTCCGCCTGGACCAGTCCACACAAGAGGTCCACTTCCTGGACACTACAGTAAAAATAAGCGAGTCACATAACCACCACCCTATACTGGAAACCTACTGACCACTATACTTACCTACATGCCTCCAGCTTTCATCCAGACCACATCACACGATCCACTGTCTATAGCCAAACCCTAAGATACAATCGCATTTGTTCCAATGCCTCAGACAAAGACAAACACCTACAGAATCTCTATCAAGCGTTTTTAAAAATACAATATCCACCTGGGGAAGCAAAGAACCAGACTGACAGAGCCAGAAGGGTACTAAGTCGTCACCTACTACAGGACAGGCCCAACAAAGAAAGTAACAGAATGCCACTAACCATCACCTACAGCCCCCAACTAAAACCTCTTCAGTGCATCATCAAGGATCTACAACCTATCCTGAAAGACGATCCCTCACTCTCTCAGACCTTGGAAGACAGGCCAGTCCTCACTTACAAACAGCCACCCAATCTGAAGCAAATACTCACCAGCAAGTACACACCACACAACAGCAACATTAACCCAGGAACCACCCCCTGCAACAAACCCCATTGCCAACTCTGTCCGCATATCTATTCAAGGGACAACACCACAGGACCTAACCACATCGGCCACACCATCAGGGGCTCATTTACCTGCACATCTACCAATGTGATACATGCCATCATGTGCCAGCAATGCCCCTCTGTCATGTACATTGGCCAAACCGGACAGTCTCTATGCAAAAGAATAAATGGACACAAATCAGACATCAAGAACTGTAACATTCAAAACCCAGTAGGAGAGCACTTCATTCTCCCTGGACACTCAATAACAGACTTAAAAGTAGCCATTCTTCAACAAAAAAAACTTCAAAAACAGACTTCAATGAGAAACTGCAGAACTGGAATTTGCAAACTTGACACCATCAAATTAGGCCTGAATAAAGACTGGGAGCGGCTGGATCACTACAAAAAATAATTTTCCCTCTGTTGATACTCACATCATTTTATCAACTGTTGGGAATGGGGCACTTTCACCATGATTGTATTTACCTCATTAGTACTGGCCCTGTACTTGGTAAGACAACTCGCATCTTTTTATGTGCTGTAAATTTATATCCGCTTACTGTATTTTCCACTCCATGCATCTGATGAAGTGAGTTATAACCTACGAAGGTTTATGCCCAAATACATTTGTTAATCTCTAAGGTGTCATAAGGACTCCTCGTTGTTTTCACAGAAGTACAGCGAGTCCTCGGACTTACAATGCCTGAATTACATCAGACACCACTTACAATGCTTTTCAATTGACTACCTGTTTTGCCCCAGAACACGTTTCGTCCTTACGATGCTCGATTTGCATAAAGTTTGCTTGAAATCACTTACTGGTTGCGTTATACTGGTATGGAGCTGGAAGGGGTTGCTTCTGTTTGGCTTTGAGGCAGCAGGGTAGCTTGTTGTCAAGTAGGGTTGCTACTTGGTTTTGACTGGCTCCCGGCCCCGGGCTCAGTCAGTCAGAAAGCTTGAACTGTGATTGGCTGAGGCTCAGCATGTGTACCGTTCTCCCTGGCTTTCTGAGCCTGTGTTGCTGGCATTCTGAGCTGCATTTGTGAGTTTATATGTTTATTTGAATGCTGTTTACAAAATACAGTAAACAGTAAATACACTGATGTTGCAACATTTGTCTATAATTCATTTAATACAAAAATCTGTGCTATTGTGGTGAAAATAGCGTATAAAGCCTTGGTTCAGGAACCAATCCTGCCTTCATACCATTAATTCCTATGGGAAAAGTGGTTTCGATTCATTACACAATTCATTCCTCAGAATAACATTGTAAGTCTGAGAACTCCCTGTAAATTATACCTGTTACTATTTTAAGTCCTTAGCTTACTATCATAAAGTCTCTCGTATAAGCTAATCTATACATAAGAAAACATATTATAATGAAGGTGCGTGAAACCTCTTTGAAGCTGGTGGACATGAAAGCATCATTCAGGATAACTGTAAGAATTTAATCTCCTTTTTGGAGTAAGCTGAAACAACAATAACCACTGCCAAAAACACAGGCCATGTGCATGGCCAGTAAGAAGCTGAAGAATGAATTCAAATGCAGGTAGCTAGGTCCTGTTTGGTGAAAATCCATGTGTCTGTGAGCAGCAGCACACAGAAAGCCAAGGATACAGCTAGAAAAGCACCATGGCAGTGGCTCTGAGAGAAAACCCGAAAAGATCTTTTGAGGCAGAGTGCTAGCTGGAATGAGGCTAGGAAGTGTTGCAAAGAAACTGCCTCCTGTTTGATTACATCTGCTTCCTATTCTATTCAGAGAAATGGGATTTAGTGTGCAATTCTTTGTAAATAAACCAGACAGCATCAAAGAAATACCTGACTTCATTATCACTTTCTCTTCCTAACAGATACAATCCTGAATAATGGCCAATTGCATGGATCAAAACAGGTAACAACACTACCAACGTATGTCACAATGAGCCATGATTATCTATAAAACAGGATACCTATTAATTGAAATGCCACTATATTTCTCATCTTACCATCTGCAATGGCTGCACTCACATATACCTAATCAAACTGATGATGTAACTCAGCTTTACTCAGTGTTGGACAGCTAGCAGTATCTTCCTGGTTAACCAACAGAAGCACCAAAACTGGCGTAAAAGTTATTTGGTTGCAAATCAACATGTTTTAATGGTAACCAACTAATAAGAATAAACTTTTATTTAGGAAAAGATGTAAAAAGCACAAATACAAAACAATTAAAATCAATTATTTAAATCACAGTTTCCTGCTTGCTCACTTAAATCATGATTAAAATGGTGATTTAAATCAATCTACTTTGCCATTTGGTCATCATATGTAAAACAGAAAAAAAACAGAACTGTAGATTCTCATCATGTCATTATGTTGTGATCTCTACCTGGAATAGGATCAGGCTACATGAGAAGGCCATTCAGGCCTTAAAACCTAGATCAAAAATTCTCAGAGGTCACTAGTGATTCAGGGTACCTTGAATTTTTGGTTTGCCCAACTTGAGATGCCTAAGGGGGTCTGATTTTCAGAAAGTGTTCAGCACCCACACTCTGAAAATCAGAATCTCAGGTGTCTCAAGTTGGCTACTTCAAAATTAAATCACCCAAAAATCACTAGCCCCTTCTAGACTTCTGAAAATCTTGGCGCAATCTATTAAAAAAATTGGGAAAAATCTATGAAACTATTAGATTTTTCACCAATCTGGTGGGAGGTAAGTGAATTAGCACTGCCCTGGATCCAGTCATTCCCAGACAAATCCCAGAGACTCCTGATGGACACATGCTCCTTACCACCCAAGCTCCTTTACTAAAGAATCCTGTACATCTCAGTACTCTCTCTCCCCCCTCTTAAACTAATTGTTCTTCTTAAAACTCAACCAATGATAGAATTAAACTGGCAGAACAGAGAAAATATTTTGACAAATTGACCATATCCTGACTTCACAAACATTCAAAGTCACCAGACTGTTGATTGTCAAGGTGCTAACAAGCATCAGGTCATGCAGGACTCATCACTACTTCTGAATATGCCAATAACACTTTTGTTCATCTTTCACTGACTAGACTACATCCCTTCCTCCCAAACAAAGACAAACATCATGATCCACAATTTTGACTCCTCCAGGTTAGACAACCACAAATCTCTATATAGGATTAAATGCAACCATTTTAAGTTAGTACAACACGCACCATCAGCAATCAAAATAGTTATATTTGTACTTCCAAACCCTATACTCCATTTCACAACAGAATTCAAAGTTCTAGTCCTAATATACAAAACATTTACTGGATGGAACCAAGTTCTTTCAGACTGCCTCGCCTTCCATAATCCTCCAAATAAAGTAATGCCCCACAAAAGCAATTAACATAAAGGGGCCCAACTTTAGACTATTGAGGAGGATCCCACAGAGAGTTCTCAGTGTCAGGAAACTGGCTATGAATTTTTTTGCCAGAAGAAATCAGACAAAGCCCAACCCTGAGCGCATTTAGAGCTAAATGAAAGCCATCTTTCCAATTTTGCCTCCTTCACAAGGAAGCACCTCTAAAAAACAAACATCGCACTCACCTTTGTACATTCCCGTACTCGAAAGACTCAAGGGAAAGCTCATCGTTTTTTGTATTTGGTGATAAATTTGTTCACTCTATATAGATATATATACACACACATCAAGATGATAAATGCCTTACAAATCCTGTGACAGGCAGTCCATAAAATGTTACACATTACAAACATGATAAAGTAACACAAGCCCAGGACACCACAATTATTTGCAGATCTCATACTCCATTTGGCACATTATCACCCATTTCTCCTCTCTCCTTACCTAGCTGCTGGAAAAACTGAGGTCTCTCTCTTTTTTCTCTGCATCTCTTACATTCCCAGCCGCTTGCAGAAAAATGGAGAAAACCCACTGGGTCCAGTAAATTTTCTCAGCATTATATGTGGTGCCTCTCACTTGTCAGCATAGCTTCCACTCAATACCCATATCACTCAATATGCCTAAAAACTGAAAAAGCAGTTCCATCGAAACACTATTTGCCCTAAGCTAGGGTGCCTCTAGATTTAATCAAATGAATAGACACCAACAAGAATCCTAGACGAACTGCCATACTGGGTCAGACCATGGCCCATCTTGCCCAGTATCCTGTGTCCAATGGTGGCCTGTACGACACCTTAAGGGGCAGCATAAAGAAAAGGGAAATTATGGAGTGATCCACCCATTTTCTGGTAGTCAGAGATTTAGGGTCACCTTGAGCATGCAGCCTTAGAACCTCTGGAGGATTATTAATGGCTTTTCTATACTTCTGGCTGGTCTTCACAAATCCACCTATGTTGATGTCACTTTGTCACACCTGCCCATAAGTAATGGTATTTGAATTCTGAAGCAACCCGCATGTAAATCAATTCAAATTTGCAAATATTAAGATTATCCAACTAAACTTTTCAAGCTCTAGATACTACTCTGACAAGATACACAAAAATGGTGCGGTTTTCTGTCTGTATGTGTGTTTACTTTGTAGTCCAGTGTATTAGCATTCCAGTATTTACACTGAGAAACTCAGAGATACTTTTCAGCTGAGTGCTTCACTGCTTTCAGGTCAGTTTACAGTGTGGGGTAAGTATGAATGTAATGAGCAAATCTGCAACAAACAAGAAAGCACCATAGGCAAACTTAAGTCACACTGTGATGTGATGAAAGCTCCTCAGGAAACCGCTTTGAGTATCCACTTACTATGAACTGCTGTGAACAGTATTCCTTCTAAACTTGCATAAATCTGAAAGGGGAGAAATAGCCACACATACACCACATTTTCTGACTCTAGGAATATCTCTGTTCTACTTTCCCTATATTTGTTAATTTTAAATTCACCTATTCACCCATGTCACTATATTATTGACTTCTATGAAAGCATCTTTAGGACAGTTTGTAAAGAAGATTCTATGCAAAATAAAAGTGTGATATATACAGATTATAGCGATCCCAAATGGAAAACACACTGAACCCATGTTCATGTAGAAGGTCTTAACTCTTCATCTAGATAAATTTTGCTGATGTAGCAAAAGCATTTTATTTATTTTTTTTGACACAGTGGTGAACTGATGAAACATACTTGGCCTCCTGATGTACAGCTCATACTAACAGTGACCTGAAAATGATTTTATACTTTTATTCTAGACGATACTGTTTTTAAAAAAGCAGCTTCACAGTTATCTTGATGTTAATTTTCATAGCGTCTTCTCTTTAATCCCACTAACATCTGAAAGGCTCTGGAACATTTCTCTTTGTACCATCAGAGAAACAATTTTGCAGAGTAAATGGAAAAAGAGGTTGGTTCCAAATCCTTCAAGAAAGCCTTGGCAGCCTATTGCTCCAGAGTAGCATACTCTGAGTCTTATGGTCCATGAATAGCTAAAAAAAGAAGCATTGCTAAGTTGCTTCGGGCACATTAACAGAGTTATAGGCTTACCAACAACAGAAATATGTCTGGCTAGTTTCTACAGCAACATCTTCCTCTGCACCAACAGCAACACACGCATACACACACAAAGCTACAGAGTCTCTTGGCAGCCTGCCAGGTAACCTTGACAGGAAGAAACAGCAAAAAAATAAAGACTGCTAACTGAAAGATGCTTGTTCTCATTTCTGTTTCCTTCTCTTACCCTCTCATTATGTATCCTTGTTTATAAATTACTACTCCCCACTTTAAAAAGATCACTATGCACAGATGTGAACCACACAGCACCACCAAAACCTTTGAAGAAAAAAATGTATCTGCTTACCTGAAAATTTCCTTTCTTTGAGTTAATGAAGTCCATAGATCTGTTACAATGGGTTTTTCAGCCTGCTTGCAAGTTAGAAACAGAGTCATACTTGTCAGCCACTGGCAGCAGGGAACTGCCCTGCCCCCTTAAATTTCCTCTAATTGAAACAACTTCAACAGCCATGGTAATTTCATTCTATTTTCCAAAATTAGAGACTGTTTTAAATATACATTGAAGAAAAAGAACAATTTATCCTACTGCAGAGCACAGGGACAATTTTCCCTAATGAAATAAACCTAAATATTTAGTTGTCAATTTCCACCTCTATTCTGGATGATCCCATTTGTTTCTAGGAGAAGCGAAATCTGTGGGAATTGTTTCAAGGAAAGGAAATATGCAGTAAGTGCAGAAAAATGTTCCTATTCATCATGCTAAGATACAGATATCTATTACAGTAGGATTTTCAGAGCAGTAGCCTCCACGGTGAGAAGTAGGATCATCCTTTAAATATGTACATTTAAAATAGTGTAAATTATATTTCTTCTCTTTCCCTGGGCACTGAGGCAGGGAGAAAAGACTTCCATCAAAAATGGTACTTGCTAAAGATTGGATGACCAATATGCAAAATCTGGTGAATTTATATACTGGTGGCTACTTCGCTGCCTAGCATATCTCACTATTGGAGATATGACTTCTCTGCCCAGAAACTGTCAGCACTTCAACAGATTGGACTTTGATGCTTGACAGAAGGAAAAATATTTATTGAATTTCCTTTGGGCATGAATGATATGACAGTTGTAAAAACTATTTGTCAGAATTCAAAATATACAATGGGTCTCATTCAGGAGAGTTCCCAAGTTCAAAAGCTCATCTGATTGGAGACAGCAGTTATCAGGAAGTCTACTTTAATGGATAAATATAATGACACTTGCAACAGGGGGTTAATTGAGGTAGTATTGTAAGGACCAGAATGAAATGTCAAGGTTGCAGTCTATAACCTGTGCAGCCAGAAACACGGTAGTTATCCTAAAGAGGTACTAAATTTCAGGGTTTACAGATCTTGTCTTTAACATGCTGAGACCCTTATACTAGAGAAACTTTACATTTCTGCTCGACCACTCTCATTAAAGCCCTCCTGGAGGAATTCAAATTCATTTGTTTAATGTGGTAGTTAAACACAAACTTTGCTTCTACCATTAAAATAAGTTCCATTTATCGACTTTTCTGCAGTCCATGGGAGTGATCATCATTTCATCATTTTGAACCTGCTGGATGAAGGATTGCTTTTTACAACAGCAGATCTTCTCTGAGATGTAGAAACACTGGAAGGTCCAACACTAGGTTAAATCAGGCCTAGGAGCTATAGCCTCTTCAGCAAGGAAGACAAAGAGTATCTCTGGCACTCTCCTTTCTTTCTTGTGGCTGGCTCTGGGGAGCGGTGGAAAGGAATGGAGCAGAGACCTTGGCCAGCTTTCTAAGGGATCATCCACAACCTCAAATGCTGAGTCTTGATGCATGGAGAGGCCACAGGGCACTTTATTGCTATTTCCAGATATAAATAAATCAATTACCAGCCCATCAAACTGACTTACAATAAGTGAGGATATATCTGGGTCCAGGTCCACTCTGTTTAAACCAACTTCTGCCATGTAAACCTTAGTCTTCAACTTCTCCTTGATGGTCAGCACACAGATAGGAAACTCTGCTCTGCCCATGAAAGGAGAAGCTGATATTCTCTTTGGGGCAGGGCTGACCGTGTTCTTCCTAAATTATTTACAAAAACCTCATCAGACACGTTGACTGTCATGACTAGATTAAATCTCTTATTCAGTGCCCAAAAACTACATTATCACAAAAGTTAAGGTTTACTGGCAGTGCCTCTTACCCTTCCAGAACATTAAGTGCAGCTGTGTACAAACCTCTGAAAGCCAGGAAATACAGAGTTACAGCACGCTTCAGCCCCCGCCACGCAATATTAACTCCATCATCTGGAGCTGGCAAGATCTACTGGAGATATACTATATGGATGTTTCAGCCAAGGCTGCCCTATAATAAGCAAACATGAGGAATCATTAAGTATAAATGCCATGTTAATATGGTGTGATGTGTTCCACACAACTATATTCTTTTGTTAATCTGCATGCACTCCAATTTCCTGCACCAGTCAATGCAGATGACTTTAACACAGGGAAGGGGATTACTTGCAGCAACATTGCCAGAGCTCATACTGTGATACAAGATAATGTGCATGTGCACCCAAAGGTATAATGGGCCCCTCATTTCTGTGCTGAATCATGAAAGAACTGTAGCACATCCGTCTGTTCTTGTTGTGGGGTTTGTAGCAATCGAGTGGCATATATAACAGTGTGCTATAGGACACAGGTAAATTCAGTGATGTTCCAGAAGGAATCCTTGTAACAAGGGTCAAGAGGTGGCTTGTGTAGAGTAGGCAAAGTGGTCAAGCACAGACTAGGCACAGCCAGCTAGCGTTCCACCCTGAGACAGCCAAAAACATGATGCCTGATCTCTGAGAGCACCCCATCAGGTATCAGAAAGGGGACAGAGATGCAGCTAACCTTGTGAGTGAGACAATCTGTCTCACTAATGGGTGGCTGGCTTTGAAAAATCTGATTTCTGTATTCATCAGTTGAGGGAACAGAGACTAGACAATAGGGCTTCTACCAATAGATGTGATAGGTTGAAATGTGGAGGGATAATAGGAATTACTGGATAAGGCTCATATGAACTCAGGTTCACTGAAGCATGTGTGTGCATGAAAGAAACATTCCTAACAGGATTTACAAAGAACTGGATTTTTGTTTGACTCCACTTTTTTCTCCCTGTAAGGTCATCTTTATTTTCAATTATCCTTCTTCTGAGATGAGGCCTTGTACCCAATAGGATTTATCATCAGCTCAGAGCTATGACTGAATTTTTGCAGAAGCCCACATTAATACCACTGTGATTTCAGGAGACCCTGAAAGCATCTGTCAGTCCAACAGTAGTGAATGGAACTTGGAGGCGGGGGGGGCAAGGGGGCGGGAAGAAGAGCTCCACGCCATGCAAGGACTTCCATCCATATGCAAACTGTGAGAATTGAATATGGAACGGTAAAATGGGCATAAGACTATAAGCCTCAGATGTTTCAGAGATCCCTGTTAGTTCTCTATTCTCTGAGTTTAGGGGTATGACTGTACTTACTGGAGATTGAGGCTAGAGCGATCGGTGCACCAGGCGTTGATTTAGCGGATCTAGCAAAGACCAAATCGATCACAGATTGCTCTCCTGTCAACTCCGTTATTCCACCAGACGAGAAGCGTAAGGTAAGTCAACAGGAGAGTTTCTCCCGTCGACCCAGCGTGATGTAGACATCACAGTAAATCGACCTAAGCTACGTCAACTCGAGTTGTACTCACTTAGCTTGTGTTGTGTAACTTAGATCGTCTTTACACCGCAACGTAGACCTGCCCTAGAAACAGGATGAGTTATAACGCACTTATCTGAAGTAGGTATTGTACAAGTTACATTCACATCCTGTCATTTCAACGGGCTGCCTGAGTTTGGGAATGAGACAAAACTGTGCCTGTGATTCTTGCTAAACTCTAGAGAGTATCCCTCTTTGCACAGTGTCCAGTGATCTTAACTGCAGCCAAAATTGTAGGTTCCCAACTGAAAGAGCTTGGCATCATTCAGGGTCCAACTCTAAACAGGGCTGGTTGCAAGTCATGCAAATTACTCTGAGGCAGTTCAGGGCAACTACAATAGAATCTCAGAGTTACAAACTCCTTGGGAATAGAGGTTTTTCGTAATGCTGAACAAAATATTATGGCTGTTCTTTCAAAAATTTACAACTGAACATTGTCTTAATTCAGCTTTGAAACTTTATTATGCAGAAGAAAAATGTTTTCCCTTTATTTTTTAAGTAATTGACATTTAACACAGTACTGTACTTGCTTTTCTTCTCCCCCCTCCCCCCTTCTTTTGGTCTCGGCTGCTGCCTGATTCCAGACTTCCAGTTCCAAATGAGGTGTGTGGTTGACTGGTCAGTTCATAACTCTGGTGTTTGTAACTCTGGGTTTCTATGGGGCTGACCTTGCCTCAGCTCCCTCAATTTGTTCCTCCCACCACTTGCAAAGTAGTATTCTCTCCTGTACTTTAGAGACTGTTTTAACTTGCCATGTAATCTTTCAGTAGTGTCTGGCAGAAGCCAGGATTACAAATCTACTTCTCTGACAGCTCTGGATAGCTTTGGCTTCCCAAAAAGTTTCCCACTATAGAATTACAAGCTGGAAACCAATTTGCCTGAGAAGGCCCTCTATACTTTCATGTAAAGATTTAGGTCCCACTAACTTTTGCACAGAGAAGCCCTTAATTTTTAAGTTATGACAACCATATAAGCAATACTCATGTCACCGGACTCCTTGTTGTTTATATGAGCAATACTGTCCACTCATGCTAGCACTGCCTGTGAAAGCATGTGAAAAGCATCAAACAATACTTCATAATTTTTATTTCTGTCGTTGTTGGGCTCATGTGACCTTAGAGCTTTTACACCCAGGGAAGAGACTGAGGTGACATCTGCCCAGACCTGGCTGCCTGCAGAGTCAGGAGGCTATCCTTTCAGATTTAAAAAAAAAAAATCTCACTCAGTTAGAAATGCTGAGTCCCTGACCACCAGGGAAGATACTACCAAGGGGAAACAGGGCTAACACCTGGTTGAATTTGGACTGGTGTACATGGAGGAACTTTATGGCCTTATAAAATTGAGGTTTGGGGGGCTAGAAAAATGTAAATGATGGTCCAAGAGGCTCCTTACTACCTGCTGCTCTTCCACATATCTGCTGTCCTCATCACTCCATGGACAGCTACCATGGAGCAGCTGTGGCAAGGCAAGGCAACCCACAATGACAGCCAGAGTCAACAGCTAATAGTTAGAGTGTAGCAACCTACACGGGCATCTGGAACAACACTCCAATACTTTCCTAATCTTTTAGGTTGGGCAGGAAATCCCCAAACTTCATCATAGTTTGTCTAGGGCACCTGCAGATCTCCTAAGCATAGATTCACAGTACTTAGTACTTTTCCTGAGAGTATCTTATTATTTGATCCCCATCTCTGATTCAGGCAGCTGGCATCCCCTAAGGAAGAATTCCCTTTCCCATCCCACTTTATGCATGCATGAACCCAGAGGAATAATTCAGCAAAGATCAAGCCACAGATCTGTGCTAAATCTGACAGGCTGCATGTACTCTGTGAAGGTGAGAAGGGGAACTGGGCACTGATCTTACGTATTTATATCTCCTTTGGGAAATTCTCCTTATGATCCTGCTTCAAAAGAAGGAGCAAACTTGGGTTCAGATATTGCTCCAAAAATATTTCAAGTGGTAACAAGCTCCTGCCCTCCCAGAGGCTGTGCTTATTGCCCTCCCTCCTCAACAGGGGCCCCATCTGGGTCTCTCAGGGAAGTTACTGGGGTTGAAGAATGGATTCCCCAGAAGCTCACCACTTTTCTGTTATGGGGGTCCACATGGGCCAGATGGTCTGGGATGTCAGTAAGGATCCCCTGGGAGGCCTGTTATAGAGAAGAAAGTAGGAAGAGGAGCTAGTGTTGCCAGTATCTGTGCTGCGTGTACTGCCCTCCATCCATGGCCTAAGGAGAATCGGAGGGGAAAAGATGGCTGCACTCTGCAGTTGAGTAACAGCTTTGGTGCGGACTTCAGGAACTAGGGCACAATATTTCATCTTGTGCATTGCTCCTCTCATGGAAATGGGATGGGGGGAGCGGGGGTTGCTTGTCATTCCAATCCTGTCTGGCTCTTTTCCTGCAGGGAAAAGAGGAGACACATACGACACAACAGGACTGAGGCAACCCTGCCAGACCAGGCTGAGGCAGGAGCAGAGATGTCTGAGCTTCCCAAAGAGACAACTGACAGTGGGTGAAGGAGGCACTAACCCTTTCTTTTGCCTTTGGTTCTCTCAGTCTAGTTCTCTCCCTGATGTCTGCAGAGGCGCTAGCCACTGCAGACTCCTCAAAAAGGGAAAATCTCCCCAGTAAGCAAATGCAGCCCTGGGACACGGCCAGGAATTAGTCACTACTGAGCCCAATGTTAATCAGAAATTTGAAATAAAGGACTGAAATTTCCCTCAGAAGAGCTCTGCAGCAGGGAGGGTTCAGAGAGACATCTGCTGATGGGAAGGCAGATAAAACTAGAGGGAACTTCAAGGATCAGGACACTGGTCTGTTGCCAGAGACCAGATCTGTTTCTGTCCCAGGATGCAAATTAACGCAAATACCCACTGAAATGGATCTGTGGACCTTATCACGATGAAGAATGGAGCTGACCACTGGCATATTTTAAATCATAGTATTGTTCATTAAGAACCTCTTACGAATCACTACTAAAAAGCTGAAACCTAAAAGGTCCCCAAGAAATGCGATTAATTTGCTCTGCAAACTGCTGTCTTTAGCTCATGAGTCATCGCTCAGTCAGGCAACTGAGTCTGTATCTGTTTGTCAAAAGCAGCAACAGCTAAGTAGGAAGCAGGCAAAGCAGCAACAGGATGGTTTTGATCAGTAGAAAGTGTGGAGGGATAAGGAGGAACAGTAATGGGAGTAGCCACTTAAGTGCCCCACTAGGCAATATTTAAGTACTGTAAGTTTGCTATTAAAACCTATTTGTAAAGGCATCTACTAGGAATGTTGAACCCTATTCCTTGCATTGGTTTGTGCTAGGAGATCTAATCTGTTTTTAAAATCTTAGTTAATATGAAGTAAAGTCAAATATGCTTTATGAAGCACAACAGAATTGTTACTAAATGTGAATGAATGAAAGCATGCTTTTCTTTAAAACCTGTTTCACATTGGAGAGCAATGCTGCAATATTCATCTGTTCCAGTTACATTTATACAAGATGGAACATTTTCCAAAAAAATACAGCTCAGTGTTAATTAGGAATCTCAACGTTTGATTTTGATAAAAACTGAACATAAGGTTCCTCGTCACACAACGCACCCTCAACTTGTAGAACTCTTTGCCACAGGATGTTGTAGAGGCAAAAGACTATAACAGGGTTCAAAAACAAAGTAAATAAGTTCATGGAGGATAGGACCATCAATGTCTATTAGCCAAGATGGGCCGGGATGCAAAACTGTGCTGCGAAGTGTTCCCAGTCTCTGTTTGCCAGAAGCTGGGAATGGGCAACGGGATGGATCACTTGATGATTACTTGTTCTGTTCATTCCCTCTGAAGAAGCTGGCATTCGCCATTGTTAGAAGACAGAATACTGGGCTAGATGGGCCAGTATGGCCATTCTAATGTTCTTATACACTGTTGGAAACACACTGCCTCCTTCAAGTGTACTGATATATAAACACTTCTAAAGTGACCCCCTTTGACAATGAATGTTTATGATGTGCATCCTATTCCATACCATTGAAAAGAACAGGTACTCCATTAAAACTTGTGACCCTGAATACATACATTAAGGTTTTGAGTCCACATTTTCAGAGGGACGTTGGAAAATTGGAGAAGGTGCAGAAAAAAGGCACAAAAATTATCGGAAGGCTGGAGAAAATGCCTTACTCTGAGAGATTTTTAGAAAGCTCAATCTCTTTAGTTTATCAATAGACAATCGAGAAGTGACTTGATTATGATGTATAAGTACCTTGGGGAGGGGAACAGGTATGAAAGGAATAAGTAGAGAATACAGTGGAGAAAGGCCTCACAAGAACCAATGGCTGCAAAATGAAGCTAGACAAATTCAAACTAGAAATTAGGCACACATTTTTAACAGTGAGGATAATTAACCATTGGAACAAACTACGAAGGGAAGTGGTAGATTCTCCATCTCCTGGAGTCTTCAAATCAAGATGATGCCTTTCTAGAAAATATGCTTAAGCTAAACACAAGATACGCTTTAGTCCAGGGGTGGGCAAACTTTTTGGCCTGAGGGCCGCATCGGGTTTTGGAAATTGTATGGAGGGCCAGTTAGGGGAGGGAGCCAGTTAGGGGAGGGGGTAGTGGCCCAACCCCCACCTCATAGCTGCCCCATCCAACCCCCTGCCCTGTTCCCTGACACCGCCCCCCCGCACCCTTGCCGCATCCACACACCCCCACTCCCTGTTCCCTGACTGCCCCCAGACCTCCACCCGACTGCCCCCCGCCACCCTATCCAATCCCTCCTCTCATTCCCGACTGCCCCAGAACCCCTACCCCTGACTCCCCTCTGCCATCCCATCCAACCTCCCCCCCCCGCTTCCTGACTTCCCCCTCAGGACCCCTGCCTCAATTCAACCCCCTATTCCTCACCCATCAACCACTCCAACTCCTATCCATGCCCCCACCCCCGACCACCATTCCGAACTCCCCTGCCCTCTATCCAACACTCCCTGCTCTGTGCCCTCTTACCACGCTGACTGGAGCACAGGTGGCTGGTGGCGCTACAGCCGCGCTGCCGTCACCACGAGGCTCAGAGCACCGGGTCAGGACGGGCTTTGCAGCCGTGCTGCCCCAGGAACTCACAGCCCTGCTGCCCAGAGCACTGCACTGGTGCCAGAGCAAGCAAGCTGAGGCTGTGGGGGACAGGGGACAGCAGGGGAGAGGCTGAGGACAACCCTCTCGGGCCAGGAGCTCAGGGGCCAGGCAGGACAGTCCTGTGGGCCGGATGTGGCCCGCAGGCTGTAGTTTGCTCACCTCTGCTTTAGTCAAACAAATTACTGAGTTTAGTACAGAGGTAACTTGATAAAATTTAATTATCTGTGATATATAGGTCACACTAGATCATCTAATGGTCCCTTCTGGCTTTAAACTCTATGAAAAGGTTTCAGAGCTGATCATTTTAGATAGCAGTTCTGGCACATTCTTCTCCAACCTCATGCTTTCAATGCTAATATAGAGGATACAGAATAATTTTCTAGTGTATTTTTAGTAAATGTGGCAAGAAAAAAAACAAAAAATATTTTCAGAGTAGAGAGGAAGAAATATTTGAAATAAGAAAAAGAAAAACTAAGAAGTTGGCAGCTTCATCCAAAGCCCAAGAGCACACTGGAACTTTGATTTCATACTACAGGTCTAAGAACATCCTACTTAACACAATCATTATTAGTGTCCACTTTATCAACACAAGGAAATTAAATGGAGACTTCAACTATTTGTCTTACGTTTTTCCATCCACAGAATTTCTGTAGGTATATGCTACTGACTGCTAAAGTTATCACAGCAAAACAGTAAATACTTATGATTTTATAATTAGAGAATAACCCTTTAAGCCTCCTTTACTTTACAACTACAAAGCTTCCTCCCATTTCAAGATTTCATACAAACTAAACAGTACTGCAGTGACTCTTCTAACAACTGTTATAAATATGATAATCAGGAACTTTGCTCATGAGATTCATGGAGCTCACTCCACCAGTATCTATTTGCAGTTTGGAACTCTCTTCAGACTTCAAGGTTAAGAGAACATAACAGCACTTAAATATCACTTTACATTTTCATACTGATGCACTAATTTTCACACAACTCCTGTGACAGACAATTATTCCATTTTACAGATTACAAAAGGGACAGATAGAAAGTCCTACAGAATCAGGCAAGACAATGGATTCCTGAACACCAGAGTTAACATAATTCTTAAACATTAACAGAATCATCTTGACCAGCTGCAGATGTGAACTGCAGTTTGTCAGACAGGAGGGGACACCTGTACCCCATCTGCAAACTGTAATGAGGTACTGATATAAGAATGGTCACCAGCTGACGGGAAATATGAACTAAATTGCACAACTGTCCATCAAAAGATTCTTTGGCCAAACAGCAGAGGATCCTGTCTTTGCTTCCCTCTTCTGGATGAGTGCTGTGCTTTCCTTTGAGTAATTTTTCTTGACATCAAGATGTCTCCTACTCAACTGACATTACCTGAAAATTAAAAGGTCTGTATTTGTGGATGGACACTTTAAACAGGCACACATTAACTTAACTAAGTGTGCTTCAAAAGATTCAGTCTGAAACAGCAGAGACTATGGGATTTTCTAATAGAAAATTACTGCAGGAAAACATGAAGGATCAACGTGCCATAGTAATCCAATATGCATCACACAGAAAGAATTAATTCTAGCTATTCTGGGGCTATGAAATCCTCAAATTAAAAAATATCAAAGATTTCCCTGATTCAATGACTAACATTATCCATACCCACTAGCCATCCAATCAAACTTCCAGCTAATGCCCAAGGCTACTTTAAGAACTGAATATTCAGGGGTTTAGACCTATATTTTAATTATTTTTTATTAAATGTGAGACACAGTTGCTGAATTGGCAAGATTTATGAGTAAATAATCAAAATCATAACAAACCACGGTAAGGAGCAGTAAATTTACATTGTGCTAATGGTGAATTGCAACATAGTTATAAAATAAACAAAAGGATATGCTCTAGTGCAACCACAAATTATTCAGCTAGACACAGGGAATCAATGAAGAATGTGCAGAGATTTAACATTTAAATATTTCCAATACAAAACAAAATTTCAAACAATCTTGTTAAAAACTAAGTGACTAATTTATTTAAAAAATTTAAACAAATGAAACCGAATACTAGATTATTTCAGTTTTAATATTGATTTACCCTCCAACAGCATTCTTCAAATGTTCCGTTAAACAATTTTCTCTGTCCACACGTAGTTCTCACATTGCTGAACAAGACTTTGATGTCAACTATATTTTAGGTTAAAACTTGTCTAGGCCAGGAAAATTGAAACATATTGGAACTTCACAGCCAACTATAAATTCTTCCAGACATAGGCTAAACTAATCTACTCTGGTAATAAGTACTTTGACATGCAGATGTTTGCCTCTGGACTTCATCTCTTTACTGCAGATGAGAGCTAGGGAATGCTGCAATTGCATCAGACCCTGCTGACAATTAGGAAGCAATATCTGCAGACTGAAAATTCCTGTTGCACTCTATTGGAAGGTAAAGTATTATAAATCAACTTCACCTATATTGTCAGTACTATATCATCGTAATGGAGCAAACAAAAATCACAACGTGTGACAGTATTCCTTTAACAATATCTCATGCAAGATATAAATTGTAAAATAGTTCCAAACATTAAAATATAAAATCACATCCACAACCATTCTACAACAATACTATATGTTAAAACGCTTACATTTTTTTTGAATACTGTGATCAGAACCAGTTTGACCTCAGAACACACTGGTGCTATCAATTTACCTATATGTTCTGTTATTACAATGCTGATAAAACTATCACTTTAAAAAAGATATTTAAAAAATCATTTTTAGTTCTTTCATCCTCAGAGGCAAGGAAGCAGTACATTTCACATGAGTAAATAATAAGTCCGTGATTTTAAATTTTTTTTCCATAGCATGTCTTAGAGCTAAATATTGATCATCAGGAAGCTTCACAACTACATGGGCAATACCCTTCAAATACACAGATTTAGCAATCCCTGCCCATCTTCTATAGCTCAGTTTGTTCTGGATTTTATGAATATAAAGTTGACGCTCATTACAGTTCAATGCATTTTAGGCACAAACTCCAGTAACAAGTTCACACTGATAGCCTTAATAGCAATTCCAATGGCCAAAAATACAAATCAATGTACTCTGGAACAGAAAATATCAGGACTTCAAATTCTTGGGAAGCAAAATGGCCTCTGAGGTTGGTGTCTTTTATACAAGATTTAATAAAGGACTCTAATAGATTATATACACACTAACGTGAATTTCCCATAAAAGACACGCAGTACATATTCTGGTGACTGGGCCACTATAAATACCTTAGAGAGAAAGAGTACGCAATGTAATGTTCAAAGAGCAAAAGTAATTCAAAGGCTATCAAAAATTTTATTGTCATTAAACCTCAATCTTGTTTGAATTTAAATTTTAATTGCCTTGTTTTAAAAAATAGAGAAAAGCTCAGGTTATTGATTTGTATGTATTGTTAAGAGTATATCACTGTTGTGTACCAATGCCTGAAATCAAAAATAATTTTCAAACAAAGCATTTTTTCAGTGACAGACAGACCCATGTTTATCCAAATGCTATGTCAGTGGAACACTCTCTTTGATCCTTGGAGTTGCCAAGTATCATTAACTCAAACTCACTGAAGGGTTTGAGCAAACTGAAGACTGATGGCTGGGCTACACTACCGATTAAGTCAATGTAACTTACATTGCTCGGGCGTGAAAACGACGCCTCCCTAAGTGACATAATTTATTTCGACTTAAAGGGCTGTCCACACAGCACTATGTCCACGGGAGACGCTCTCTCATGGGCATAGCTTCCGCCTCTCGCAGAGGTGCAGTAATTATGCCAATTGGAGAGCGCTCTCCTGTCAGTATAGAGCGTCTTCACCAGATGATTCCAGCATAGTAGACAAGCCCTGAGTCCCCTGTTGCAACAACTAACCACAGAATCCCCAAGTGACAGTTTAAAGAATCTGGTTAATATCATTACTGCTCCTCAGAATCTTAAGACTGTAAGTTTCAATCTACTGCTATAAACAGCAGCAGAAGTAAGGACATGAAATGGATTGGGGAGGCAGTCTGGGTTTAAGAATATAGGAAATACCATAAGAGGTCAGACCAATGGTCCATTATGTCCAGTATCCTATCTCTAACAGTGGCCAGTATCAGTTGCTTCAGAATTAGGTGCATGAATCCCCACAGTGAACCATGATGGAATAACTGGCCCCCATTAACATAGTGTCTGAGCATCTCCAAGTGGCCGATTTATGCCACATTTTATCATATCTAATACAAGGATGGTCTCATTACCCTAAAAGAGTAGAACCTCAGAGTTATGAACACCTCGAGAATGAAGGCTGTTAGTAACTCTGAAATGTTCATTATTCTGAACAAAATGTTATGGTTGTTCTATCAAAAGTTTGCAACTGAACATTAACTTAATATAGCTTTGAAACTTTACTAGCCAGAAGAAAAAGAAAAAAAAATTTTTTTTTAGTAGTTTACATGTAAAACAGTGCTATAGTGTATTTGCTCTGTGTGTGTGTGCTCTGCTTCCTGATAGCTTACTTCCTGTTCCAAATAAGGTATGTGGTTGACTGGACAGTTCATAATTCTGGTGTTTGTAATTCTGAGGTTCTACTGTAAATATCTCATCTTTTTTTGAATCCTACTAACTCTTGGCCTAAACGATTTATTGTGGCAATGAGTTCCACAGACTAGCTATACACCATGTAAAAGCAGTTCCATTTAGTACTTTTAAATTTGTCACCTTTCAATGTCATCGGATGTCCCTTTGTTCTTGTATTAAAAAGGATGGTATATAGCAGTCTCTCTCAAACTGGGGTCACCGCTTGTGTAGGGGAAGCCCCTGGCGGGCCGGGCCAGTTTATTTACCTGCCCTGTCCGCAGGTCCGGCCGATTGCTGCTCCCACTGGCCATAGTTCCTGCTCCGGGACAATGGGAGCTGCTGGAAGCAGTAAGGGCCAAGGGACATACTGGCTGCAACTTCCAGCGGCTCCCGTTGGCCTGCAGCGGTGAACCGCGGCCAGTGGGAGCCACGATCGGCTGGACCTGCGGACAGGGCAGGTAAACAAACTGGCCCAGCCCGCCAGGGGCTTTCCCTACACAAGAAGCGACCCCAGTTTGAGAAACACTGGTATACGGGAACCATTCATGTAACCTACAACTCTATAACATACATTTTATATACCTCTATCATGCCTCTTTAATTTGTCTCCTCTTTAAACTAAATAGTCAAATTCTTTTCAGTATCTCATCACATACAAGTCTTTCTATATTTCAAGTAATTTTCACTACTTGTCTCTGGATCCCTTCTATTTCAACTACATCTTTTTGAAACAGAAGAATTTAACACAGTATTGAATGTGAAAGTATACCACTAATTTATATAATGGCACTTTGCTATTTTCAGACTTATATTCCACCCCACTCTCTCTTTACACATCAACATTTTGTTTTGCTTCCACACATTAAGAACATATATTCATAAAGCTGACCATCTTTTTCCCGCCTCAACTGATTCCAGTTAATTTCAAACCCAATACCATACATGATTAATTTTTTTTCCTTCCTACATACATTATCTTGTATTTGTCAACACTGAATCATGCTGCCCATCCACCTAGTTTCATTAGGTCCTTATGAGTTCCTCTCAGTCATCTTACTGATGTAAATAATTTTTGCCATTTGCAAAAACTTTAAATCATTAACTCTCTTTCCTGATCATAAATTAATATATGAAATCCCACTAATGCTTTCACAGATCAGTGTTTCCCACTGATAACCTTTCGCCATGCTGAAAGCTGTTTTCTGTCTAGTAGCCAATTTCTAATTCATGACAGTACTAAATTCTCACCCTATGACTACTAAGTTAACTTAACTAATTCTTGTGATGCCCTCTGTCAAACATTTATTGAAAGTCCAAATACATCAATTGCTTCTCTTTTATTCACTATTTTACTGACACATTCAAAGATTCAAATAAATTGGAGATACCCTTCCTGCACAGATGCTGTGCTCCTTCACCCCTATATTATGTTCATTCATGTGTTTTATAGGAAGTGCTTGAAAAATCCACTTACTCAAAAGTGAATAGAAGCTTTGTCCAGGTAAGTGGAATTAAAGAGATGTAGTTCCCTCCTGTGGAGGCAGGATAAGAGCAGCCCAGGTATTGCTGTTTTAAGAGGAGAGGAGGGAGTACAGTGCCCTCTGAAATGTTACTACTTTATGAAATGAAATGAGAAGCAGAAGCTGGGAGGCCATGGGCCACCAACACACCCAGTATGGGAGGGTGGCAGCAGCAGCCACACCCAAGGTACTGATTGATTAGGAGATGAAATTTATTTTTTGTAGGGAACAATAGCTGATTGAAATGAAACATGACAGAATTGACTGAGGAATAAAAATGATACACTGGGAAGGAACAACTGATCTCTTAAGGAGACGGGTGGGTGAGGGGTCAGAATGCAGATGCGCCAATGGAAATCAAATATGCACATTTTGAAGACAATACCACAAGTTTCCTCAACAGGCTTAGCAGATTTAACCTCTGGACAAGTAGATGTCAGGAACATTTTTCAAGCCATGTTTCTAACTATTTTTAATTATTGTTTCCATAAATGTATCTGACTGTCCCCTATAGCAAGGCTCACTGGATTGTAACTACCAGGCATCACACCTAATGCCTTTATGTCAGAGTTGCTATCCTCCAATTCTCTGGTATAGGAGCTAACATTAATAAGTACAGTAACTCCTCACTTAAAGTCGCCCTGGTTAGCATTGTTTCATAATACAATACAAATGCCTAAAAATAATAGAAGCCCCAACTTTACCCTGCTCTGGCTGCTGAGAGAGAGAGCATTAAATAGTGACAAGTTGCCAGGACCAGATGATGCACATCCATGAATTCTGTAGGAACTGAAGTAGCTGAGTTGTTGATAAAAATACGTGATTACAGTAACTCCTCGCTTAACATAGTAGTTATGTTCCTGAAAAATGCTACTTTAAGCGAAATGATGTTAAACAAATCCAATTTCCCCATAAGAATTAATGTAAATAGGGAGGGTTAGGTTCCAGGGAAATTTTTTTCGCCAGTCAAAAGACTATATATATATACACACACAGTATACATTTTAAACAAAGAATTTAATACTGTACACAGCAATGATGATTGTGAAGCTTGGCTGAGGTGGTGGAGTCAGAGGGTGGAAGAGGGTGAGATATTTCCCTGGGAATGCCTTACTGCTAAATGATGAACTAGCGCTTGGCTGAGCCCTCAAGGGTTAACACATGGTTAATGTTGCCTCACACTCTACAAGGCAGCACGAATGGAGGGGGAGACACACAGTGTGTGTGTGTGTGTGTGTATATGTGTGTGTGAGAGAGAGGATAAGGATCAGGGCCCCACTGTGCTAGGCACTGCACAAACTTATAGAAAGACATATGGACCCTGACCTAACATGCTTACAATCTAATTTTAAATAAGGTACAATAAGTGATTACCACAAACAGCATGAGAGCAAGAGGAAGGAAGGATAAGGGAGAAAATAAGACAATAAGGTTTCACAGATTATTTATTTATTTGTATTTTAACTAGGGCTGTCAATTAACCACATTTAACTCATGCGACTAACTCACAAAAATTAATCTTGATTAAAAAAATTAATCTCGATTAATAGCAGTTTTAATCCCACTGTTAAACAATGGAATACCAACTGAAATTTATTAAATATTTTGTATGTTCTTCTACATTTTCATATATATTAAATTGTGTTGTAATTGAAATCAAACTGTATATTTTTTATTATAAATATCTGTACTGTAAAAATTATAAACAAAAGGTTTTTTTCAATTCACCTCATAAGCACTGTAGTGTAATCTCTTTGTCATGAAAGTGCAATTTACAAATGTAGATTTTTTTTGGTTACAGAACAGCACTGAAAAACAAAACAAAGTCAAATTTTAGAGCTTACAAGTCCATTCAGTCCTACTTTTTGTTCAAACAATTGCCAAGACAAACAAGCTCATTTACATTTGCAGAAGATAATGCTGCTCTCTTCTTATTTACTATGTCACCAGAAAGTGAGAACAGGTATTTGCATGGCACTTTTGTGGCCGGCATTGCAAGTTATTTCCGTGCCAGATATGCTAAACATTTGTATGTCCCTTCATGCTTCAGCCACCATTCCAGACAACATGCTTCTATGCTGATGACACTCGTTAAAAAAAAAAAATGCATTAATTGAATTTATGACTGAATTCCTTGGGGGAAGAACTGTATGTCTCCCCCTCTGTTTTACCTGCATTCTGCCATATATTTCATGTTATAGCAGTCTCAGATGATGATCCAGCATGTTCCTTTTAAGAACACTTTCAAATTTGACAAAATGCAAAGAAGGTACCAATGTGATATTTCTAAAGATAGCTAGAGCACTCGATCCAAGGTTTTAGCATCTGAAGTGCCTTCCAAACTCTGAGAGGGACAAGATGTGGAGCATGCTTTCAGAAGTCTTAAAAGAGCAACACTCCAATGTGGAAACTACAGAATCCAAACCACCAAAAAAGAAAATCAACCTTCTTCTGGTCGCATCTGATTCAGATAATGAAAATGAACATGCATTAGTCCATACTGCTTTGGATTGTTATCAAGCAGAAACCGACATCAGCATAGATGCATGTCTCTTGGAATTGTGGTTGAAGCATGATGGGACACATGACTCTTTGGCGCATCTGGCACATAAATACCTTGGAATGCCGGTTATAACAGTGCCGTGAGAACACCTGTTCTCACTTTCAGGTGACACTGTTAGCAAGAAGTGGGCAGCATTATCTCCTGCAAAGGTAAACAAACTTGTTTGTCAGAGCTATTGGCTGAACAAGAAGTAGGAATGAGTGGACTTACAAGCTCTAAAATTTTACATTGTTTTGTTTTTGAATGCAGGTTTGTTTTTACATTATTTATTTTTGATTAGAAGTATTTACACTGTAAAAAAACAAAAGAAATAGTGTTTTTCAATTCAGCTAATACAAGTACTGTAGTGCAATCTCTTTATCATGAAAGTTGAACTTACAAATGTGGAATAAAGTGAGCACTGTATTCTGTGGTTGCAATTGAAAACAATGTATTTGAAAACGTAGAAAACATCCAAAAATATTTAAATAAATGGTATTCTATAACAGTTTAACAGTGCGATTAATCGTGTTTTTTTTTTTAATCACTTGACAGCCCTCATTTTAATAATACCTAGATGTCTCAGTCAGGATCAGGACTCCAAACATGTTGTACACACATATATGCAAGAAAGCTTATAATGTAAGTAGTGCACAACTTAATTGTACTGAATCATACAGAAAGGTTATACATAAATACAGGATATTCTTGACAAACTCAACATAGCTTTTATCAGTTGGCCAATTTCTTGTAGGCATTCAAATTTATCCAATGCCTAGCAAGAAACTGAAGTGAAAAGATGGGAGCCACTGAGCAGAGTTCACGGACATCACTCTAGGAGGACTCTCCATATCCTTACCTTTTCTAGTAGCTAGGGTTCCAAATTATCTTATCACACTTGGACAACGGGGTCCCCATCTTCCATATGAACCTTTGGACAGTAAGTTTAGTTCTCTGGCTATTGGTATTTAGTGAAATTTCAATGCCCTCTGAATGGAGGTGAAGGTGTGAGACAGATGGGATATGTTATTTAAAAAAAAAATTAAGGCATTGGGAAAGAGACTGATTTCAAAGGGACCAGTGCCAGAAAAGGGAGACAGAAAACAGAATGATAACATGGGGAAATGGTGGAGGGCATAATTTAAAGAAAGATATGTAAAAGGGGAGGGAGAGCAAAGGAAGAGAGGAACACATAGAAACAACTCTGGAAAAGATTCAGCTTGATCTGTTATAGGAAAACAGAAAAAAAGAAGACAAGAAGAGAAAATAGATATAACAAAACCAAGTCAAGATGCAAAAGTTACTTTTTAAAAAATTATTAAACAAAAAGGTATTGAGAATATTAATAAAGCTCCCAGTAAATGGCAAATAACTATTTTAAATTGCATGGAGTATGACTTTGGAAAGTAGTCTTTCGGACTATAGATAGTTAGTAGGCTTAACTCCTGGGCTAGTAGGAGCTGGCTAACATTTAAGCATGCTAACAGGTATCCATTCAAAAAGTGGAAGACTGGCCAAAATGAGACCAACCAAAAGGAAAAAATAATAGTAGCTATAATGCCTGAGGATATTTTGCAGAGTTACTAGAGAACTGGAAGAGCAATAGCTAAAGACAATAAATAACAAGAAGTTATTCATATAAGAACCAAGAAACCTGTGAAATAATTGGTGGTGGTCTGCTGGCCTCCCAGGAAGAAAAGGGAGCAAGTAAAAAGGATAAAGCCACTAAAGAGAAGCTAAAATATCTACCTGAATTTGTTTTCATTAGAACATATAGGGGATATAGTTACCTCAGATGTATTTTTTCAGCTAATGCAGATAAGACTGCCAAAGACAGAGGAGTCAAAGGAGGCAGGGCCAGAACACAATGAAAATTTCACTGCTATTCCCTCCCTCGATCTCCTGGGGCATTGTGAGGGTGAGTAGGAGGAACCCCACCCCCAAATATCCATTTTTTAATCCTTCTTTCAGAAAATAGCTCCAGTATCTGTCTCTATTGCTACTCCTAGCTTTGCTAAACAAAACCAGAATCAATTTGACCTAATACTTGTCAATTTCATTGCTGTCCACAGGGTTATGAACAGAAGCAATGAAAACTGAGAAGACTGATAGGTATTTTTACTCTGCTTTAACCAGGCAAAGATAGGAGCAGTAGCAGAGGTATGAAGTAGTGCTGTCTTAAATTTGCAGACAGATTGCACAGGTTACTTTTGATTTGTGTTTAAAGGGTTGTTTTTTTGTTTTTTGCAACCATAAAGGTTAGAAACTCAGTTTTGTTTTGTTTCAAAATACACCTCTACCCCGATATAATGCTGTTCGCGGGAGCTAAAAAAATCTTACCACGTTATAGGTGAAACTGCATTATATCGAACTAGATTTGATCCGCCTGAGTGCACAGCCCGCCTCCCACCCCCCGGAGCGCTGTTTACCGCATTATATCCGAATTCATGTTATATCGGGTCATGTTATACCAGGGTAGAGGTGTAAAAGCTTAACTTTTACAGAATCT
The DNA here is from genome assembly GCF_003597395.2 of Chelonoidis abingdonii. Classification (NCBI taxonomy): domain Eukaryota; kingdom Metazoa; phylum Chordata; order Testudines; family Testudinidae; genus Chelonoidis; species Chelonoidis abingdonii. Next base: position 11,646,590 of record NC_133769.1, on the reverse strand, counting down.
AATAGCACTTGCTTGAGAAAGCTTCCTATTTGCACAGCCCAGTAGAATTTTCAAGCCCTATCTATATGGCTTAAATAACCTATTGAACTTTGCCACTTAAGCATAATGTTCTTTTCTCTTATCTTCCTGTTTCCTTTTTGTGTAGGGGTATGAATGAGTTCATGACTGCCTAAGTTTATCACTTATTATTTGCATTGAGGTTGCACCTGGGGACCCCAGTCACGGATCAGGGCCCATTGTACCAAACTCTGTACAAACACAATATAGAGATGGTCCCTGCCACAAAGAGCTTATAATCTAAGTTTAAGATGAGAGACAAGAGACAACAAATACAACAAGGACAGGGGACCACAAGGAACCAGTGAGACAATACTAGTTAGTTGTCACCAGCTGCTTATCTTCTCCATGCTCAGACTAAAGATTTTGATTTCCTTATTTTTCACTTCAGGTTCTCTTGAACTACCATCTTAATTTTTCTCAACTCCCCGCAGAGTTCATGTTTGGTATGATCCCTCCCATAAAGATGTTGACCTTAGTTATACTCTATTCATGGCTATGTAATGTTTCTACTAGAGTTACTTCTTGCACCAACTTGTGCATTATTTAGGACTAAAATTAGAGTAGCTTCCCTTGTTTGTAAAACTAACTACTCAAAAGAGCAATCGTTTAAGGGAATGGTGTCAAACTCCCAACCTGCAGGCCAGATCTGGCCATTTAATGCATTTATGTGGTCTGCATGACAAACTCGAATTCTGAAAAATCTGTGTGTTTGTTTGTTTGTTTGTTTGGGGTCGGGGGTTAGTTTGGTTCTGTCCCTGGTTTTGAAAGATCATCTTCCAACTGTGAAGTCTTCCAGAATCTGCAAACAGACAATCCCTGAAACAATTGTGTGTCAACCTGCATCTCTCACTAAGGCATTAATTCTAAAGCCTTATGACAACATGTTAATGTCAATATTAACTATTTCATTGCTGATTATTTTAGCAGGTCAAATGGAACAGAGAAAAGAGAAGCCTATGGCAGGGGGAACTGCAAAGGGAAGAAAGGAGGGCACATAAAGACAGGAAGGGGCAATAAAGAAGAAAGAGAAACAAGAGGCTTAGAAATAGTAGTGATCATAAAAGATTGCATATTTTCCTGTTAAGTGATACTGACAAAAACCAAGGCATTTAAATAGTAATAATAGTAACTGAAAGTTTAGTTATCACCTAGGGGCCATATACTGTCCTTGATCTTTGTATAAACCTATTGATATCAAAGAAAGATTCACCATGGAGAGAAGGATAGCATGTTATCTTATATTTGTAAGCTAGCCCCAGACCATAATCAAATACTGAACTCTGCCTTCTCCACAGAGTAAGCAGGAGACCCCATTAAGGGTAAGATATGGACAAACTGCTTGTTTAAATGTCTCTCAACGTTGGACCAGTTTATACAGATAGCTGAAGTCACTCATTAAATCAGCTGTATTAGCTCTGAGCTATCTCAGCATTGTACAGTCTTTCAACTTCCTGATTTAGAAACTGGTAGAGAAACTCTGCTAGTATATTTGTATTCTTCTGACTTGGGATTTGTATCCCTCCAAGTCCTCCTCACTCAGAAATTTCACCTTAGAAAATTCTATGGAATCTTTTAGTTATAGTGCTACTCTCCCAGCTCTTTGACCCAATCTCTCCACTTTATACACAAGTACCCCCAGGATGCTGGCATTCTACCATGTTTCAGAAGTACCTATAATATCAAGATACTCTTCCATTTTCAAGCATTCTAGTTCACTCTTTTTTGTTAAGCTTCTCACATTGTTAAATAGAGTAGTCTCCCAACCATGGCTCTTGAGGCTTTAACTGTGTTAAGAAAATGTATAGTTGACTATGAATTTTAAATATTTTCCCTGAGCCATGACCTGCTATTTTTGAATGTGAGTGTTTGAATCAGAATCAATAGAGCTTAGCTTTCCCAGTAGCCACAATAATGAGAGCCAGGAGAGCTCGAAGCAGATGCGCTCTATTCCTGGTGAAGCTGCTCAGCAGATCTCCCCCTTGCCACCTGCAGCATCACCAGGGAAAGTGAAGTTCTGGTTGGGTTTATTGCCTGCTTACCTGCCAGACTGTGAGCACCCCAGGAACAGCAAGGTAGTACTCAACTGGCTATGCCTGAACACAGAGCAATGCATGGAAAGGATGGTTCCCCTCCCACATACAGCCATCAGAAGGGAAGAGAATAGGTACAGAACCATGTGATTCCCTCTCTCAGCCCACGTTAGAACAGTTCACAAGAGCTGGGGAAAGCCAGTGTGCAACTCATGCCTGCTAGTTCCTCACCCGATGCAACCCATGCACCAAAGGGTGCAGGGAAAGAGGTGTCTTTGCCAGCTCTATATTCACTTGTGACTTCTCTCTACCAGAGGAATCCTCAACTGGGAGGACCTGAGGGAGTTTTCTGCTCCCTGCTCACAGGGACCACAAAAGGGAAGAGACTATGCCCCTAAACAAGTAATGACAGCAGTTCTTAACCTTTCCTAAAGTAATACATTCAACCTCCAAGCGGAAAAGTCTAGACACTACTGGAATAAAGATATTAAAGATTTTATTTTTGAATCATGTGCCAGTTTTTATTTAACTCTCTATGACACACTTACTTTACTGAAACACATATCTGTGATGGCAGCCTCTCTCTCTCTTCCAGCACAGCTGTAATTCCTGTTCTTTTCCTCACTATTGGGTTACCTTTATATAATTTGACATCCCCAGCATCCAGGCTTTTTCCTACATAAGTGCCTTTCCGCACCTCTCAACTTTTCTGCACTTCCAAGTAAAAGTGACTCCCCCAAAACATCACAAGTTTTCTATGCCAGCAATCTGTTTCTCCTTTGGTTAAAGCGGAGCCTATCCCTTCTTTACGGGCTCCCCCTTCACTAAAAAGTTTCTCCAGTGCCTAGTAAGTTTTCCCATGATTCAGGCCAGGATACTGTCTTCGGTCCCGAAACAGACGCCCCACCAACTATTTAACTTTTGAATATGAATCATCATATTCTACAACAATAAAGTACAGTAATCACAAGTTAAAATCCAGCACCCCAGAAACAAGGAAAAACAGTCAACTTCAAAACAATTGTGCTCATATCCAATCTTCCGCCATTCTGATGCACTAACATTTATTGTTAGGGATGTTTCAATGAAGGCATGATCTTTATCTGCTTCTTTTGCACATTCCAAAACTTAAACCAATTTGCCATGGTATCACAATCAGTTGCTATGGAAATTACTATACCACCACCACCATCTCCCACCACCAAGACAGCAAAAGTTGCCCTGATAGTTAGGGGGTGTGGGAGAGGGGAAGTGTTAAATCACAACAGTCACAGCAAAAATTTTGGCAAAAATCAGTTGTTTTTATAATTTTTTTCTATAACTCGGACAAACTGCCCTAAGACCACCCCAGGTCTGCAAATATTTACTCACACGCTTAACTTCAAGCACACGCATAATTTATTACAAGACTGTGGCCTAAATATGCAACACAAAATTTTCTTCCTTCTTGGGGGGGAAAAGGTTTCACTAAGGAAATAAGCTTCAGTTTCATCTTTTACTAGGTTAAAAAAATGAATATAATATTTTTAAGATTATGAAAATACCTCAAAGCCTTTTAAACTTGTCTTAATTTCTCCTTTTACACTTCCTAATTTTCTCTAGCTAGTACAAAACAAGCCCTTCAAATTAGGAAAGAAGCTTTCACTAGATTTGTCAAGAAATACGATCTTCCTGTAAGAAAGTTCCAAGGCTGAAGCCACAAATGGACTTGTTACAATTCCCAACACAATTTCTATATAATCACAGAAGTAATGTATTACTGTTATTTCATATATACAATACGTACCAAAGCCCAATGGCTTCCCTAATTCAAATCTAGGCAATACAGATTCAAAGTCACTCATTCCTCCTAATCACACTGACCATGGACTCCACATGACCTTGCCAACATGATCTCCTCTGCCAGTTTCAGTGTTTAGTCAACTGTTATGAATGACTTAGAAAAGGCTAGGTTGTAATATTCTCTCTCTCACTCTTCCTCACCACCTTTTACAAAAGCCCAGAGAAGCAAGCTTTAATGTCTCCAATACAAGAAAAAAGTGAAATTTAAACAAACTTTTTATACAACAAGACCCTGACACTTAGAATTATTCACCCAAATCCTATATTAAAAGGATAAAATAAGACCCCCAAAAAGGAATTTCATAATTAAAGGTACTTTGAATTTCTGAAGCAGCTGGCTATTTTTTAAATAAAACAGTAACAAAAACAATTTAGTAAACGTAGTTAATTGTGGTTTGAGGATTAAGAGTGAGTTTCAGTAATTAAAAACGAATTTCTGTTCAAACGGACAAATATACAGGATGTATTAACCAATACAGATATTTTATTATACACCCTCAAATATGACTTGGAGAAATACTTTGCCTTGAGAAGTTCTTCTGAAAGATGAAATCTAGGCTGTGAACTTGAAATAAGCAAAACCTGTAAAGGGTCAAAGGAGTAGCTAATACAGTTAAAAAGCTCAAGGGGAAAGTAGGATAGTGTGGCAGAATGAACACACAGGAGGAGGCATATTGTTGGGGCTGAGGCTGGGGATCAAGATCCTCAGGACCGGAGAAAGGGGAGATAGAGAGAGATGTTTCTGAAGACACTTGGCCTTCCCAGCATTCACAGGCTGGAACCCCTTCAGGGCAGGCAGGTGCCTTTCAGCTAGGGATGGGAGAAAAATACTATCAGATTTGGGGACCTGGCAAGCAGACACATCTGAGGCTCAGGGTGTCACAGGGTGGCAGGTCGGGGGACTGACACATCCAAGGAGAGTCAGTGGTGTTGCAAGTGGGAGACAGACACTGGGCTGAGAAGGTGTCATGGTGAGAAGTAGTGGGCTGACAGATCCAGGGGGTGGGTCGGAGGGGTCATGGGGGAGGTACCACATCCAGGTGGGTCAGGTGTGGGGGGGATGTCAGGAGGCTGACATATCTAGGGAGGATCAGAGGTGTGCTGTGGAGGCAGACACATCTGGGGGAGGAGGAAGGCAGGCTAGGGGGTAGACATTTGGGGCAGACACGCTGAGGGAGGCCTAGGAGTGTCACGGTGGAGAAGACAGGGAGGCAGGCGAGCTGACACCTCCGGAGCTCAGGGTGTCACAGGGAGGCTAACGAGTCCGGGGGGAGGGCGCTCGGGCAGGCAGGCACGTTCAGAGGGGGGCTCTGACACATCTGGGGCGGGGGGCTCAGGAAGGCAGGCACCTTGGGCCGGACTCAGACACCTGGGGGGGCTCAAGACTTTCACTGGAGGCTGGTTGGGGAAGGCAGCCACTGTGGGGGAGGGCTCATGATGGCTCAGACCCCTCTGGGGGGACAGACACCTTGGATGTGGGGGGGCTCAGGGACAGCCAGTGGGCACAGGCACCTCGCCTGGGGGGGCTCAGGCACCTCGGGGGAGGCTCACGAGGGTGGCCCCACCAGCGGGGGAAAGACACCCGGGGAGGAGCGCGGGAGCAGGCACCTGCGGGGTGTCAGGGGCAGGCAGGTTGGGGAGCTCAGACAGCCCCGAGGCCGGGGGGCTCAGGCACCTCCGGGGCGGGCTGGGGGCGCCGCCAGCAGGGGCTCGGCCGCAGAGAGCCGGAGGCAGCACCAGCCGCGGGTCTCACCTGCTCCGGGCCCGGCCTTTCCCGGCCGGCGGCCCCCAGCTCCGCATCCCGCTCGCTCCCTGCGCTGCAGAGGCCCGGCAAGGCCGCGGACATGGAAACGTCCGCCGGGCTGGCAGCGGCCTACTCCCCGCCGGGCTCGCGCTGTCAACCGAGCGCCGGGCTGAGGGCTCAGCCACACCGGATCGTCATTCGTCACAAAATGGCGGCGGAGGGCCTGCCCAGCATCCCGGGAAGGGTGCGGCGGCGGGGAGGTGCGGAGGGAGCCGAGGGCGGGCCTGACAGGACTGGGCGGGCTCAGAGTGAAGAGGCGGGCGGGTGGGGCCAGGTTACTCGGCCGATGGGGGAGGAACGCTCAGGAAGGAGCAAGGGAAAGTTCATTTGGGCCTGGAGGGGGATGGGTAAGGTCTTGATTGGGGAGGGTAAAGTTCATGACAGACAGAATTTGGCGAAGGGACGGAATGGCGGGGGTAGGAAGGTGCGTGAAGGAGAGAATGGCGTTGGAGAGGGAGTGGATCTAGGGGGGTAGGAAGGTTCGTGGAAGCGGAATGGCGTTGGGCGAGGGAACGAATGGGGAAGGAATAGGTTGCGGTGGAGGCGGGAATGGCATTTGCGAGGACGGAATGGGATAGAGGTTGCGTGGAGGCCGGAATGCTTTGGCGAGGAGCGGAAGGGGGGTAGGAAGGTTGCTGGGAGGCAGGACTTGGCGTTTTGCGAGCGGATGAAAGGGGTAGGAAGCTTTCTATGGAGCGGAATGGCATTGGCCAGGGATGGAATGGGGGTAGGAAGGTTGTGAGCAGAATGGCTTGTGAGGATGACATGGGGGTAGGAAGGTTGAGTGAAGCGGGAATGGCGTTTGCGAGGGAGGAATGGGGGGTGGAAGTTGCGTAAGCGGGATGGCGTTTGGCGAGGGAACGAATGGGGGTGGATAAGGTTGCGTGGAGGGGGAATGGCGTTTGGCGAGGGACGGAAGGGGTGTGGAGTTGCGTTGGAGGCGGCAATGGCGTATTGGCGAGGGACGGAATTGGGGGGTAGGAAGGTTGCGTGGAGCCGGAATGCGTTTGGCGAGGGACGGAATGGGGGGTGGAAGGTGCGGTGAGGCGGGAATCGGCGTTTGCGAGGACCGGATGGGGAGTAGGAAGATTGCGGAACGGGAATGCTTTTCGGCGAGGGACGGAATGGGATAGCGGAAGGTTTCGGAGGCGGGAATGGATTTGCGAGGGATGGAGTATGGGCGGTAGGAAGGTTGCGTGGACTGGCAGGAATGGCGTTTGGGGAGGATGGAATGTGCGGGTAGGAAGAATTGACGTGGAGGCAGGAATGGCGTTTGGCGAGGGATGATGATGGGGGGTAGGAAGGTTCCATGGAGGCCTGGAATTGGCATCTTTGGCCAGGTGCGAATTGGAATGGGGTGGTAGGAGTATCTGTGGAGGCAGGAATGGCATTTGGTGAGGGATGGAGGGGATGTTCGTTAAGGAAGGTTTCATTGGATTTGCTGGAATGGCTTTGGCGAGGGATCGATATGAGGATGGAAACGTTCCGTCGAGGCGGGAATGGCGTTTGGCGGAAGGATGGAATGGGCGAGGGGTTAGGAAGGTTGGCGTGAGTCGAGAATGCCATTTTGGTGAGGGATGGAATGGGCGGGGGGGTAGGAAGGTTGCGTGGAGGCGAGAATCGCATTTGGTGAGGGATGGAATGGCTACTTAGTTTCGTAAGTTTGGTGAAGATCCTTGTCAAAGACTTTCTGAAAAGCAAAGTACACTATATTGACTGAATCACCCTTATCCACATGCTTGTTGACACCCTCAAAAAATCCTAATAGATTGATGAGGCATGACTTCTCTTTACAAAAGCCATGGTGACTCTTCCCTAACATAACACATTATCTATGTGTCTGATAATTCAGTTCCTTACTAGTTTCTACCAATTTGCTGGATACTGAAGTTAGACTCACCAGCCTATAATTGCCAGGATCTCCTCTGAAGCCCCTTTTTAAAATCAGCTCAGTTGCCCTGTACATTCCAGCACTGTACAAGAAAAGGATTAATTGAGATTTGAAAAATGTCACATTAGATCACTTCCCCTAGTCTCTGAATGTGTCTTGTCTCTTTGCCTGTTTTATTTAGGCTCTCATCCTGCAAACACTTACGAACATGTTAATTTTCAGCATTTCTGTAGTTTCGTTGAAGTCAAAGGGGTTACTCACTCGTGTAAAGTTATTCACATGTAAGCATTTGCAGGTTTGGAGCCTATGGCCAGGTCTCCAATAGAAAAGATTTTCCAGTAACACTATACTGGCACACACCCCAATGTAGACACAGGTTATATGGGCAAAAAAGTGCTTTTGCTAGCACAACTTATACACGGGGCCCGTGTCTTTCACGGAGGTCATGGAAGTCACGGATTCTGTGACTTTCCATGACCTCTGTGAATTCTACAGCGGCCAGTGTGGCTGACCCCAGGGCCAGCTGCTCAGGTGGCCCGAGGGACAGCCACACTGGCCACTGCTCAAGCAGCCCAGGCAGCTGGCCCCAGGGACCACCCAAGTAGTGGCCGATGAGGCTGGCCCTCGGGACTGCCTGAGCAGTGGTCCTGGGGGCAGCCAGCAGGAGCAGCCGCTGTCAGTGGCCCCTGGCAGTGGTCCCAGGGGTGGTGGGAGCAGCCACTGTTAGCAGCCCCTGGCAGTTGGTGGTGATGCCCCTCTCCCCGCCAAGCAGCAGGTAAATTCTTGTCTCTCAAATGGTAACAATGTAGTTCTAATATGAAGTAGAAAGGTTTCCAAGGTGATACTTCTTATTGTGAAATATTTGTGGGGCATATTGTGGGCAGTTACAGCTGTATCTTTTTAACCGAAAGTTCAGGGGACTAAACTGACCATTCTCCATTAGTCTGGTTACACAAAACTAAAGGCTCCAATTCCCAATGACTGTGATGGAGTCTCACGCTACAGGAACACGATATGGAAATTGTGCATATAAAGGGAAAAGAGAGCATGGTGGCAGACATGCTGTCCGGGAAAGAGGGCTCTGACCTCTTGCCTCTGGGTCAGCCAGTCGCTAACCCTCCTGCAGCTTTTAAGGGGGGAGGTGTGACTGAGTGCACCCCTGTATTCACACCCTACACGCTATGGTAATAATCTTTGTACAAAATATGCCTTGTGAGGTATCATTTTAAAACTAATAACTCACTTCTCTGGATTGCACCCTGGAATGTCACAAGCACAACAGCTCAACAAAGCCAGAGCTTTGGTGAGGATCAGTCCTGTAATGCTCTTAAATTCTGCTGGACCTTAGGGGCAAAAATGTGGTCCAGCAGAATTTAGGAACTTCATAGGCCTGAAACTCTGGACCTGTGGTACTTAGATGCTTCACAGAAACTGAGCTTTTGGGAGGCCGAGCCCTCTAGAGTTTAGGAGCTTATCTTCACTGCAGGAAAGGAGCTCTTTGCATTTGTTTCCTGCAGATTTCCTAAATGCCACAGGCCCAGAACTCTTGGGAAGCTTAAGTCTGTTGCTGTGTGGAAGTTCTGATGCTCATTTCCATTTAATCCCCTCACCTTCTTATTTTCCTTTAACAAAAACCTGGGAAATTACATGTAAAGGTTCCATATTAATACAACATTAAAGTGAAATGCTCAGGGACTGAGCCTCAGAATCGTCAGAACCCCTCAAAAGTCAGTAAATATCAATGTTGAGATTGAATGTCAAATCCTACCTCAGTTCTCATGGATGCGCATTCTGGTACAGTCTTTAACCATGAGATCACAAACTGTTTCTCAAACAACACAAAATTACAATGCAATCTTTAATTTGCGGATTCCAGGACCTCAGATATACATGCATCTAAGGTTGCAGAAAAGATTGTATTATGGTACACTATTATCTGACAAGTACTGTAGTATGCAACCACACAACTAATGATTCTGTTGTAATATATAAATGCAAGTCACCAAGATAAGGTCCTTTATTTTTCATATTCTTGAGGGCTTAACCTGTTCAATCCAACTCACTGCACTGATATACTTGTATGAAAATTGGATTAAATCACTATTCTGCAGAGGTCCACATAAGGCCTATATACCATTTAAGTCCCACTTAAAAACACAAAATAGCATTAATGTGGTGTTGGCCCGCTAGAGAGGACTGAATTTCTCCCTTGATAACTATATAGGATAAGTTATTGAGGAAGACAAATGAAGCACAGATTAAAAAGGATGTTAAGAAAATTAAAATCCCTGTTTATTTCTAGAGAAAGGGCTTGAGGGGCCTGATGAAATCATTAAAGTGGAGTCAACATGAACCAAAAATACCAGCAAATTTAGCCAAACCGCTTTTTCCCATCTTTAAAATGCCTTCTGCACCTACGATCAAAGAAACTCACACAGCTGTAGCCACCACACACATATCTGGGCTGCTGTTCACCACAAATATTACTGTGAATAAGAACGGTAATGATAGTTCTAATAACATCTGAGATGCACACAAACAATAGATAGCCATAATTAACATAGAAATACACACTGTCTCTTCAAACAGGATCAATAATAGGCATGAGTCTAGCACAGACCCTGAGTGATCTCCAGTTGTCTCCCTTGGCAGTTACAGCTTCCAAGACTCAGGAGCCTGCTCTACACTACAAAGTTAGGTCGACATATGCCACGTTAGATCAAGTTAATAATGTGTGTATCTACACTACTGAGTCCCTTCCGCCGACCTAAAGGGATTGTAAAGTCAACTTCTGTACTCCACCTCCGCGAGAGGCGAAGTGCTTCAGTCGACATCCACGTGTTGACATGAGGATAGTGTAGATACAGTGCTGTGTAATTAGAATGAATTGGCCTCCAGGAGGTGTCCCACAGTGCTCCACTGTGACTGCTCTGGAGAGCACTTTCAACTTCACTGCACTTCAGACAGGTACATAGGAAACAGCCACCCCCCTGTTAAAGCCCCAGTAACTTTTGAATTTTAATTTCCTGTTTGTTTGGTGTGGAGAGCTTGTCAGCACAGCTGACCATGGATGTTCATGGCCGCAAATATGCTCCAGCAAGGAGCACACAGGAGGTAGTGAATCTGATTGCTGTGTGGGGAGAAGAGTCTGTGCAGGCAGAGCTCCAATCCAGCAGAAGAAATGCTGACATCTATGCCAAAATCATGCAGGGCATGGGGGAGAAGAGCTACACCAGTGATACACAGCAGTGATGCGTGAAAATAAAGGAGCTTCGGCAAGCATACTAGAAGACAAGGGGGGTGAACAGTCGGTCTGGTTCTGAGCCACAGACATGCCGTTTCTATGAGGAACTGCATGCGATTCTAGGCGCCAACTCCACCACTACCCCAAAACACTCTGTGGATACCTCCCAGGAACCCCAGGCGACAACGAAGAGGAAGAGGAGGAGGAGAATGCGAGGCAGGCAAGTGGAGAATCCATTCTCCCCGACAGTCAAGAACTTTTTTTAACTCTGGAGCCCATCCCCTCACAGGACAGATTGTCAGCAGAGCATGATGTGTGGGAAGGCAGCTCTGGTGAGTACACATTTTCAGTCAAACTGTAGGAGTCACATGCTATTATTTTTAATGTTGAATTTGAATTAAAAAATTGGGACAATAGTTATCAGCGGCCACTCCAGCTATGCAGACGGTGCTCTCCGAAAAAGACTGTTTATGTGCCTGGGGATGCCCCGGGAATCCTCCCTTGAGATCTCTAGAAAGCTTTCATGGAGGTACTCTCTAATCCTTTGCAGAAGGTTTCTGGGAAGGGCTGCCTTATTTCGTCCACCATGGTAGGACACTTTCCCATACCACTCCTGTATTAACTCGTCTGGCGTAATTGTGACACACACTATTGCAGCATAAGGACCAGGTCTGTACCCAAACGCTTGCAGCATCTGCTCCCTTTCTGCCTCTGTTACCCTCAGGAGAGTGCATCCAATTAAATGGGTATTCACCCACAAAAGCTTATGCTCCAATACGTCTGTTAGTCTATAAGTTGCCACAGGACTCTTTGCTGCTTTTACAGATCCAGACTAACACGGCTACCCTACTGATACTCAGGAGAGTGATAGCTCATATGGTCACCTAGGGGAAACGGGGGAAGTTTTAAATGCTAGCCCATAAACCCCATGCAATTTGACAAGTAATCCACCCATTTGGTGAATTCTGGGTCACACAACCACACTTTCCCGAGCATGCCCTGGTTGTGGCTATATTGCAGCCAGCATTTAAAAAACAGCGTTGGGGGAAATGCTTCCTGTTTGTCTCCCTTCCACCCGAACTCAGTGCTGCTTTTGTAACAATCCAACTATTTGTGGGGCTTTATGCTGGTGCCTGTCCTCGAGCACCATCCAGGTTGCTATGGGAAATGGGGCTTTTCTGAAGTTGGAACCACTGATCCCAAGGATGTCTTCACAAAATCTGCAGCACAAGGCCTCTCACCCATAACTCATGGCCTTACTCACCACGGCTGGACTAGCAAACCAACTCTTGCAGTAGCCAGCGGTTGTAATTACATTGTGGCTTGCAGGGAAGTGCACTGAAGGGTGTTTCTTTTATAAAAAGAATTAACCTTGCACTAGAAACAATGTATGCACTGTCAATGCTACCCTGGTGCTTTGCATTCTTTGTAGATGAAACCTTGTCCATAGGCGCATCCTCCACGCCGGGACAAAGACTTTCCCAGATTAGAAGGTGGAAAAAGAAGGCTCAGGAGGACATGTCCAATGAGTTAAGGTGCAGTTACGAGAGTGACAAGATGGAGCTCAGCGCAGGATTGCACTGTCCAACAGCCTGCACAAGGACCGCAAGGACAGGAAAGCATGCTGGGAACACAAGCGTGACATGCACGACAAGATGGTGCGGATTATAAGGGAGCAGACAGATATGTTGGTGTGTCTGGTTGAGGTTCAAGAAAGGCAGCAGGATGCTAGAGTCCCGCTGCAGCCTATGCTGAACCTGCTGCCACCATTGCCAAGTTCCACATCCTCCTCTCCCAGAAATCCTAGGATGCGCGAGCTTAAGGAATTCTGGTATCCCTTGTATTCGACTCCAGGAGAGGGTACAAGGACGAGAAGGCGCCCGTTCCCACACCTTTGATTGTTATCACAGCGCAACTGTAAGCAAGCCGTCCTTGTTTCTCCCTGCCCTCCCCCAGTGTTATCAGCCCCTTAGACCCAGGTTATCTTACTTCTCTTCTCTGTCTCTCAGTGTTTGTGAGCATAATCAAAATTAATAGATTGAGGAGAAAAGGCTCTTTATTCATTCAGCACACTGTAGGGGGTGTAGTTCACAGGGGAGTGAGACAGGCCTACCAGAAGGCAATGGAGGCCAACCATCACTCTGGTGTGGAGACAAAGACATATTGCTTCTACAAGGAGCTGCACGCCATACTCGGCAGCAACCCCACCTCCACTGCTAAGAGCCCCATGGATACTTTGGGGGGACTGGAGGCAGCGGTCAGCAGATTCAACCCCAATGACAAAGTGATGGATGAGGAAATGGAGCTTGAGGACAATATGGAGCAAATGGCAAGGTTGTCCAGTGGTGTGGCAACTCACGACCTCTTTTCCAGTCTGGAGGGGTCTAGGCATTCTCAGCACTCTGGCTCTGGCACACAGGATGTAGGAGAGGCAAGCCCCAGTAAGTGCTCATTTTGCTTTGATACTGCATGGTGACAGGAGAGTGTGCTCTCATGTACTCTTTTATATGGCAGAAGAGGGATAAGGGACAGATATTAACAACAGAGCCTATGCAGCGAGTCCATGGTGGAAAAGTTTGTTAATGACATGGGGATGTCCCTGGAATCCTCCATAGTGATCTCTAGGAAATGTTCCTCTAGGTATTCTGAATTCTTTCCCCAAGATTCCTTGGTAGAGCTGCCTTGTTTCTCCCCTGACTGTAGGAGACTTTGCCATGCCACCCGGCAATTACTTCTGGAAGGACCAGCGTGGAACACAGGTGAGCAGCATACGGAGCTGGTCTGAAGCGGCACGCATGCAGGAGACACACCCTTGAATTCTGGGTTACCCTCAGGAGTGAGATATCGGGTTTGATTACTCTAACACAGGGGTCGGCAACCTTTCAGAAATGGTGTGCCAAGTCTTTATTTATTCACTCTAATTTAAGTTTCGTGTGCCAGTAATACATTTTAATGTTTTTAGAAGGTCTCTTTTTATAAGTCTATAATATATAACTAAATTATTGTTGTATGTAAAGTAAATAAGGTTTTTAAAATGTTTAAGAAGCTTAATTTAAAATTACATTAAAATGCAGAGCCCTCTGAAACAGTGGCCAGGACCCAGGCAGTGTGAGTGCCACTGAAAATCAGCTCGCATGCCACCTTCGACACGCGTGCCATAGGTTGCCTACCCCTGCTCCAACATGTGGAACAGGGTGCCAGTATTCAGAATAGTCTCCCTAACCACTTTTAGTGACCCCGTTTGCAAACCACTCTTTATAACTTCTTGCGCATTCACCCTTTCCACCTCTCTCCCCCACAACCTCACCATATTTGGGACTCATGCCAACCTGTATGCTAGCTCAGGGACAGTGAGAAAGAGGTGTGTATAACTTTTGTGATTCACAACTGTGAGTGCACTCATAATATTGTCTCTGTTCGTTGTTTCTTTGGCTTCTACAGATGTGCCTTGAGGACCCAATCCTCCAGCAGAGTGCCTCCATCAGATAAGGTGGCGAATCAGGAGAAGCGAGGAAGATATGTTTCATTAAGTGCTGCAGTCAACAGATGCAGCACACAATGAAACAAGAGCATGGAGGGAGACAATTAATGAAAGACTGAGGCTGGATAGCCTGGAAAGGACCTGGGGAAAGGAGTGGATGATAAAGCTACTGGAAGGCTAGACAGAGATGATTAAGTCCTTCATTACCCTGGAATCTGAGCACACCTGTGTACGACTCACCCTGCACTTCACTACAGAACTCCAGTCCATGCTCTCTCCAAGCTCCCACACTGCAGTCCTCGCAAGTTCCCAGTCCCTCACAGTACCCTGTGCACTCCACGCCTAGGATCTGGTTTCCCAGTGAAAGCTGGAGTTACACACAGCTATGAAAGCCCTAACTGCGAGACTGTTCCTCATTGCCCATGTCACCTGTTTGACCAAAAATGTGTGTTTTGTCCTATTACTAAACTTGAGTCTTTGAAATAAAGTGATTCTTTATTTGTGACATAAATACATTGGTTAGTGCTAACATTGAAACACAGTGGCTATAGATAGCACTATTTGCTGACTGCAACTAATGGTGTAATTCAAGGCAGCAAGTAATCATTGCCTGGTCAAATGCCTCACATAAGGACACATTACTGGAAATCGTTGCCAAAATACTCTTTCAAAGCCTTCTTGATTGGAATAGCTTCCCACTGCACCCCTCTAATTACCTTTGTATCCTGCTGCTCAAAATCAGCCAGCCAATCAGCCTCAGCAGCCCACCCCTGGGGAAACTTTCCCCCCTTCACTTTGCAAATATTATGTACAGTACAGCAGGTTGCAATGACCGTTGGAATATTTTCCTCATTGAGGTCTAACCGGCCAAAAAGACAGCACCAGTGAGCTTTTAATCAGCCAAAGGCACATTCAATGGTCATTCAGCACCTGCTGAGCCTGTTGTTGAAGCGCTCCTTCTCACTGTCTAGGTTCCCAGTGTAAGGCTTCACATGCCATGGAAGCAAGAGGTAAGCAAGATTTCCAAAGATCACTTTGGGCATTTGCACATCCTCCACTGGAATCTTCTGGTCTGGAAAGAAAGTTCCAGCCTGCAGTTTTCTTTACTGGGCTGCATCATGCACCTTCCCTGACCACCCTGCACTGATGTCAGTGGAATGGCTCCGGTGAGCCACCAATGCCTGCAAGACCATGGAGAAGTAGCCCTTTCAGTTGATGTACTCCATCACAAGATGGTCAGGGGACAACACTGGGATATGTGTTCCATCTATCGCCCCACTGCAGTTAGGGAATCCCATTGCCTCAAACCCATCAATTATTTCCTGCACATTACCAAGCGTCACAGTCCTTCGTAGCAGGAGACAATTAATGGCCCTGCACACTTGAATTACTGCAACCCCCACGGTAGACTTCCCAACCCCAGAGTGATTCAAAATTGATCGATAGCAGTCTGGAGTTGCCAGCTTCCACACAGTGATCTCCACTCACTTTTCCACAGTGAGGGCAGCTCTCATTCTGCTGTCCTTATGCTGCAGTGCTGGGACAAGCTATGCACACAGTTCCATGAAGGTGGGTTTCTGCATTCAAAAGTTCTGCAGTTACTGCTTGCCATCCCATACATGCATCACAATGTGATCCTGATGCTCAGTGCTTCTTTCCCTAGCCTAGTTCCAACAGTCCAGCCTGGCAAGCTGCTCTGCGAATGCCAGCAGCAATCTTGAATTATTTGTTTGGCAGACAGCAGGGCAGGCATCACCAATTCACTCTCCATTTAGCAGCTCATTAAATACTGCAGGACCAGCCACATTGTGTTCATAAGGCTCATCACCAGACTGGTCAGCAGCTTAGAATCCATGCTGTCAGACAGCAGTGGTGGGCACACAGTTTACAAGGGTAATTGAAAAATGGCACAAAACAAGTAGGAAGTCCATGGAATGATGGGACAGAAAGAATTTCATCACAAGATGGTGAGCATGTCCCCATGATGCACTGCAATCTGTTCTCAGAACTCCCAGAGGCAGAGGGAGACAAAGGATGGCGAGTTACACAGTGGAATAACTATCAGTGATGCAACGCTCTCTCTGTCAAAGCAAGAACAAGTACTGTGGATGCATTCTGCTGACACAAGGAGTGTTGTGTCGATGTGCACAACTGATGTTATTAAAGCGACTTATGATCTTTGATATAATTTAAGTTGACTTAACTCAGTAGTGTAGACATGGCCTAAATATAATGTCATGTTTCCTGTATATTCTTCCAATCCTCTTGTCTTGTCACATGCCCAAACCATCTAAGCCTGGACTCTCTCAACTTTTCTATAATTGGTACCACCTTTCCCCTACTTTGCTCATGCCAAACATGGTTCATCCTTGTATCTCCAATCATCCATTTTACCGTTTTAATTTCAACCATATTAAAGATTTGCTTCTATTTCTTTCTCAGTCCCGCACCATTCACAGGCATACAAAAGTGCAGGCCAGATAGCAACTGTGAAAAAACAGAACAGGGGTAGGGGGTAATAGGTGCCTATATAAGAAAAAGTCCCCCAAAACGGGACTGTCCCTATAAAAATGGGACATCTGGTCACTCTAGGCCTGACTGCAAGATAAAATGGTGATTATTTATACTGAATTAGTGCCTAGAAGCCACAGCCCAGCTATGTGCTAAGAACTGTACAAACATATAACAAAGAGACAGTGTCTGCCCCATAAAATTTACATTATTTTTAAAAATCTAAAAATTTCTACTAATAATACCTTAGTTTACTAAACTGAAAGAATTAAAAATATCTAATTTACTCTTCATCATTCCTTTAACACTTTGCATAAAATTCACCCGGGGCATTGGGTCTCACAAGGCCTATGCACCAGTTAAATTTCACTTAAACTTTTAAGTGGTATATAGAGACTAGTGCAAGTTATGTATTTTACTTCACTTACTGGAAACAGGCTGGCCATTTTCTGTGTATAATCAGTTTCAGTCTTTTCTGCTCAAGCACTAACACATGCCGCATGCAGAGATTCAGGAATAGGCTTAGTTGAAAAGAAAAAGGATGTATTGTGAGATAACAGGTTTATTATTCGGATACTGACTGGTGACTATGTCCATTTTCAGACTCCCTCCCTAACTGCCATGCACTGAAGAGTGGATATAACAGCAGTTGGGTGGACAGAAGATGCTACCTGCTGTTATGTCTGTGGTGAAATTGATCTTAATTCACAGGACCTCCTGCACTACACTGGCTCTTAAGTGTTGAAGTCTCTTTTATTAGCATGTTTGAGAATCCTCCCTAAAATGATCTTTTCCAAATTATTTTCAATGTAACTAGGAACATTAGGTGGTTTGTTGTTTCTGGATTTTTTTTGTTATTGAATGTGGGGCAGCCAAATAGCATACAGTAGAGGCGAGTGCAGTGAAAGCCTCTGACACTCAGTTTTGCCATCACACTTCCACTTAACAGCATGCCCGCAGGGCTGTTCCAGCCCTGCGTTCTACACACCCCATTCTGCCGATTCATACTAACTGACCAGCGCTGCACTTTTACAGCCTGTTATTCCAGCCCCAGGCCCGCAGACAGGGCGGTGGACACCTCTCTCCTGTGAAGCAGTAAGAGGTGCTGCTGTTGTAACGCAGCCCTGTTCAGGCGAAGTCTCTCCCCTGCCCGGACGAGGGAGTGCGGCGGCAAAACGCGGAGCAGCGGTGAGGTCCTTTAGACAGGCTGGCGGCGCAAAGGAAGGCTTGGTATCTATCCTGTGCCTCAGGCCTCCCACGACAGCGGAGCGCCCGGCGGCCAGGAGCAGCAGCGCCGCCCCACGGTAAACTGAGGCACGGAGGGCGGCGTGGCCACACGGCCAGTCGGTGGTGGAGTGGGGGGGAACCCAGGAGTCCTCGGCCCCACAGGCCCCCGGAGTCACCCCGCAACCGCCAGCCCGGCCCGAGTGCCAGACTCGCCGGCTCACTGCGTTCCGCAGAGCCCGGGGGCGGCCGCTCTAGCTGGCTGGAGGCTGTCTCTATGGTCACTGCCGGCGGAGCAGGTCCTCCCGGGCGGCAGGGGGCGCTGCGGGCGCGCGGGCCCCGGCTGTCA
>NC_133769.1:11558181-11627020 GCF_003597395.2 Chelonoidis abingdonii | reverse complement strand
GGATACAGAGTGGGGGGGGCGCGGGCCCACGGGGAAGGGGTACAGGAGGCTGTGGGGGACAGGGTGAAGGAACCGGTGGGG
Source organism: Chelonoidis abingdonii (assembly GCF_003597395.2). NCBI lineage: Eukaryota > Metazoa > Chordata > Testudines > Testudinidae > Chelonoidis > Chelonoidis abingdonii. The sequence continues at coordinate 11,626,939 of NC_133769.1, read as the reverse complement.
GGACAGTGGGTATGGGGTGGTTGGAGGAGTGAGGGGGCTCTGGGGGTGTGGGGTGCAGGATGAGGGGGACCCTGGAGAGAACAGGGGTGAGGGGGCATGGGCTATGGGGATCTCTGGGGCCATGGGGAGTAGGGAGGTCATGGTTGTACAGGGTGAGGGGGGGCTCTGGGGACATGGAGGTGAAGGTTGGCATGGGGTGAGGGGGGCTTTAGGGCCTTGTTGGGTACAGGATGAGGGAATGAAGATAACTAAGGGGTATGGTGGGGAGGACAGGTATGGGCAAAGCGGGGCCATGGAGGTGAATGGGGGAGACTTGAAGGGAGGAAGCCATGGGGTGAGGAGGGGTTGGGGGGTATGGCATGAGGAGAATTGGGAAATACATCCCTCCACTTGTATGGGGGGCCATGGAGGTGAGGAGGGTCTGGGGGTATGAGGTGAGTGGGAGGTGAAGGAGCTACGGAGGGAGGCCTTGAGGGGGTGCATGGGCAAAGGGGGTCCATGGAGGCAAGTATGAGGAGCCATGAGGTCAGAGCTGTCCCTTGGATATGTTAATTGGGGCAACTGCTCTGGGTCCTGTGCTTTGAGGGATTCCCTGCTTCAGTGTGCCTGTGTCATGTGGGGGGTGCTAGGCTGGCCAGGGGAGCTGGGTTTAGGGGTGCTTGGGGGGCCAGGCCAGACTGGGGTGAGGTTAATGGTTTGGGGGGCTAGGCTGGCCAAGGAGTTAACAGGGGGCCTGGTGCCAGCAGTGGGGGTCAAGCCTGCACTCACCGGTGGGAAGCGCGCATTGTATTTCTTTTTCTTACTCGTCTACCGCCACACTGGCCTGGCACGTTCTAGTACCGCCAGAACACCTCAGGCTGACCCCATCCATTGCCCTTCTGCCCCGGACCCTTCCCTTTTCTGGGACCCTCCTGCACAGGGGTCCCCTCGCCCTTGGTACAGGTGTTACCCTGTGCCTCTCCATCGTCCGTCAGCCCCCTGCACTGGTGTCCGCTCTCCACACCAGATTTCACCTGTATAAAAAATGTTAAGGGGACCATACGGGCTGATTTGTCCGGGGCTCCACACTCTCCTACGGAAGACCCTGCATGGAGTGATGGGGGAGCTGAGGAGGGGAGGCCGTGGGGGTGGGGGCAGATGGCTATGGAGGTGAGGGGATGAGCAAGGGTAAACTTTGGCCCCCACCTGGGCCCAATGAGAATTCCCCATAAGGGATAGAGAGAATTGTTTGGGGATGGGGAACACTTAACTGAAAGGGCTTGAGTTGCCTCCTTGGGAGAACACGGAGCCTGAGAGGGGACCCTGTGGAGGAAGGGAATTGGAAGATACACAAAGGGAGCTAGGTGTATGGGACATGTGAGGCAGCTGAAGGCTTGAAGCACACCCTGCTCAGAGGAGAGCTTGAGGTCCCATCATAAGAAAGGATCTTGCAATATAGGCTTAACAGACATTTCCACTGATTGCACTGAACCCCAGGTTTGAACCCCATCTCCTGCCGGTAACTCACTGTGTGATCACAGGAACTACCCTTTTCTGTGTTGTTTATTTACAGTCTGTAAGATGGGGATGATCCTGACCTCTGACTCCTAGAGAATTGAGACTTAATTATTGTTATAGCACTTTGAGGTCCCTAGATGGGAGGAGCTAGAGGTCAAACTAGCCCATCCCTGCTTAGGAATTGTTTGGGTGAGTTTTTTGCTTCCTGGACATTTACATTTATTTTTACTTTCTGTGCAGTTTGAAAATAAAATATATATAAAAATAAAATAATTCCACCCTGCAATTCAGTCAGTTTTAGATTCCCAGTGGACTTGTTTCTTCACAGCCAGGTCTACTGAATCCTGGAGAGAACATGCAAATCTGGGGGCTGTTGTGGCATATCAGGATAATTCTTAGCATAAGTATTTCATAGATCCTAATGAATTTTTAACCGGAAAGAAGTTGAACTCTCACCCTTCATTACTTGGCAATGCAGCAAATCATCTTGAAATGGGATAGTCTCCTTCTGTTTGGTGTAAGGGCCTGGAGAAGCACTTATCTGACAGCACTAGGTGCCTGGAACATAGTGGGGCCATTTCAGGATTTTGGTGATGCCATATCCTCTTTTTACCAGTTTATATTTAGGATACACTACACTGTCTGGTCCTTCTCACCTTTGTGAGGAAGCAGAAGGGGAACCCCACAGTGTTATGTGCAGCAAGGGAGAGAGTTTGGGGAAGAGGAAGGATGTGTGTGGAATTAAGCATGGAAACTCAGAGTGTTTCCTGGGCGGGAAGGAAGCAAATGATTTGAGGACTCAAACTGTTGTGTTTTGGTAGAGAATTGTAAGAAGGTAATTTAAAAAAAATCTTAAATGGTTTTGAACCATTGAGATATACACTAGTTAGCGTCTTTAATCCTGTGATGTTGTTATCATTTCCCTAATCCTTCCACACAGATATCCGTTTCCCTCTTATTATCTCGCTGGTCTTAAATTAGGTCTTGATCCTGTGATTGACTCCACTCGGACAGGTCAGTGCATCCACACAAGGTCAATTACAGGGTCAGAACCTTAGACTGTAAGCTCTTTGGGGCAGGGAGAATGTCTTACAATATGTCTGTATAGCATCTGCTGTGATAGGACCTCAGTCCTGACTTGGTCTTTGGATGCTACTGTAATACCGCACCATTGAGATCACGCGATTAAAGAAATGTGTGTCTATATGTGGCCCAGTATGCTTCTGAAGAGATGTTTATACTTATGTCTACAGCAGCTGAGGAGGGTGCTTCCCAGCGGGGATAGACGGACACACACAAGCTCTGCTCAAGCTAGCGTGCACAATCCCACCCGACCACCTGGGTGTGGTACTTGGATGTCTAGCCTGAGCTGCAGCTTGCGTCACTGTGGCCACACTGCTCTTTTTAGCATGCTAACAGAGCTAACGTGTGCCTGTTTACCCATGCCTGGAAGCACTCTTCCAGCTGCTGTGCAGATCCTTGGACTGACATTTCATAAATACTTAGAAGAAGAATTTTGCCTTTGCCAGTGGCATTGCAAAATGGATATAGAGGTGGAGAGAAAAGCTTTTCTGCTTTGCCCAGGTTGGGTGTACACCATACTTCTTTGCACAACCCTCTGGCAATCTGTGCATGAAGATGCACTGGTGCCAAAAAAGGCTTTCGTTCTGCATGTTAGTGGAAATCCATTAAACGGCAGTGATGTGACTTATTCCAGAGTAGGTGTATTTCACATATGGCCACCACAGTTCTGCAGTAGAGGTAGATCTGGTTGGAGCAAGATTTGCATTCTGAGACCTGTAATTATTGTGGGCTGTGCCTGTGTATATGCAACAGGGAAGCTGCATTGTACTCCTTTGGATACAAATTAGGTGAAGGGCACTGGTTCTGCCAATTTGCCTAGAGCCTATGTTGAGACTAAGTTTGAGAATTCTTAGTGTGTTCCTTATCTTTGCCACTCTTTAGCACTGCCTGTTTGGCTTCTCAGTACATAAATGGGCACTGACATTGTTCCAACCCCTACCCACCCTTCAGATTTTGCCTTCCACATCTGAGACAGGAGAGTGAAAAATTATTCCTTCTGTGTACTTTGTAGACACAGAGTCATCCTGGGCACATTCATTCTAAATACTGGGATTTCTTAACTATTTACTGGACTTTATTTTATTTTTCAGTGCCTAACTAGGTTTTGGAGATGTATAAAAAATAAAAACATAGGAGACCTAATCAGCCTTGCTGTAAGGTTCTTCAAAACGGTACAGTCTCAAATATTTTTTTCTGAATAGAACTCTTCCGAATGGATCTGATTGGATGGAGCTTTCAGTGTTATTAAAATAAGTGCATTTCTTCCTTCCCCTTGCTGCTCTAGATCAGTATAAAAGCCATGTAATTGGAGCCATCCTGATGCACAGTTCTTGTCTTTTAACAACAATATGCGTGAAGGCAAGCCTAGTTTGTATTGTGGATCCATCAAATGGAATGGGAACTCTTAGTACACCTTTACAGCTGTCAGTGTACCCTAGAGATTGCACGTTTCCAAATGTTGCATGATTTGTATGCTGTGTGCACAGCAATCCCCAAGCACAGATATTCAATCAGTCTTGAATATAAAGAGTTCCATTGGCTTAAGTCAGGTCCTTGGTGGTGGTCAGACATATAATATAATACGAAGTGTAATAGGTGCTATGAAAGGAGGAATCAGCTGATTCAGGAATCAGATAGAATTACACTGGTTATGAGTCATGCACCAGCATGTTTCCTCAAATAGCCTATGAAGTGACTATCTCAGATCAGGGCAACTGCACCTGTATTTCCCCTCAGTGGTCCAGCAAGGGCACTCATTCTCAGACTTCCTGTTCCCCAGCTGTTGCCTCTCTTACGTGGAGAACTGCATCTCAATCCCTTCTGACCAGAGTATGTCCAGGCAGAACAGTTCCTGGCCTTCGCTATATTTCCAGCACAGATAGTCTGCCTAAACCAGGCCTGCACAACATACGGCCTGCAGGCCGCATGCAACCCGCGGAGGCTCACTGTGCGGCCCGAGGGGGGATTCTAAATCCCGTGCACATGGTGCTCTGCGGGCAGCCCAGAGCTCTTTGAATCCCAGCTGCGGCTGGGACTCAAAGGGGGCTCTGGGCTGCCTGCAGAGATTCCCAGCCACAGCTGAGATTTAAAGGGCTCAGGGCTCCCCACCGCCGTGAGCAGCCCAGAGCCCTTTGAATCCCGGCTGCAAGCTCCAGCGGATGGGCTGGGGCTGGTATTTAAAGGGCTTGGGCTCCCCTCAGCTGCCGGAGCTCTTGGCCCTTTAAATCCCTGCCCCAGCCCTGCAAAACTCCGGGTTCCTCCAACTGCTGGAGCCCCGGGCCCTTTAATTTGCCCCTGAGGGCTCCCAGCCACCTCTTCAGCTGGGAGCCCCTGGTTGATTTAAAATCAAATATCACCTCCCCACCTGCAACCTTCCTTTTTGGCTCACAGCTGTTTTGGTGGGGCGGCGATGGGGAAGGAGGGTTTGTTTCTGCAGGGCTGGGCGGTGCTGGGGCGGGGTTTTCTGCAGGGCTGGGAGGTGCTTGGGGGGGAGGGTGTTTCCGCGGGGCTGAGGGTTTCGGCCCTCAGCTGTTTTCTTTGGAGTAATGTGGCCCTCGCCGCTTTACGAGTTGTGCAGACCTGGCCTAAACAGACCTGCTTGCTTTTTCTTCAGAGACTGATAACAATGATTGTCAACAGTTGTAAGTTACTGCACTGTTCTTTCTAAGCAAGCCAAATGTAAGGTAAAAAGCGTTACGGAGAAGACGCATTAAAAACAATAAAAGAACTTACACACATGCTAATAAGCTTATCTGGACCTTCCGAGTTCCTAACATGGATTCTGGCAGATGAGTCCTTCAGTCCCCCACCCTACAGGAGACCCTGTGGTTATCAGTTCATCACAACTTCAGCTCAGAACAAGCACCCAGTCTTATGAGGCCTCAGTAGGCCAAGTCCTTCCAATCCTTCCCTAAGGATTGGGGCCCTCTGTGGACCAGAGGTCCTGTCTGTTTGCTGTATGAGGAAGAAGGTCCTGAGACACTTTAAACCCAGGCTTTTTATCCAAAAGTCTCTTCTTTGTCTCTTGGTTTCTGGAGAATTCAGTTTGAACTAGTGTCTGTATATATCCCTGCAGGGGTGGGTTCCAAGCCTGATAAAGGATGAAGTCCATTAGCACCCCCTTTCCTACTAGAGAAGGTCTGTACAATGTCACAACACATACACAATTACATTGTTAATACAATGTACCCCAAGATATTAACCTGTGTAAGTTTCTTAATTCCATAAGGCTATTACAGGATTTTGTCAGTCTGTCACTCTGACAACAAAAATAGGGAAATTTTCAAAATATTTCCCTATCTTTTTTTGTTTTTCTCTCTCCAGTTAACAGTTTGGAGTCTGTAGGTGCTGTTGGGAACAGATCTTACTAGCACTTTGCTTTTGAACTCTACAAGGGCCCTGACTGCTCGGCTGCTGCTGTCATAGAAACAGACAGTGGAGTGCTGAAAATGGGGTCTGGTAGTTCTAAAATAACCCATTTCACAAAAGCACAACCCCTCCCTTCCTAAACCCCTCCAAACACAGGCGCTTTGTGCAGCAGGGGCTATTTTAAACTACCAGACTCCATATTCAGGGTTACAGTTTGTGTTGCTATGACAGCAGCAGAGCACTGGGGACCCTTGTAGATTTCAATGGGGGAGCCTTAGTGGAATGGCCCTTTCTCAACAGTACAAGCAGGCTGCACACTGTTAACTTAGCTTTGGTGGGAGAGCTCCTGCTTCACAAAGAATACTGACTGACTTCAGCCAGTTGGGGCTCCTGTTTAGATTTCAAGGGATCTTTACAATGAAATGTTCCTTTTTATATACAGTATACATTTTTGCAATTGAAAAGTGCTATATCCTAAATATTCTGGATTTTTTTCATCCACAAAGTATTTAATGAGTATTAACTTATTCCCAACCTTCTCCTGGGTGGGTAAGTATTCTTAGCTCATTTTACTGGGGAAGCAGAGGTGTAGACGTTAAGGATCAGACTTCCAAAAGTGACCTTTGATTTTTGAGTGTCTCAGTGTTTGGATAGTCAGCCTGAGACATTTGGGCCTGATTTTCCAAACTGCTGATCGCCTGCAGCTCCAATTGAAGTAAATACTTAACATGTCTGAAAATCAGGCCTAAATAAGGGGGCCAACCTCACTGTCCATATTTGAGGATTTTGGTTTGAGTGGCTTGCTGGAGGCCATAGAAGATGTGGTATCAGAATTAGAATTCTGTTCCTGTCTTCCGGTCCAGCACTTAGACCACAAGCAGTAAGTCTTCCAGAAAGAGGGGTAGTACTGGATTCACGAACTGCTCGGTTGGCTGATCATTTGAGAATGAATAGACTTCAGGCATGCAGGACTCCACTCTTGTTGGACCCTCTGCTCCGTGTGTGATAAATTGGAAGTTACAGAAAGAAAAATTGGACTGAAGATCAAATTGGTCATAGCCATATGAGTTTGGAGTCAGCTGCTCATTGCAAAAATACATCAAGCATTTTATGAAAATAGTTACGCTTCTCCTGTGCAGTTCTAATACATCACATCTTGGTGTCTAAAAGAATAGATTCTTTGGCCTTGCTTTTATCACACATCTACCCCTTCACTGCTGCACTGTACCTATCATAACTTCACTCCTGGCATTCTATAGCTTATGCCTTTTTTGTGTGGTGAGGCTGTACTGTCAGCGTAGTCTCTAATAGTTAGCTTGACTCATTTTCAGAAGCTGATTAGGCCAGCCTGCCAAAGAAGCTGTGAGTAATTACTAGAGCTAGGATGGGCTTGATCCTGTGAACCTTCAAAGCTCTGGCTTGAAGCCCAGAGTAGCTATTAATAGACAGGTAGGAGAAGCCAAGTTTTGAAAACAGCTTCTGATTTGAGTACCAGGTGGTTTTCATACTGTCCTGAAACAGAACTACCTCCTGAGACCCTCAGAATTAGACTGTGCCTAGAAAATCCCTGTCTTGTAGGTCATCCAGTACAAGTTGCTTTCAAAGTGCCACTAACCTGCCTACCTAAAATTCCCCCCTGCAATTTCACTTGGCTACGTTATTCTTCATTTTCTGTCCAGAAGGGCTGTTTGGGGCAGCTGCTGCATGGTTTATTAATAAAGTGTTGTAAATACTTTAGGATCCATCTGGGTAAAAGGTGGGATATAAAGCTTAATATCATTATCGCTGTGTCAGAATTCTTCACGTCTCTTTGTATTTGTGATTGAGATTATTGTTCTGGAAAGAATCTTGCTAGTGTATGTCAGTTGCACACAGATATTTGTACTTGCCACTGAACTGAGAAATGCTGAATGAGTTTACTTCTCCTTAGCTGGGTTATGCTGTCTACAGGCACATAGATGCAACGCTAGCAGCTCTTAAATATTTCAGGTACAAAATGGAATTTGTTTTCAATTTAGATACCGTACATAGAATCAGTCTAGGTTCTTTTGCATTTGAAGCATTAGGTGACAAATCCCATTGACTTTATAGTATAATTCTTTAGGCATTTGAGGTTGGAGTCAAACATACAACATGCCTCATCAATCTGTTAGAATTCTTTGAGGGTGTCAACAAGCTTGTGGACAAGGGTGATCCAGTCGATACAGTGTACTTGGACTTTCAGAAAGCCTTTGATAAGGTCCCTCACAAAAGGCTCTTAAGCAAAGTAAGCTGTCATGAGATAAGAGGGAAGGTTCTATCATGAATAAGTAACTGGTTAAAAGACAGGAAAGAGAGGTTGAGAATAAATGGTCAGTTTTCACAATAGGGAGAGGTAAATAGTGGTGTCCACCAGGGGTCAATACTGGGATCTGTGCTGTTCAACATATTCTTAAATGATCTGGAAAAGGGGTGAACAGTGAGGATGCAAAATTTGCAGGTAATACAAAACTACTCCAGATACTTAAGTCCAAAGCTGACTGCAAAGAGTTACAAAGGAATCTCACAAAACTGGGTGACCGGGCAACAAAATACAAGATGAAATTCAATGTTGATAAGTGCAAATTAATGTATATTGGAAAAATAATCCCATCTGAACATACAAAATGATGGGATCTACATTAGGTGTTACCACTCAAGAAAAAGATCTTGGTGTCATTGCGCATAGTTCTCTGAAAACATCTGCTCAATGTGCAGCGATAGTCAAAAAACTAATAATGTTAGGAACCATTAGGAAAGGGATAGATAATAAGACAGAAAATATCATAACATCACTACATAAATCCCTGGTATGCCCACACCTTGAATACTGCATGCATTTCTGGGTGCCCCATCTCAAAAAGATATATTAGAATTGGAAAATGTACAGAGAAGGGCAACAAAAATGATTAAGGGCATGGAATGGCTTCTGTGTGAGGAGAGATGAATAAGATTGGGACTGATCAGTTTACAAAAGAGACAACTAAGGGAGTGTGTATGATAGAGATCTATAAATAATGAATGGTATGGAAAAAGTGAATAGGGAAGTGTTATTTACCCCTTTACGCAACACAGGGAACGGGTCACCTGATCAAATTAATAGGCAGCAGGTTTAAAACAAACAAAAAGAAATACTACTTCACACAGTGCACAGTCAACCTGTGGAACATGTTGCTATAGGCTATTGTGAAGGCTAAAAGTATAACTGCATTCAGAAAAGAATTAGATAAGTTATTGGAGCACAGGTCCATAAATGGCTATTCGCCAAGATGGTCAGGGATGGAATCCCATGCTCCAGGTGTCCCTAAATCTCCAGCTATCAGAAGCTGGAACTGGCTGACAGGGCTTAGATTACTCAAAATTGTCATGTTCTGTTCATTCCTCTGAAATGAAGGCACTGGCCATTGTCAGACGACAGGATACTGGGATAGATGGACTACTGGTCTGACCTAGTATGGCCATTCTTACGTTCTTATATGTTTGCTGTTCCATTGCGGTGGTCACAGGATATGGTTCCCTCTGCAGCCTTCTGAACACTTGGACCATTTTAAAGAAACATAGGTGCTACCTTAGCCAGGTTCAAAAGCAGAAAAAAACAACTATAGATATAGGCCCATGCTCAAGTGCTGTCCTGAATGGAGATGTTTTCCTGAATTGGGGCCATAAAGAGGAAGGGACTTGGAAACAATTTCAGGCTGAATGAGGATAGTTCTTTTTGGCTTGCTCTAGAGAGCACAGTCACCAAATCAGCAATCTCTGCTATCAGGTTTAAGCTTCAGGCTACTTAGTTTTTAAAGTTCAAAGAACTGCTAGTTTTTAAGCCAGGGATGTCAGAATTAAAATGTGAACAATTCTTTCTGTCTACAGATTGGTTTATCTAGTAAATGTGGCTTCTGCCACAGGCTGCCTTTTGATAACTCACTGTACTATCAGGTTCTAAATGGGTATGTTTACCTGTTAATAGTGTGAGCTAGAGTCTGTGGATTATATAACCTGATTTTTTCTTACAGCCAGGAAGCAATGTACATTTAAAAACATTGGCCTGGTGGGGGTGAGTTTTGGGGGACGTAGCAATGGCCGGAGTCTACAGCTTGTTATCTCTTGTTTGTTTTGCAGTTGGTATATCCTTATGACTTCAGACTGACAGAAAAAGAGGTAGGATTGTTTCTTCAGTTTTTAAGATCAGTAGGTGTCATAGAGGTGTCTTACAATGTGTTCTTATTTGTTACAGAAAACCAACATCTGCTACTTGTCCTTCCCAGACTCCTACTCAGGTAGGTGGCATCTGTGGGCTCTGCATGGAGAATGAGGATGGTTCCTGTTGTTGTGAAAGAGACATTAAGGCTCATATTAGAAAGAGTGAGTCAGCATCTGTAATGTAGCAGAGAGAACAATGGGCTGTATCTTCCAGAATGAAGACCTCAGAGAGCACTCTGGCATCAGGGCTGCATGGAGAGGTTTCCAGTTGAATTTTGATCCTTATCTAAATAGATGCAGAACCTGTGATCTAGTGGCTGACTGGAGAATTTCTCTATGTGCAAGCTTTGCTCATGCTTTTCAGGTGCCAGGAAAAAGTATTAAAAATAGTAATAGGGCTAAATTTCCCCAGACTTGCAGCAGTCCATGCTGATATCAGCATTTTGATGCAGAAGATGGCTCAGCACAGGGAGAAATGTACTTAGCTTTTCTGGGGAAGGGTTTCTCTCCGAACAAAACACAACAAATTCAGAGTCTGTGTTTGCAAATCAGAAAGATAGCTATGAGATGGAAAGTTGGATTAGGCCACTTCCAGTAAATCCCTCCGTGATTGTTTCCTACAGTCTGCTCTCCAGGGCTTTGGCCAGTTGAGTTTTAATTGTCTTTAGAGATGGTGCTTCCACCACTTCCTTTCTGAACCCTTTCTACTTCTGCTGTCTATCCCAAATTTTTTTGTTCTTAGTGTTATCCGTTTATTTCTGGCTGTATTCCTTCATAACACACAAAATCATCTCTTTCCTTCCCTGGGGCTTAAGCATCTACAAAAATGTGAAGGGTGTATCATGTCTCACCCCTATGGAGTGCATTAGTTATTGATTAGCCTAAATTAGTGTTTAGTGAAGTTTTACATATGTAGCTCTTTCATCATAAATCAGTCCTTCCAGCTTCCTGCTGTAGTTGCTGTGGGTTGCACGTGTATATTAGAGATGAGAATGGCAGCATGGTAGAACTCTGTGGGTTGCATTTTGCCCATCCTTGGACTGTCGAGTCAGTTTTCTATAGACCTGAATATCAGTCTCAGTTTGGCTCTCCTTTCACATGCATGATGATGATTTGGAGCCTCAAATGATGTGAACTCACTTTGCACATATTCTGTGTGTCTCTGCCCATCCCTCCAATCTCATAGACTCATAGGTCAGAAGGGACCAATATGATCATCTAGTCTGACCTCCTGCACAAGGCAGGCCACAAAACCCTACCCATACACATTTATAACAACCCCGAACCCATGACTGAGTTATTGAAATCCTCAAAATTGAGATTTGAAGACCTCAAGCTGCAGGGAATCCACAGCTTGAGAGAATTTCTCTGGAGAGAATTTCATGCTCTTGTACCATGTGCAAAGTGTTCTCAGTGTGGGGGTTCCCAGCTGGGGAACTCACTCAGCTTGGCCATTTGCCAGAACAAGTACATCCTGGCTCTCGGGGTATGGTGCACTGGCTGTATTTTCAGCCAAGCCTTTATGCAGTTTTGGATTAAAACTATATATGTGTAGGTTTCCAATCTAGTGGATGGTAGATGGAGGGCTGCAGCTGCTCAGTGTGGACAATACTGGCTGATGTTTTTAATGTTCCCAGCAAATGAGTGCATAATAAATACATCAATACAAATTCCTGTGATCTGCTGCATCTCCTTCCTAATTGATCTTATGTTTTGCTGTTGTGCTCTCACTGCTAATTTGAGTTTGATATATTTTAACTGGTTTTTACTTCCTTAAATTTTTTGATAATCGAAGTCCCTAGTCCTTTCTTTACTGAACCTTCTTCTTGAGTGTGTGTGATCTTGTCTCTGTCTCAGGCGGCCTAGGAGATAGTCAATTTAGCTTCCGTCTCCGTCAGTCTGGGGGGCAGAGAAACACTCATTTTGGGGATGATGGCGAATATAACAGAGAAGCCCCCCTAACACTACAGGTCAGTTATTGCACAGTATGCAGCTTGCACCTGCGAAATGAACAATAGCATTCATGTGTTTAAAAACAAAATGTGAACGTGGATTTATTTTTCCTGTAAATAATTGTCCTGTTTGACTGGGAATAATCACAAAGGGGTAAATTTTCAGCATAAGGATTCCTATTCATTTTAATGTGAGTAGAGGGACATACTGCCGAGGATTTAACCTCTCTGTGGGAATAAAGATCAAGATATGATGTGTTGGAATGAGCAAGGCTGAAGGAGTGTTATTGCTCCGCTCAAACAGGGGATGAATGTTAGAGCTCTGGTGACCTAGAATAGCTTTCTACTATTCTGGAGTTGTGGTCTGTGTTTCTCTCTTGTACTGGCTAGTCCATTTCACACAGAGAAGGTAGGTGTGGGTAGGTACTGATTCTCCTGCTAGAGCAGGAGTTTGTCCTTACTTCCTCTTCCGTCTTCCCCTGTTTGGTGTCAGGGTGCCTCAGGTGCCTGTATGTAAGGTTTCTTAACACCAGCCATCATATGCCCTGGGGAGTGACTCGTGGTGACTGCTGCGCAGAGAAGGAATTCTGGGAATATTCTGGACACTCTCATCACCTAGTGCTCTTACAACACACACAATTGCATTGCTCTCCAGTCAGCAAGGGAAGGGGGCTCACTCAGAGATCGCACCAAGTGGTGCTAAAGAATTGCCAGGGGAGCAAGACTGCTAAAAAATTAGATGCTGCTCCTGGGAAAGTAATGCCTGATGTGTTATAAGTGCCATGGTCAATAGAACTCTGACACACCAAGGAATAGTTGGCCTGGTCCACTATGTTGGTAATTAGACTCCATCACTACCCCAGTGCCAGTTGTGGGAATGTAGGGATGTTGTAAATGCCAACTAGCAGTGAGGGATTTTTATCAAATCATGTGGGTTTTGGTTTTTTTTGCCTTACAAGCTCTGTCCTTCAGGTCCTTTGTCAAAGCTACTGTCCTACCTAAAGCCAGAATGGTATTGACTCAAGAGTTTGTCTGGAGAGAGTGCTATTGATGATGGAGGGCAGGCATTTCTTCCTCTCAGGAGATGTGTTGCCCCCTCATCACTCCAAGCTCGTCTTATCCCGAGAGTGAAGCTGGAAATGAGACAAGAGCTTGCTACATAGCAACAGGGAGTTACCAGGATTAGCTCACTGAGCAAGCCCAGCTGGTTTGTTTCAATGGGAACAGCCAGTAACCCTTTTAATAAGGGCCACAGATGGAATTACAGCAGTGGGTGTAGTACAAGGGGCTGAGTAACACCCTGGAGTTCAACTCCTTATGCTGCAATTGCGAGTTAAGTGGGCCCAGTCTCATCCCTACATGCCCATTTTATAAAATCTGCCATACAGTTTGTCATTGACAGTTATCTCCAAGAGAAGACCAGGCCTGGAGTAGTGGGGGGTGCTGTCATTCAGGGCTGAGGTGTACCTGCAGATCTCTGAGACGAGCAGTGGTGCGCAACATGCGGCCCATCAGGGTAATCTGATTGTGGGACACGAGACATTTTGCTGACGTTGACTGTCCGCAGGCAAGGCCCCCCCGCAGCTCCGAGTGGCCACGGTTCGCCGTTCCCGACCAATGGGAGCTGCAGGAAGCAGCGGGCCACAGGGATGTGCTGGCCACAGTTCCCATTGGTTGGGAACAACAAACCGCATCCACTGGGAGCTGCAGGGCACCGTCCCGGTGGATGGTCAACATCAGCAAAATGTCTCGCAGCCTGCAATCAGATTATCCTGATGAGCTGCACACGGGCTGCAGATTGCCCACCACTGGACTAGAGGGAGGCTCAAGACTGATGGCGGAGGTAGCATGTTCCTTGACAATGGTATTGTTGTCCTCTTTCTTGCAGCGGGAGTCAGCTCATTACTTTGGCTATGTGTACTTCAGGCAAGTCAAGGACAGCTCAATGAAGAGAGGTTATTTCCAGAAGGTGAGTATTGAAACTAGGTAACTTGCTGTTTTAAAGGAGTACCTAGCTGTAAAATGGCATCTATCCATTGTTCTTAACAATCTCACCATTCCCTTCAATGACACCAGAAATGTTCCTCAAGGAAACAGAAAGGACCACGGGGAAAAAAGCTGCAACAGTTGGACTACGTGGAAAGTGTAGTCCGAAACAAACTTGCCAGACACTTCCGTACTAGATAAATCATGTGACCACTGATTTACAGTCCATCTGTGCCATAAATTCCTGAGAAATCCCTGAAGGAACACCTCCCTTCCCATACACTCCAGCTTCAGGAGCACAGAGATGGTGTATTTTGTTGTTATTTGTATGATGGTACCGCCCACAATGTGCTGGACACTGTCCAAATGTAGAGGAATATACCACTGGTGCCTCAAGGAACATGGAATTTCAGACCAGTTGTTTTTCTCTAGTCTAGTGAAGGAAGATTTTTCCAAGTCATTGCAGTCATCTATTTCTCTTTCTTTTATCTTTATCCATTGAATTACCAGTTTTGTTTTGATCTTCCCATCAAAACTAAAGTGACCTCCTATTAAAGAGTTTGAACCAGAGGGGAATTAAAACTCTCGTTCAGAGACCTCTGCTTTACAATAGACCAGTCTGATAATTTGACAGAAGATTGAGGCTCTTTTGCCTCTATAATTGTTTTGTGCACTTTTCCTCTTCTATCCTGCTCTGTGCTCACACTCTGGAGTATCTTCCAAAGATCAGTCTTGTCTTAACACTCATCAGCTTGTCTCCCCAGTAAAATAATTGATCGGTCACTGAGAGAAAAACACTTAAAATCAGCGACAGAGAGTCCTGGTGCCACAGGACTCTTTGTCGCTTTTTACAGATCCAGACTAATACGGCTACTTCTCTGATACCTAAAATCAGGAGGATAATGGAAAATTGGATCGCACTGGAGAGTTTCAGTAAAACACCTCTTGCCATGCTAACTTGATTGCTTTTGCGAAAGAATTACAAGAGTAGAGGGTAATGTAAAAGCACTGGATCCAATACACTGTGCACTACCGCATTAGGCATAGCTGCACCAATACAGCTGCGCTGCTGTAGTGCATCTGATGAAGATGTGCTATCCTGACGGGAGAGCGCTTTCCTGTCTGCATAATGACCCCACCTCAATGAGATGCGGAAGCTATGTCAGCGGGACAGCGTCTCCTACCAACAGCATGGGGTGGGTATTGCTTTAAGTCGATGTAAATTGCATCGCCTGGGGGGATGGTTTTTCACACTCTTGAGCAACGTAAGTTACATTGACTTAAGTAGTAGTGTAGACAAGCCCTTAGATGGGAGTAAAACGGAAGGCTAGACCAAATGGCAAAGTACACCTCTACCCCGATATAACATGATCCGATATAACACGAATTCAGATATAACGTGGGAAAGCAGCACTCTGGGGGGCAGGGCTGTGCTCTCTGGCAGGTCAAAGCAAGTTCGATATAACACAGTTTCACCTATAATGCAGTAAGATTTTTTGGCTCCCAAGGACAGCGTTATATCGGGGTAGAGGTGTACTGAATTGGAGAAAGTGTCCAGGGGTTATTGAAAAGATTTGAGTTGGAATAATTTGAAAAGCAGAGTAAGCAGCACACTGAGGGGATACTGAATTGGAAGGTGGTATAAAAACCAATGACAGAGATGGTATAAAGGGACCCAGTGAGATTAGAAACATGGGCAGAAAAAGCAAAATGAAATTAACTTGGAAAAATGATCTCTCATTTCCCGTATTTTGTTTGTCTGCTTCAGTCTTCCACATATCACTTCCCTGCCTGGTCCCTGATTCCTGCTCTGCTGGTTTGTTCCCCTGTGCCTGGTCTCTAGCTCTACTCGGTACCCTCCTCCCTCAGGTAGCTTCCTGGTGTGCTTGCACTGGCAGCTTTGTACCTACTGGCAATCACTGGTTCTTTACACTGGTGATTTTTTTTCTGCTGGGCTGCAGACTCATCTCTTATGGTTGCAGTAGTCCCTACTGGAGGCTGCTAGACTGGCTCCTTCCACCTTACAACTGCTTCTACAGACATCCAGGCTCTTCCCTGAGCGTGGACACCTGGAGAATCCAGTACAAAATAACCATCAAGTGTTCCACAGACTGTGAGCAAGTGCACTGAAACGTCATCTTGGGCAAAATAGATTCAGCTTCTGGGCTCCTAGCAAGAGTCCATTGTGGACTTCCAGTGGGCAGAGTCTGGACACCTCTTGTAGATGGAATGCTAAAAGTGCTGACTATGGTGCTACTGTGTATCTATTTCAGTCTCTAGTGCTGGTGTCACGCTTGCCTTATGTGAACCTATTCCAATCTCTGCTGCAGCTGATTGCTCCTGAGTACTTTGACAAGCTGGAGCCGTGCCTAGAGGCAGGTAAGGAGAAAGCGTGGGCATGAGGGTTTTGTAACGGGGATAAAAATCTAATATTAGTAAATGTGGAGGCAAATAAGAGATGTATGCCATGGAAAATGGAAAACAAATTGATAAGAAAGGGTTGCAGAGCTTCACATTACTAGTGGGGAGAAATGTCAATTAGTTCCATTAAACAAATATATATATTACACACGCACAGCTGTTAAAAGACTGTTATTAAGGCTGGAAAGTCAAATGCTCAAAAGTTAGGAAGTGCAAGAATTAAGGTGGTCTGTGCAACCTTAATTTGGATCCTTTGTGTGGACGGATTATGATATAGTCTTTAATCACATGATCATACACTATTTTTTCCACATTCTCCCTGAGGCACAGAGAGAATAAGGTCAAAAGTATCCACTTAATTTCGCTTCCAGTTTGAGACACCTAGGACCCTATCTAATCAGAGTACTTCATGTTATATGTCACTATGTGTATTTAAAACACAGCTCCCATTGACTTCAGCTGCTATTGTGACAGCACAGGAATGACAGTCTCCCAGCTCTCAGTTATTGTCCCTGGACCTATATGGCCCCTAGGAGCCCACAGCTGCTATGCATAAGAACATAAGACTGTCCATACTTGGTCAGACCAAAGGTCCTTCTATCCCAGTGTCCTGTCTTCCGACAGTGGCCGATGCCAGGTGCCCCAGAGGAAATGAATCAAACAGGTAATCATCAGGTGATCCATCCCCGTCGCCCAATCCCAGCTTCTGGCAGATAGAGGCTAGGGACACCATCCCTGCCCATCCTGGCTAATAGCCATGGATAGACTTACCTTCCATGAATTTATCTAGTTCTTTTTTTAACCCTATTATATAGCCTTGGCCTTCACAATATCCTCTGGCAAGGAGTTCCAGAGGTTGACTGTGCGTTGTGTGAAAAAAGACTTCCTTTTGTTTGTTTTAAACCTGCTGCCTATTAATTTCATTTGGTGGCCCCTAGTTCTTGTGTTATGAGAAGGAGTAAATAATACTTGCTTATTTAGTCTCCACACCTGTTATGATTTTATAGATCTCTATCATATCCCCTTAGCCATCTCTTTTCCAAGCTGAAATGTCCCAGTCTTATTAATCTCTCCTCATACAGCAGCTGATCCATACCCCTAATAATTTTTGTTGCTCTTTTCTGAATCTTTTCCAAGTCCAATATATCTTTTTTGAGATGGGGCGACCACATCTGCACACAGTATTCAAGATGTGGGCGTACCATGGATTTATATAGAGACAATATTATATTTTCTGTCCTATTATCTATCCCTTTTTTAATGATTCCCAACGTTCTGTTCACTTTTTTTGACTGCCGCTGCACATCGAGTGGATGTTTTCAGAGAACTGTCCACAATAACTCCAAGATCTCTTGAGTGGTAACAGCTAACATAGACCCCATCATTTTTAAGTATAGTTAGGAATCTGTTTTCCAATGTGCGTTACTTTGCCTTTGTCAACATTGAATTTCATCTGCCATTTTGTTTCCCAGTCACCCGGTTTTGAGAGATTCTTTTGTAGCTCTTCACAGTCTGCCTGAGATTTAATTATCTTGAGTAGTTTTGTATCATCTTTAAATTTTTGCCACTTTACTGTTCACCGCTTTTTCCAGATCATTTATGAATACGTTAAATTGGACTGGGCCCAGTACAGATCCCTGGGGGACATCACTATTTACCTCTCTCCATTCTGAAAACTGACCATTTATTCCTGCCCTTTATTTTCTATCTTTTAACTAGTTACCATTCCATGAGAGAACCTTCTCTCTTACCCCATGACAGTTTATTTTGCTTAAGAGCCTTTGGTGAGGGACCTTGTGAAAGGCTTTCTGAAAATGTAAATACACTATATCCACTGGATCTCCCTTGTCCACATGTTTGTTGACCCCCTCAAAGATTGCTAGTAGATTTCTCTTTACAAAAACCATGTTGACTATTCCCCAACAAATTATATTCATCTATGTGTCTGACAGTTTTGTTCTGTACTATAGTTTCAACCAGTTTGCCTGGTACTGAATTCAGGCTTACCAGCCTGTAATTGCCGGGGTCTCCTCTGGAGCCCTTTTTAAAAATTGGTGTCACATTAGCTGTCCTCCAGTCATTTGGTACAGAAGCTGATTTAAATCATAGGTTACAGACAACAGTTAGTAGTCCTGCAGTTTCACATTTGAGTTCATTCCGAACTCGTGGGTGATACCATCTGGTCCTGATGACTTATTACTGTTTAGTTTATCAGTTTGTTCCAAAACCTGCTCTAATGACACCTCAATCTGGTACAGTTCCTCAGATTTGTCACCTAAAAAGAATGGTTCGGGTCTGGGAATCTCCGTCAGATCCTCAACCAGAAAGATCGATGCAAAGAATTCATTTATTTATCCGCAGTGGCCTTATCATTCTTGAGTGTTCCTTTATCATCTCGACCGTCCAGTGGCCCCACAGTTTGTTTAGCAGACTTCCTGCTTCTGATGTACTTAAAAAAAGTTTTTGCCATTACTTTTTGAGTCTTTGGCTAGCTGTACTTCAAATTCCTTTTTGGCCTTCCTAATTGTATTTTTAAACTTCCTTTGCCAGAGTTTATGCTCCTTTCTATTTTCCTCATTAGGATTTAACTTCCACTTTTTAAAGAATGCCTTTTTGCCTCTCACAGCTGTTTACTTTATTGTTTAGCCACGGTAGCTCTTTTTTGGTTCTCTTATTAGCAAGCAGAGTTAGATACCTTGTCCTGTAATAAAGACCAGCAGCAGTGGTGATATGTTCACAGGAGGATTCACAGAGACTACCTAAATCGGCTGCATTTGTCCCTCGGGTTAAAGTTTTGCCTTTTGTCCGTGTTTTTGCAGTGTGCAATGAGATTGATCAGTGGCCACCTCCGGTGCCAGGACAGACGCTAAACCTTCCTGTGATGGGAATTGTCATTCAGGTACTTGCTACTGCTATTCCACTCACAAATGCTCCAGCCACAGGCATTGAAGGACACTGAACCCGAAAGGTGGCATATTTCCTTTGTACTCCTTTGGATGTTAATGTTCCTGACGGCTCTAAATTCTTTCCCTTTGTTCCTAGTCTCTGCACATTTAGACATAAACAGGAAGTTTTCATGCCTGCTAGCTGAGCCCATCTCCCCAAATAACCTCTGTGTGTTCCTCTTTGTAACCCAGGTGAGAATCCCATCTAGGGTGGATAAACTCGGATCAAGTCCTCTGAAGCAGTTCAATCAGGAGGTGAGATGAAGAAGAGAGTTGTGTAAAATGGCCCAATAGCAAGCAGAGTCTAGATTGCTGAGTAAGAGAAGGGTACTGTAGAATTAAAGCTCTTTGGAGCTTGTCTAATGTGCTCCCTGGAACAACAGCTTCCTAAATATTCCTCTCGAGTGTTTTCACTCAACTCTTCTAACTCCCGCCGAATAAGAATGACACTAACCCCTGTCTGGGCAGAGAAATCCCTGAGTGATGCTGCTTCAGCCTCCTGGGTAATTTTACATCATCATTGCTCCTTGTTCTGCCATCTTAACCTCTGCCAGTAATCCCTTCTCCTTCCCTTTCACACATTTCTGGACTCTTAGCATGCACTGCCTTCCCTGATTATCATTTTCCCAAGCTCTGCTTGGATGCAGTGGGAAGGTTTCTTAGGCTTGGAAGGCAGGGGTTTTTGGCTGGCTCCTGGGGTAAGAAATGAAATTCTTACACCTCGACTGGCTCAGAAGTTTACCCCTGGTCAGTGCTGTCCACGTTTGCTCCTAGCTTGGCTCTCCAAACGTTATCTTTGAGCTTTTTGATGCTTTGGTACTTACTGTAGATGGAATGTCTTTCTGTAACTGAGGTGGGCAACTCAGAGTGACTGTGGTTTGTGCTAATTCATTAACTGCCTTTGTCCTCTCTCCCATTCAGAACTTGTTACCAGCCCCATTAGTTCTCCCCAGTGTTCATGAACTGGATCTCTTCAGGTGGGAGTTAGCTTCTCTCATTCTACCTCCTTCCTCTCTGCTCATGATGTTCTTTAACTGAGTGGGAGGTTGTGGGCATTGAGTGTGATCTTGTTACTTCTTGTCAGTAAAGTGCATCAGTCTGAATGTGGGGTTGGTAGGAGCCACACAGTGCTTAAGGGCATTGGGGAGCTTTGTAGTGCATGTATGGGCTACTTGTATGCACAACCACCTGGACCGTAGAGACAGGAATTTGCTCCTGACTTTGGCTGGGGATCAGCCTATGCCCTGGCAGATTGGTTACCCTGTACATTTTTAATGTAACTAATCTACTGTAGATCCTATTCTGATGTTTCTCAAACTGGAATCGCTGCTTGTCTAGGGAAAGCCCCTGGGGGGCCGGGATGGTTTGTTTACCTGCCCTATCCGCAGGTCCAGCCAATCGCAGCTCCCACTCGTGCTTCGCCGCTGCAGGCCAATGGGAGCTGCTGGAAGCGGTGGCCAGTTTGTACCTCGACCCACGCCGCTTCCAGCAGCTCCCATTAGCCCAGACCAGCGAACCGCTACACAAGCAGCGACCCCAGTTTGAGAAACACTTTCCTATTCCTTTTTACATGTATCTTATTTTGCTTAAAGTATATCAAATGAGCAGTGAGATCTATAGGGTAACTATATATTGCTTAAAATGTTTCCTTTTAACAGAGTTGAAATGGTTTACAGGAAGTGTGTGTGTGTGTGTGTGTGTGTGTGTAGTTACCTTGTGGAACTCTCTTCTGCAGGATATTAGAAACCCATCCTAGACCTTAAATGTGCAGATGCCGAGGAGCAGCTGAATGTGCCTAATACCAGAGTCTGTTCTTTTAGGAGCTCCATTTCTAGCCTTACCCTGTTATTCTCTCTTTCATGAACAGATGTTTCCAGACAGTGCTAATTCATATCCAGATGCTGTGGGAGCTGATGCTACTGGGGGAGCCAATAGTTGTAATGGCGCCATCCCCTACAATTTCCTCAGAAATGGTTCTGGCACTTACCAGGTAATTTGTTTGAATCGCAGGTGACTGTCACAGGATACTATTAATTCTCCTCCCTTTAGAACCACTGCTCTGTCCAATAAATTGCATCGGGTCTAATTTGTGTATGCAAGTACAATAGCTCCTCACTTAACATCGGTTAACGTTGTTTCATTGCTGATCAATTAGAGAACGTGCTCGTTTAAAGTTGTGCAATGCTCCCTTATAACATTGTTTGACAGCCACCTGCTTTGTCCACTGCTTGTAGGAAGAACAGCCCGTTGGAGCTAGCTGGTGGGGGTTGGAACCAGAGTGGACTGACAGCCCCCCATCAGCTCCCCACTCCCCTAAGTTCCCTGTGCAGCAGATGCCCAGCAGGCTATCAATTGCCCAGCAGTTCAGCTGTTGTCCATGTCCTCCCCCCCGACCCGCCATGTGGTGACGCCAATGCAGAGCAGGGCCACCAGGCCGGTGGGGGCTGATTTGTCCTGGGCTCCGCACCCCGCTAGGGATGGCCCTGTCAGCAGTACTCTTAGGGTATATCTGCACTTGGAGCTAGAGTGTGATCCCCGTCTCAAGGAGACTTACTTGCGCTAGCTCTGAGCCAACTCAGTAAACACAGAGTGTAGCCATGGCAATGCGAGCAGCAGCAGAAGCTAGTTGCCCTGAGTATGTAGCCAGGGGAGACCATAGGCACGTATTCAGGGTGGCTAACCCCTCCTGCCACTTGCGCTGCCATGGCTACACTCTACTTTCAGCTGCTGGCTCTGTCAGAGCTCGTGTGAGTGTGACTCCTCCATCTGGTAATGACACCTCCAGCTCGAATTGTAGACATGCTTCCAGTTTAGAGAGGGAGGGAGGGGAAATTCTCCTGTATGTTTCATCTGGCAGTGCAAAGCAGTGACCACTGGGAAACTGGCCTGTCCCAAAATTGTTCCTCTCCAACATGAGCTGTCTTTCGTGATGACTACAATACTCCTGTATTATTCTTGCAGCTGTCTCACCCCTCTTAAGTACTGCTGTGACTATCGTCCATATTTCACTATCCATGACAGCGAGTTTAAGGAGTATACCACCAGGACACAAGCCCCGTAAGTACCCTGGTTGAGCTGTGTGAAAGGAACCTCGAGACTCATTACTCAGTCAGCACAAGCTGCATGAAGGGACCTTGGGGGCACTGTTGCTCTGGATTCCGCTTTCATCTCAACCTTCTCTCTGTAGGCCGAACATTGTCGTGGGAGTCACAAATCCTTTCTTCATCAAAACGCTCCAGCACTGGCCTCACCTTCTTCGGATCGGGGAGCTCAGAATGTCAGGTAAAGCTCTAACTCAAGCTCGTCTTTCTGCATTAGACTCAGAGGTTGATGGTGAGCTGGCCCATGTAGTGGTGTCTCAGCCACAGTTTCATGTGCACATCACCACCTCTCTGTGGATTGGGGACTCAGGGTAGTTCAGGCTGCTAGCCTGGGAGCTGAGGTGACAGCAGTAAAGGCAAAGTCTTAAGAAAATTACAACAAAGTTAGTTTTTCTTTCTTCTAAGCTTTAAGGAAATGGAAGATGGAAGGGAATAGGAGAGAGATGCTTGGTAGAGAAACACTGGTTTTATTTTCTGAAAAGCCAAGAGCGCTGCTGTAGGCTGGGCTGAGGAGTTGTTCTCTACATGACTCGTTATTACCTTTTTCCTGTCACCACCGTGGACTGGCAGAGGCAGGTCTGAAAGCTCCCTTAGCAGCTGGCATACCAGCGCTAGCTCAGGATTCACTTCACAGTTTGGCATGGATGGTCTAAAGTGCAAGTCCTTTCACATGTGTGCTGTGGCTGTGAGGCTAGAAGTGCTGCCTTTATAAGCTGGTACTAGACACTGTGTGTCTTTTCACAGGTGACTTACCCAAACAAGTCAAGGTGAAGAAACTAACCAAACTGAAAACTCTGGACACTAAGCCAGGTAATTCCCATTTAACATCAGATTTGGTTAATTGCGTTTATCCTCCCTCTTTGCTGAGTTTGAAGGCTTTGCAGCAATGCATGTGTTGTGGGCATTGCCCTCTGCCTCAACTGAGAGCAAGTCCGGGGCTGTAACTTCTTCCAGCTCCTCTGCTGCTGTGCAGTAATTCTTTACGGTTACGTGAGTGTCCTTCCTGACTTGCACTCTCCTGAGCTCTCCATTGTTGTTACTGGCCCATCTAAAGGCTTCTGATACAGAAAAAAATCACAGAAAACGTGGAAGCCCCTCCCCCCCCTCCAATCTGGTTTTAGAAACCTCCCTGAGGAAGACTCTGTGTGACGAAGGAGAAGCCTTGGAGATGGTAGAAGCTGCATTAGAGGTTTCCCCCAGTGGTTGTTGGGAAGTACTTGTGTAGCCTGATGGCTCTGACTGGCTGAAGAAGGTGGAGTTTTGTGGGGCTGTTCTGTCTTCAGAGGTCTGGGGCTGGACTGAATCACCTGTCTATTTCCTCTCCCCCAGTGCGGCTACTCTTATCTCTGCAATGCAGTGATACAACTCAAGCTTCGTTTCTGCTTTCCTTAACTCACCCCATGCCTAGGCATTCCAGCTCACATGAAATAAGGGAAACTCAGAGCCCAGGTCAACTGACTCAAGCTCGTGGTGCTTGCCCTACAGGGCTGAAAATAGTAGTGTAGACACTTGGGCTCTGAGACCTCCCTTTGCTGGGTTTCGGAGCCCAGACTCCGGCTTGAGTGGGAACAGCTGCACTGCTATTTTTAGCCCCATACCACGAGCCTGAGTCAGTTGACTTGGGCTCAGAGACTTGCTGCCATGGGTCTTTTTTTGCAATGTAGACTTACCCTGAGTCTTCACAGATTTGCATGAAGTCTGGGGCTCTAGCCCCTTTGCAGTGAATTGGCATTTCTATGGAAACATCCGTTGGTGGGTAGGGACATGGGTAAAAGCATGTGCTGGGGAGTGAAGCATCAGAATGTTTCACTTGTATATAACTTTCCTTTAATTTTAGCATCTGGTAAAACCCACTATGGGTGCTGGTTGGCTTGGCCTGTCTCAGGCCAAATGAGTCCTGAAAGTGGCAAAAAGCACCCATGTCCATCTGCACCTACCGAGAAGACACTGCCTCATCCTCTCAGCCACAGACTTGGTCACAGTGATCCATGTGTTGGTGATAAACTCTCTATAGCTAATACACTAACAAAGCCTCTCGCTCTGAAAAATGCACTGCCTACCCACTTAGCAACAAGATCACATGCATACATTGTGATGGTGCCCTACGCTCTGCACTGGCTCCCGTTGACAGTCCAGTTCGTAGTCCCCTCTCTGGAACTGCCCCTAACTATCTGAGCAGTTAGCTCCCCCACCATGACCTCCCAGGACAGTTCTGTTGTATGGGTGAAATGAAGCTGTTGGCCAATAGGGAGAGGCTCCTGAGGTAAGAGACAGAACTTTCAGGGGAGCTGGGCCTAGACTTGGAGAATAGATCCGTCAATGGTTGTTAGCCACGATGATCAGGGATGCAATCCCATGTCCCATGTATCCCTAAACCGCCCACTGCCAGATGCTGGGACTCAGTGACAGGGGATGGATCACTCAGAATTGCCTTGTACTGTTCATTCCCCTGGAAGCAGCTGGCACCGGCCACTGTCAGAGACAGGTTACTGGGCTAGCTGGACCATTGGTCTGATCCAGTATGGCCATTCTTTTGAATTCATTCCTGCAGGAGATGAGGCCACAGGCCTTGGCATGCTCAGAACTCATGCTGAGACTTTGGATATGTTCTTGTCACAGACACACAACACATCCCCTTGCTCTCAGATGTTAAACCCTCCAATATAAATAATACAGGCTATTTAACCTGCAGGTTGGGAGTGGAGAGAAATTTATATCACTTCTGTTGAGTATTTGGGAGGCTGTCAGGTATAGTGAAGGGACTCATAAGTACCTAGGTAGGTAGATACAGCTATCTAACACCACTGAACTATTCAACTCAAGTCTAGTCCTGAGGTAATGCTGCTGGTTATGTGTCTTTTCCTGTCACATTTTTGGGGGAGGGGGTGCCCCGGGACAGTTAAAAGGTCTGTAAGGTTAGTCCTACTGTGAGTGCTGTTGTGGCAGCAACTCTTATCATTTTAGAAGGTTTCTGTCATTAAAGCTTTTTCTCTTCTAACTAGCCAGAGTTGAGATTGGAAAATTCACCTCCCCTGCCTGTGAACAAGGCTTTACTGCACAATGATGTGACCTTGAGAAAGTGGCGGCCGGGGGTGATTTGTTTTTAAGCATTTCTGTATTTTTAATCTAGGAATCTACACCTCTTACAAGACATTTCTGCACAAAGACAAAACCCTGATAAAGAGATTGTTAAAGGTGAGCATTTCCTGTCTCTATCCCCCATCCTGTAAAACGCTGCAGGAAAGCAGTGCTAAAGTCTGCATTAAACCATTGAAGCCCAAAGGAGAAATAGTACTGGTTTTCCCTTTGGCCCGAGGTCTTTGACTTCACCGTGACTCCAGTCATGGTTTAGTCCAGGCTATCCAAGTGTGGGTTAAAATTACTTGGACAGTCTTTTCAGGGTGGTGCTCTCAGAAGATTTTCACTTGATTGAGCTCTGGAGCCTAATGATATCTTAACCGTTAGCATTGTTAGCAAGAAAGGAGAAGGATGATCCTATTAGGCAGATTTAAACAATCTAGTCTATGTGAGTGGCATCTTACTTTAGTGTCACAAGTGAGTGGAGCTTGTATTATGGGCCAGGCTTGGGAGGGTGCACAAAATTATTCTTTTCTAGTCTGCCCCTTGACTGGCTACATGCAGCTGCAGTGTTTTGCTGAGAACTGCACACACTTGCATAGCCTCAGCTCTTACCTACTAAAGCTGCTGGTTGTTAAATGATATCTTCATGAGCCCTCCCCTGTGCGGTAACTTCACTCTCTACCTGCAGGGGATTCAGAGGAAGCGCCCATCTGAAGTCCAAAGTGCCCTTTTGAGGCGCCACCTGCTGGAGCTCACACAGAGTTTCATTATTCCCCTGGTGAGTAGGGGGTTGTTGATCTGTGTAGTGAAGGAGTATGGGAGGGATGAATAGCATATGCCTGAATGCTGGGTTCCACCTTCCCCTCTAGGTTATTCCACAAAGACAGGCTCTGTGCCAGAGCCCTGAACACCATCGTAGACATTTTAATTCTTCTTAGAGAAGAATAAACTTGTCTTCCGATTGGCAGGTTCTAGCTGGTTTGACTGATACTGTGCTTGGCTCTACAGTCCTGACACCCAGCACAGTGTTTATAGAGGGAACAAACCTTTTCTCCTGTACATGAATTAACTTCCCCTCTGATTGGTCTCTGACACCTATTCTGCCATCTTAGCCTGTATCCAGCTAAGAGATGGCAAGGGAGACTCTTACAGAGGTGAATGAGAAGCTAACCCCAGGGTTCCCATCAATTTTGATTGGAACAATGGGCTTAAATCCCACACACCAGTTTGAAAACTTCCCCTGCTGCGTGTAGTATTTAGTAGGGCTGTCAAGCGATTACAAAAATTAATTGTGATTAATCGCACTGCTAAACAATAATAGAATACCATTTATTTGAATATTTTTGGATGTTTTCTACATTTTTAAATATATTGATTTCAATTACAACACAGAATACCAAGTTTACAGTGCTCACTTTATATTTAATTTTGATTATAAGTATTTGCACTGTAAAAAAACAAAAAATAGTATTTTTCAATTCACCTAATACAAGTACTGTAGTGCAATCTCTTTATCATGAAAGTTGAACTTACAAATGTAGAATTATGTAAAAAACCCAAAAACCTGCATGAAAAAACAAAACAATGTAAAACTTTAGAGCTTACAAGTCCACTCAGTCCTACTTCTTGTTCAGCCAGTCGCTCAGACAAACAAGTCTGTTTACATTTGCAGGAGATAGTGCTGTCCTCTTCTTGTTTACAATATCACCTGAAAGTGAGAACAGGCATTTACATGGCACTGTTGTAGCCGGCATCGCAAGATACTTACGTGCCAGATGCGCCACAGATTTCTATGTCCCTTCATGCTTCAACCACCATTCCAGAGGACATGCTTCCATGCTGTTGACGGGTTCTGCTTGATAACAATCCAAAGCAGTGCGGATTGAGGCATGTTCATTTTCATCATCTGCGTCAGATGCCACCAGCACAAGGCTGATTTTCTTTTTTGGTGGCTTGAATTCTGTAGTTTCTGCATCAGAGTGTTGCTGTTTTAGGGATTTTGAAAGCATCCTCCACACCTTGTCCCCCTCAGATTTTGAAAGGCACTTCAGATTCTTAAACCTTGGTGTGAGTACTGTGCTATCTTCGTAAATCTCACATTGGTATCTTTGTGTTTTATCAAATCTGCAGTAAAAGTGTTCTTAAAATGAACATGTGCTGGGTCATCATCTGAGACTGCTATAACATGAAATGTATGGCAGAATGCGGGTGAAACAGAGCAGCAGACATACAGTTCTCCCCCAAGGAGTTCAGTCACTAATTTAATTTAATTAACACACTTTTTTTTAATGAGTATCATCAGCATGAAAGCATGTACTCTGGAATGGTGGCCGAAGCATGTGAAGGGGCATACAAATATTTAGCATATCTGCCACATAAATACCTTGCAGTGCCGGCTACAAAAGAGCATTATGAATGCCTCTTCTCACCTTCTGGTGACACTGTAAATAGGAAACGGGCAGCATTATCTCCCATAAATGTAAACAAACTTGTTTTACTTAGTGATTGGCTGAACAAGAAATAGGACTGAGTGGACTTGTAGGCTCTAAAGTTTTACATTGTTTTGTTTTCGAGTTCAGTTATGTAACCAAAAAAAATCTATATTTGTAAGTTGCACTTTCACGATAAAGAGATTGCACTACAGTACTTGTATGAGGTGAATTGAAAAATACTATTTTGTTTATCATTTTTACAGAGCAAATATTTGTAATAAAAAAATCAAGTGATCACTGTACACTCTGTATTCTGTGTTCTAATTAAAATAAATATATTTAAAAATGTAAAAAAGCATCCAAAATATTTAATAAATTTCAATTGGTATTCTGCTGTTTAACAGTGCAATTCAAACTGCGATTAATCACAATTTTTTTAATCTTGATTAATTTTTTGAGTTGATCGCATGAGTTAACTGCGATTGACAGCCCTAGTATTTAGTTCTTGAGGGTTCCGTCCCTACCATAGCATTTTTAAGAGCCCTGCCTGGATGGCTATTGCTTTACTGCAGAAGGTAATGGTTGCTGTTTTCAACCCCTTTTCTCTGCTTGCACCTGTGGTAGACATTCCAGTTAGAATCGCATTGGCTTCTCCATCTTCTTTGTTCCAGTGAGGGGAGTTGTGATGTTACAGGGTTTTCTGAGTCTCTCTCAGCTCCTGCTGTTGATTCCCTCCCATCAGATCTCATCCTGTGGGGCATTCTTAAAATGTCCACAGTAGCCAATTCTGATGTCCTAGCTTCCCGGGGCGGTGGGGATCCGGGGGGGGATAAGCAAATGAGCATTTGGACTTGTGGAAATCTACACACCAAAGAAGGGGAAAAGAGAATGGAAGGTTGTTCACTGAATGTTGTTTTGGTGGCTCTTAAAGCACAGCGTGACACCTAATGACCTTGGGAAGGGCTCTTTAATTAGTCTAAGTTCTGTTTTCACTACTACTCCATAGGAGCATTACATTGTGAGTCTGATGCCTCTACAGAGGGCCATTACTCCATGGAAGGTATGTCCAGTTTAATTTGATTTCCTTATAGAGATTTGGAATAGTTACACTTTTATGCTGATCATTCTCTTGAGAAATTGTCTCGAATGCAACAGACTGCTCAGATGTGGGAAAAGTACCCAAGGTCAGGCCCTCTAGAGCTCCTAGATCTGGATCACATGATCTTCTGAGAATGCCCAGGCCCTCCAGGACTTAGATCTGGGTGTGACATTATCCAGGATACAATCTAGAATGATGGACAGCTGTCCCCCCTCAGTTCTCCAATCTGGGTTGCCTTTTACCTTGCTTCGCTATGAAAGCAACCGCTCCTAGTGTGTCCACACGCAGCCTCCACCATGTAAATCATTCCCAGCTATACTGGATGAGTGCTATAGCTAGCCACTCTTGAATTACATTTCAGGGCAACACCAGCAAACTCCCAGCCCCAGACTTTCCACCAGAAATGAGCCTCTTGTATTGCTCAGAATCCTCCTGGACAATACAAGCTCATATGAAGTCTGTAATTTACTAATAGAAAATTATATGCACAAATCCTGTTATCCCAAATGGAGTTTCCCAAACATACTGGTTTAGATAAAACAGCAAAAATGTGTTAACTGCAGATAGATTTTAAGTGACAACGAGTAATGAGGCATACAAACAGAACTGGTTACAAAGAAATTAAAGGTAAAACCCAACTAACACCTAACTTAACAAGCTAAGTGAATACAAAGCAAAGGTCTCTCTCATCACATGTTCCAGCCGTCTCACTGGCTGAACCTCTTTCAGTCAGGGTCTGCTCCCCAGTCCAGTGCTGCTTCCTCGTTCTGCAGGTGTTGATGGATGCTGTGGGTAGAGAGCAGGGAGAAATGTTTTGGAGTGTCTGTCCTCTCTATTTATAGCCCTTTCTTTTGCACAAGAATCAGCTCCAGTTGATGTTCAGGAGACGAAGTCTGTGGGGTCAGAAACCCTAAGGTGCTTCTTTGTCAAAATGTAGATTTTTTTTGCCCACACCCTCTCTGCTGCCCAAGAGTGGCTACTTAATCAGGTGATGGTCCATTTGGTCTCATTGACACCTGACGGAGGCATTGGCTAGCTTTTGTCTCTGGAGAACTTGTCTGTGACTGCCCTCCAGAACATGCTGGAACATATCTCAATACATTATACAGTGGAATCTTACCTCTTTACATACAATGTTGCCAACCATTTTACCAGGACAGTCATGATCAGCAAATCAGGAGTTTTCAAATTATACCTTATGCTTTGTACAAAATTTAACACAGCCTTGGGAAAAGGGGTGAACAGAGGGGTACAGACTGTCACACTGGGTCATAGGAAAATCCAAGGGTGCCCAGCTTCAAGGAGCTCATCTCTCCTCCATCCCCCAGGTAGGACTGTTAAAAAGGATGTAGGAATCTGTGAAATACTATGGCCCACTCTCAAACTGCCCTTGTTGCAGGGACAGGATTGTTCCCTCTGAAAAGGGAGCTAGAATGAACATTGGGACAGATGCTTTCTCCTTGCAGTAGTTTTCAGCTCAGCAAAGCTGTTAGAGATCTGTAACGTAAACTCTCCTAGCAGAATTGTTTGAGATGTGCAGTTTCAGGCATGTGGTGGTTCTCCTAGATTTTCGGTGTATCCTGCATAGACTTTTCCTAGGAGCTCTGAGCCTCATTCCCAGTGCTGGGGGCTGCATTGCGATGTATTCTTTTTGTGGCACAGAATCCTCCCCAGATCCGTCCTTTCCGACAGGAGGATTTCATGAAGACCCTTGAACATGCTGGTCCCCAACTTACCTGTGTACTCAAGGGTGACTGGTTAGGCCTGTACAGGTAAGAATGTGGTGGTTGGTTGTCTTATCTCAGCAGCAGTAGGTAAAGAGTATAACGAACATACCTGCCAAATCCTGCCTTAGACTCATCAGGAGGAGGGAGCAGCTTCAAGGGAGAGACCACTCCCATTGAAAAGTATGATGCCAACAAGGAACTGACCAAGTTATAATGGGTGGGAGGAACCGCAAACAGAGCTAATCCTGCTTATGTATAAATAATATTTTAAATGACATGGAACTGTCAGGTTTTAGTAGGACTTTAAACTCTCCTGTTTCAGGGTTTAAACCAGTCCCTGAGTGTGATAGGTTTGGGGAGAAACTTCCCCAAAGGCACTTATTCCATCATTGTCCACTAGAGAGTTTCATGTACCTTGCTCCTGAAGCAGCTGGTTCTTGCCACCGTCAGAGACAAGGTACTAGCCTAGCTAGATCACGGTTCTGATCCAGTATGACAATCTTTGTGTGTTTGTACAGTACCCAGCCCAAAGGGACCCAGATGCTGATTGGGGCCTTTAGGTTCTATCTTGCTATAGATAATAATACAGGGTCTTTAGGGTCAAGTTTGAGAAGACTTGTATGAGGGTTCTCCCCATTATTATTCTAATGAAAAATTAGAGAGTTGCAAACAGAACAGAGCAAATCTTCACCAAAATCTGAGAGGGAAAACTGAAACCAGATACTCGTGGATAGGAGAAATACAGACGGCATTGGGGTCCAGATTATCAGAGCTATTTAGACCCTTTGAAATCAAGGAGTTAGGTACCTAAGTACCTTTAAAAATCTGAACCTGTTGCTGAAAGAGACCAGAAAGTGGACAGGCACATTATGTATGGATTTAGAACATAAGGCTGCAAATAAAGTCAGTGCAATTGTAGGTTAAATAAAGCAGCAGGAGAGTGAATAGCTGCTCTTTTTGCAGCTTTGGTGTGACAATAACTGCAATATTCAACTACCTACTTACCAGAAAAATATTGGTAAATAGGAGAGAGTTCAGAGAACATGATCAGGGTCTACAGGGCAGAATCGTGTGTGCTCTGCAGTTCTTAACTGTGGAACTTTCTGCATAATCCATCCCTCAGCACAGAACAGTGCTCCAAAACCTAAGCTTGAATTTATAAATAAAAATAAAAAAGTGTTTTATGGCAGCACTCAAAGGCCTCGGTTGAGATTGAGGCCCATTGTGCTGGGGCTCTGAGCCTTTATAGGGTTACAAAGAAACCTTTAAATGCATGAACTGAGTGCCACTGATAGAGTGCTGTCTGCTTGAATCCGCAAATAGCAATTTTTTTAAGGCTATAATGAAGGTCTGAAATTCTCCGTTCTTAACGGGGGATAAACTCTGAAACGTGGCAGTGTAGATCTCAACAGTGTTAGCTGATTACTTTAGCATGAATATCCAATTAATCTGCATATCCCATAATCACAAACTGCCTCCTACTGTCTACGCCTTCTCAGATGTCCCTTCCCAGCTTCCGTCTGACAACCTCGCCATGTCATTTTTCATTCGAAGTCTGAAATTCTGCAGCACCCTGAAAATTAAAAATGATGGGGCTGTGTAAAACTAATGAGCTGTGCTAATGCTTCATTTCCATATTTCATTCAGTAAAAACCTCCATTTGTAAAAATAAATAACTAAATAAATAATCACCCATCGGCTGCACCGTGGAGGGCTGCAGCCTCCAAACCCTTGGCTACAGTGTACACAAAGCCTTGTTTATAAAGAGAGAAAAAGGCCTAAATGTGTGGAGTTTAGCTCCATGACAACAATAAGTGTTTAATGCAAACGCCAAGAAGGGAGGGGAGTTGCGGTGCAGAAGGACGGAGCTAAGATGGTTAAACTGAGAGGGCAAGTTTAAGATGATTAGAAAACACACAATAGCGCTATCCTGGACGTGGCTGTGGAGTCATTTCCCCATGGAAAGACCAGGAGCACCATTTCCTGACACACTGGAAACCAGACTGGGCAGAATTGTAGAAAATGAACATAAGGAGTCTGTGGTGGGGCCAAGAATAGAACTCAGATCTTCTGTGTTCTAATCCAGTGCCTTAACCATAAGACCATGCTCCCTGCCCAGAGGTGGGAAGCACTCACCATTGCCTGCCTCAGGGCAGCCAACTCACCAGACACTAGCACCTACATATTGTATGAGAAGCCAACTTCTGAGACTAAGAATAAATCAGGCCATTGATATGAGAGGTTATGGAGGGTGGGGTCAGAAAGAGCCTTCTCCATAGCAACCTATACTTGACTATAACAGGGTTTAAGACTATAACAGGGTTAAAAAAAGAACTAGATAAATTCATGGAGAATAGGTCTGTCAGTGGCTATTAGCCAGGATGGGCAGGGATGGTGTCCCTAGCCTCTAGTTTGGCAGAAGCTGGGAATGGATGACAGGGGATGGATCACTTGGCAATTCCCTGTTCTGTTCATTCCCTCTGGGGCACCTGGCATTGGCCACTGTCAGAACACAGGATACTGGGCTAGATGGACCTTTGGTCTGACCCAGTATGGCTGTTCTTAAGTTCTAACCTATCCACGTCCCTAATTACACTGAACCAGGGATTGTGTGTCCCCTCCAACATCTCTGTGTTGGAACCACCTTTTCAATGGATGAGAAATCGTAGGAGTACTGAAGAAACCAGACAGCAAGTACCATTCCCCGGAGCCCGGTCCACTCTCTCTCTCCCCCCCTCTCAGTTTCACGTCTTTTCCTGCAGACGTTTCTTCAAGTCTCCCAACTTTGATGGCTGGTACCGTCAGAGACACAAGGAAATGACCCAGAAGCTGGAGGCCCTTCACCTGGAGGCGATCTGCGAGGCGGTATGTTCCGACAAAAGGGGGTGAAAGCAAATGCAGGGATCCCTATACCTGGGTGTCATTACTGGTGATGGGGGATGCCCACTGTCACGTTCTGATTCAGCACTCCTGGAGGGGGGACTGCACTCAGGTATTTGGGGAACATCCACTCCACATCCCAGTCACTGCCTGAATCTCAGTGCCTGGGCATCCAGTTTGGGGTCAGACCAGCCTTCCCAGGAGCCAGCACAAACCCTGTTCTGCCTCCTGCTGGCAGCCATTTTAATTCTTTAGGCGCTTCCAGAGCCAGCTGAGTTCGTGATCAGATGCCTCTCTGCCTGCTTGATTCCTTCCTGGGAACTGAAATAGACAGGATTCATAGATTCATAGACTCTAGGACTGGAAGAGACCTCAAGAGGTCATCGAGTCCAGTCCCCTGCCCTCATGGCAGGACCAAATACTGTCTAGACCATCCTTGATAGACGTTTATCTAACCTACTCTTAAATATCTCCAGAGATGGAGATTCCACAACCTCCCTAGGCAATTTATTCCAGTGTTTAACTACCCTGACAGTTAGGAACTTTTTCCTAATGTCCAACCTAAATCTCCCTTGCTGCAGTTTAAGCCCATTGCTTCTTGTTCTATCATTAGAGGCTAAGGTGAACAAGTTTTCTCCCTCCTCCTGATGACACCCTTTTAGATACCTGAAAACTGCTATCATGTCCCCTCTCAGTCTTCTCTTTTCCAAACTAAATAAACCCAGTTCTTTCAGCCTTCCTTCATAGGTCATGTTCTCAAGACCTTTAATCATTCTTGTTGCTCTTCTCTGGACCCTCTCCAATTTCTCCACATCTTTCTTGAAATGCGGTGCCCAGAACTGGACACAATACTCCAGTTGAGGCCTAACCAGCGCAGAGTAGAGCGGAAGAATGACTTCTCGTGTCTTGTTTACAACACACCTGTTAATGCATCCCAGAATCACGTTTGCTTTTTTTGCAACAGTATCACACTGTTGACTCATATTTAGCTTGTGGTCCACTATGACCCCTAGATCTCTTTCTGCCATACTCCTTCCTAGACAGTCTCTTCCCATTCTGTATGTGTGAAACTGATTGTTCCTTCCTAAGTGGAGCACTTTGCATTTGTCTTTATTGAACTTCATCCGGTTTACCTCAGACCATTTCTCCAATTTGTCCAGATCATTTTGAATTTTGACCCTGTCCTCCAAAGCAGTTGCAATCCCTCCCAGTTTGGTATCGTCCGCAAACTTAATAAGCGTACTTTCTATGCCAACATCTAAGTCGTTGATGAAGATATTGAACAGAGCCGGTCCCAAAACAGACCCCTGCGGAACCCCACTTGTTATACCTTTCCAGCAGGATTGGGAGCCATTAATAACTACTCTCTGAGTACGGTTATCCAGCCAGTTATGCACCCACCTTATAGTAGCCCCATCTAAATTGTATTTGCCTAGTTTATCGATAAGGATATCATGCGAGACCGTATCAAATGCCTTACTAAAGTCTAGGTATACCACATCCACCGCTTCTCCCTTATCCACAAGACTCTTTATCCTATCAAAGAAAGCAATCGGACAGTTCCGACAGCAACTCCCTAGAGCACATTTCTCAAATTGCAAAGCCTGCTGGGATTGTGCCAGTGCCCCTGGTTCCTGCCGAGTGCATGGTCTGAGTGCAGTGCCCCAGGGCAGCACAAAAATCCTACGCCCATCTCCTTTTGGCAGCTACATGTGGACTCTGAGCACATGGCAAGAGGAATGTGCAGGAATCCTGGCACTGACCTGGAGTAAGAGAACAGAGACCATGCAAAGCTGTGTATTGCCACATCCTCCCTGGACTCTCGGGTTGGCTGGGAGCGGATAGTGTTGCCACAGACAGAAAGCTGGGGAGGACATTGTCCTGTTCAGCCAGCCTGGAAGCCATTGTGCTGCATGCAGCTCATGCAAATACCTAGGCTTGAACATAGCTGTGCAGAGAAGGACCTTCTGTCCCCACCCCTGCCTCAGTACTAGGCTTTGCTTGGGAGATAGCTCTGAGGGGAGCTGCTGTATGGAAGTTGATTCCCTTAGGAGAACTTTTCTTCTCTTCTTGTAGAACATTGTGGCCTGGATGAAAGACAAGTCCGAGGTGGAGATTGTAGACCTGGTTCTGAAACTTCGTGAGAAGCTGGTGAGTTTCCTCCTACTGCTTTGGTTCCTATGGGCATGGGCCCTTCTGGTGGTGAGTGGATCACACACAGTGTATAGGAGACGGTGTATTCCTGCTGCTCCTCTCTGAGTCAGCCAGGGAGGTGTGAGCCTCCCTTATATATGCTAGAAAAAGGACCTTACAGTCCTGTTCTTCTCACCCCTACCCTTGCATCTCAAACCATCTCCACAGGGGCAGCACTACTCAGGGCCTGTATATCCTCCCAGGTAAGGGAGAACCCATGGGGCTCCCTTAAGTTAATGGCACAAGCAGAAAGGGGATACTTGGAGTCTGTATTAAAAGTTCCCCCTCCCCCCAGATCAGAGCCAGGTGCCATCACCTCCCTGTGAAGGAGGAAACACTACAGCGAGTGGGCCTTTACGTCGAAACCATCATTGGTTCCCTGCCTGAGGATCTCCAGACTGTGCTGCACCACCACTGAGCCACCCAGCACCAGGACTCCCCCATTCACAGCATCTTCTTCAGAGCTGCAGGGGGCTGCAGTCAGGTTTGAGGAAGAAGCTTCTGCCCTGATCCAGCACCACGCTGACCTGGATTCTGCCTGCCAGTGCATGTGGGTTTGCGTCCTGAGCACGGGGTGGAACTGACGACGGGAAGGTGAACTGTTTCTGTGCACAACTGTTTGCTGTCCAGTCTTGCTCTCCCGGAGGAGCTGGAGGAGGAGAGCTCTGTGTGGCCACCAGTGAGGCAGAGGGAGGCAGCCATGTGGTAGGCTCTGTAGACCTAACACAGACGTCCGCACACTAGGCCCATTGATACGTACATGTCCATCATGCCCACTTGTCATGGTCCCAGCTGTAGAGACAGGAACACTCTGTGTTTGGGGTTTATGTACAGAGCCTGCAGGAGAAACCTGATGCTCTCAGTAATCTTGTGATTCCAGGTACCTTCACACAAGGGAATGTGGAAAATCCACCACTATCCCCACAACAGGGGGACCCACTGCTGGAGAGAGCAGTCGCTGGCCTAGTGAATTGTTAGTGGAGCTGAAGGCAGGATAAAGGGGTGCAGGAGAAGTGACTGCTGGAAGGAATGGGTGGAGCTCTCCAGAGCAGTGTGTGTTAGACAGGCTGGAGCTCTGAGCACACCCTGCTGAGGGGCAGGAGCTCTGGTAGTGTGAGAGAGCAGGTAGCAGTCTCCTGTGCAGTGAGGGGTCTGACCAGAGAATGTCTAATGAGCGTTTCTGTCCTACAGATTCTCAGCCCCCTTGCCCATCAGGGAGGACTCAGCACCACTGTTTACACTCTGCATTACCCTCACCAATGGGCACTTGCATAGCACTGGCTCCCTTGTGGGTACAGAGCTTGGTGCATATACTTGTACTGTCAGTGAGATGCTCCCCTGTCCGCACCCACAGCATCAGAGGACTCTGGTACTGCTGGCTCTGTTATTTCCGGGGGGTAGGAGAAAAAGGGGAAGGACTGCACACACACACAAGGGATGAACGAACGATGGGCTGGCTTTTCTACCAGTGCTAAAAGGACTGACCGCCGCCTTCCCCCTTTTTCAGAGCAGTGTTTCTCCAGTTTCTCTGAGCACTGGTTTAACGCACCCCCGGGGCTGTCCTCTGAGAGCCAGTACCAGGCCCTCCTGCTTCACCCTCTGGCACTCTGAGCAGGGGCCAGAGCATTCTTGCCATGGAGTGTGTGTATCCCGTGCTCAGTGGGCCTTGGGGCAAACCCGGCGTCCAGGGCCCACACATTGCAGAGTAGGGATGGTCAGGGTGTCAGGCGGGACCCTGCACTAAGGCATCCTGTGAGCTGTGTGTACAGGGAGCGGGGATGTGGGGTGCAGTGGTGGGGAGGAGATGTTCTCTAGCAAGCTCTGCCCTCTATCGGACTGTTTCTCGTTTATGCAGAGGGGTCAGTAAAGCACAAATGCCGGAACCCTCCCACCTCTCTCTGCCACCGACTCTGGGGGATGGTTCCTTCATCCCCCGCCACACAGTCTAGAAGAAAGCAGGGCAGCCGTCATGGTAGTGAGCGTTTCACTGCAGCCTTGAGCCCTTCTTCATGGCTGCCCTGCCCTCCCTGCAGGCTCCTCGTCTGGAGAAGCAGGTGCCAGGGCCCTCCATGCAGTAAGTTACTCTGTAAACTGCTCTGTAGTGACAAAGCCCAGTCTGTATAGTGTATAGTCTGTATAGAGATGTGCGCGCTAACTGTGCAGTGCCCACAGGAACGACTTAAATCGCTACCGTATAGTAGTAAATGTTACCTTAAAAAACACCCTCTTGTCTTGGGGCCTCAGTGGACTGGACTGAGCTTTGTTCTGAAAAGAAACAGGCATTTTCTGCACTGTGTGCTTGGAGTAAGAAGAACCCCAGGTGCCAGCATGCCCATCATCCCCAGCTGGCCTCTTCTCGACGGTCAGTGTGACATAACCCAGGGGAACAGCAACACCCCCAAAGAACGTGGGTTCTTTCCACTCCATGGAAGAACAGCCTGGATTCTGTGCCTTCTCATGCTGCACGAGGGTGGATTGTCTCTCTGGCCCCTACAGTTAGTTCATTGCATGCTCCCTTGTCTTTCTCCCGAGGGCAGTGTGCACACAGTATTTTAACATTCTGCAGATTGTACTGGTCAGATAAATGGGGAGGCTCCACCCTGGCAGTGGGGTGCTGAGGCC
Organism: Chelonoidis abingdonii; assembly: GCF_003597395.2. Lineage (NCBI taxonomy): Eukaryota > Metazoa > Chordata > Testudines > Testudinidae > Chelonoidis > Chelonoidis abingdonii. The sequence goes on along the minus strand of NC_133769.1, from coordinate 11,588,336 downwards.
AGTGGCTGCACAGAGGTGGGAGATCACTGTGCAGCTCCCCCTCCCCCGGGACCCAGACTCAGCAGTGAGGCTGCACCCAACCCTGACACAGCACAAGGACTAGGCCTGCCGCAGAAACACCCCAGGGCCCTGCCCCTCCATGTCAGGTATGGGTGGGTAGGCGGGCAGGCTGGCTCAGCAAGGCAGGATCCAAGTGTGGAGGGGATCCAGCTGTGGGTTCAGAGGGTTCTGTGGGCTGTCTAGGTGGGGACAGCTCAGTGGGGGCTCTGGACGCACAGGGGCTGGTTGGGGGATTTCTGCATGCAATGGTAATGGGATTCTGCATGGGGGGGTGAAGGTGGTTGGGGCACAGCAGGGAAGTGGGGCTCAGTGGGATGGTGATCCATGTGCAGGTGGAGTGGGGCTCATCAGGGGTGTTCTGTGGGGGTGTGTGGGGATGCACAGGCATTGGGTAGATAGGGGAGCAGCTCCCTGTACAGGAATCCCTCCCCCTGAAGCTGGGGGAGGGTCTGACCTGGCCCTAGAGGCTGTGCAGGGAAAGAGGAAGTCCCGTCCTCCTTAACCCAGCTGGGACTAGCAACTGAGCCTGGCACAGGGTAGGAGCCACTAGCCAGGTCTTCCCCAGTCCCCACCCCCCAGTGATTTACCTCTCTGCTGGCTGCCCTGGGCATCCACAGGACCACTCGTGGCTTCCCTTTGCTGCACCATCAGAAAGTCAAATTTTTCTGAGGGGAAGCAAAGAAATCGGGGGGAGGGCGGGAGAGGGGACAGGAGACAAATTCTGCACATGCGCAGTGATGCCGAATTCCCCCAGGAGTAAACTTGTCTGCTATGCAGCTCCTAGGGGTTTGGGTGGAAATGAATGGAAAGGTGGCCTTACAGCACATGGATAAATATTTGGGCACAATGGGGCTGGTTTGCTATGTGGGTCAGGCCTGACTCATTCAAAGCCAGATGTGGCTGGAGAGTTGAGAGAGGTCACCGCTGATCCAGCACCAGCCTTGTGGACAGGCAGGGCAGCTGTCTTCCTCTGCCCGTACGAACCAGCAGCTGCTGTTCAGTGAGGTGCAATTTTAGCCCTTGGGAGCCACCACCAACAGGGCCAGACATGAGACAGGGTTGCTCTGGCTTTTAACTAGCTGGGGGCGAGCGGGGTTAACGCTGACAAGGCTCAAGCCTGAGTGCACACAGGACGGAGCAGGAGAGCTGCTAGGGCTGTTAGCTGTATTCATTCTGGGGCATTAGCCAAGAACCCCTTCATCCCTGGCAGAAAAGGAGGTGAGCCCCTCCAGGCTTGGGTTTTGTTTTACCCTGGGGCAGGAAGGATGAGGAGCAGCTAAGCATCCGCCTTTGAGCCCTGTGAGGTGCTCTGCCAGACAAAGCACTGAACACCTTACACCTCGAGGAGCTGGGGGAGGGAATACAGGTGAAGCCAGCTTGGGAAGAAAGGGTTAAGGTTTTTTTATTCTCAAGTGGGTAAAGATGGCAACTGAGGGCCAAGCAAGCTCTCCTGCCTCTTCTGGCCAGTCACAAGATTCCATTTCCACTAGTGGGGGGGATGCCCAAATCCCTCTTGGGAGCTCTCTGCACCCCAGTTATCTCTGTCCATGTTGTTTGAATTAATACAGGCTGGAAAGAGACCCTGTGAGTTCCCAGGCCACGAACGCATTCAGAGCTGGGTACAGCGCCTGGAACAGACAAGGTCCTGCTCCATGACTGGGGCTCTAGGCCCCACAGATAATGGAAGCAATCAATTGTGCAAGAGAATTGGTCCACAGAGCTTCTCCTCTAAATCCTGTGGCCTTGTCGTAGTGATAGCCACGGTTCCTTCAAGCTCCCTTCTCTCTCACAGAGGCCTGGAGCAGCCCCACGGTCCTCACTGGGGAGGGGAGGCTGCCACTCCCAGCCTTTTGCAGAAGCTACTTTAGAGATGAGGGAAGGACAGTAGTGTATGGGAGAGGGAATTTGAATGAGATCTTGGCCTCTTCTCCCTTGCAGCCAGCATCAGCTCTGGGCCTTTAACACTCCTTAAGCAAACCACAGTTGGTAACACAACAGTTGCTAATGATTTTGCTACTTTGACTAAGGAGCAGCCTTTCCAACCAGCTTGCTTCCAGGAGCAGGTATGGCTATAACTTTATGTTTGCAAAGTTATTTCTCAAAATCCAGGAGGGTGGTGAAATCAGTGCAGGTCCCTGTTTTCCAGGAAGGCTGCACCACAAAGTCAGTACAGGGCTGATTCCTTAGTACCTAACTGTTGCCTGGTGCAGTGTCCAGGGGGACCAGCCCCCAGTAAGGAGAGAAGCTGTGTAGTGCCCATCGGCTGCTGCAGACTTGGGGCCCAGGAACAGTAGAGAACGATGCAGGCACTCTCCTAGCACTCAACCCCAAATGATTCATCGTAGAAGGCTTTGAGGCCGGGGTAGTATCTCAAGGGGAGCGTCTCCCCCAGAGCCTCCTGGCGGAAGTTCTGCCGCAGCCAGCCATAGACCAAACTGTGCAGGAGCCCTTGGAGGGACATGGTCAGGGCCTGCAAGAGAGGGAGAGCAGCACTTTTATCAGCTCCTCCTGCGACTGTGCCATTTCTGCACTGCAGGGGCATTGCCCTCTGCTCTGCAGGCCTCCATGTCCGGGGAGAGGCAGGCAGCTCCTCTCCCAACACAGAGTCCATGACACAAAGTGGAAAGTTAGACGACTGCGTAACCAGCTGAAAAAGGAGTGATGGAAACAGAGGAGCTTCCTCCTGCCACAGCCAGGATTCCAAGGAAAGCAAGACTGACACGGCCTCCCACTGGCAGGGTTAGCAAAAGACTTTGCATCAACAGCCAGGAGAGGCAGCAGGAATGAGCAAAGGTGCTGAGCTGAGCCGAGCCGGGCCAGGCCATGGAATCGCTCCCCTCAAGCTGGTGGCCTGTATTTCACAGGGCCATTTACATTTTGGCAGCCCCAGCAGAACTCGTCTGGCCCTTGGAGATGGTTTATTTCATTTCACTGTGCAGGGGCCACTGTGCCGTGTGCATGGACCAGTGCCTGCCCCCTCCACCCATGCACCCGCATTGCCTAGCATAACACTGACAGACCCCAGTCTGTGTAGCAGACTCATTTTCTCTCTCTCTCGCTAAGTGGTCTTTGGGCCACTAGATGGGACAGAACCCCACAGCCAGGAGGTGTGTGGGTTACACTAGCAGAGAAGAACCTGCCTTGTCAGCACCTGAGTGCTACAGGCACACAGAGGAAGCAGATGCACAGGCACTGTGGACCTGTAGCAGAAGCAACCCCTGCTGTCTGCATGCTGTTACACTTCCCTCCCTTTCGACTGGCCATTGTTCATTCTGCATTCCCAGTACTTGTCTGGTGGTAGCATATACAGGTCCCCAGTCAGGGCCCCATCATGCTGGGCACTGTGCAAAACTCAGCCAAAGACAGTCCTTCCCCTAACAAACTCACAATCTAAGCGACAAGAGACTTCCTTACCATGGCAACATGCAGTGCAAAGATGGAGGTGGGCTTGATGCTGGTGAAGGAGAGGATGCTGAGCAGGAAAGCTGTGGACAGAAACAAAGGAATGTGTAGTCATGGCTTTATTCTGCTCATCTCTCTTGCCATTTGCTTCTGCACCTGCCTTTAACACGCAGCCCTCAGAGTGCTGCTGCCTTTGCCCCTGCTGGCCAGGCCCTAAGCCTCAGCTGATGTTTGTCCAGCATCTTTCCCCTGAGGGTGGGTCCCCACGTGATTTACCAGCGCTTCTGTACACACACAGCTTCACTGCGAATGTGCAGCCCCTTCCAAAGTGGAAGCCAGGCAGCCTGTAGCAGGGAGAGGAAACTGGCCTGTCCTGCTCCTGGGCACCTGCACAAAAGATTCAGGGCTCGTCTGAAAGAGCCACACCCACTGAAATGTGTGGGATTCAACTGGTTTAGCGGGAAGGGGGAGGAGGAGCTGAGCCAACCCAGAAGGAATCGGAGTTCTGTGTTTCTAGGGAAGCCAGAGACTTCAAACCTGATGCTTAAAGCACAGAACATTGATCCTGCTTTGAGCAGGGGTTGGACTAGATACCTCCTGAGGTTTCTCCAACCCTGATATTCGCCTGAGGCATTGAGTGAGGCCAGACCCTTCTACTTCTCTGCAGCCAGACCCAGGATTGCTGCCAGCACCGTTGCTATAGCCAGCCTGACTCCTGCTCAGCCTCTCCCTGAACACACGCAGGAGCGGCGCCAGGGTTTTGGCCCCCTAGGCGGGGGTCCTTCCACGCTCCCGGTCTTCAGGGCACTTTGGCGGCGGGTCCCGGAGCGAGTGAAGGACCCGCCGCAGAACTGCCGACGATGACCCAGAGCGCGGAAAGACCCCCGGCCCCCGAATTGCTGCCCTCCCAAATCCTGGTGCCCGCTCGCCTAAATGGAAGCGCCGGCCCTGAACACACGTATCATTCTCAGCACAGGGATCTCACGGGGGCGTGCAGAAAAGTCGGACCATGTGCTGGCCGGGGGTGTGTGTGTGAGAGGCTCCATGTTCGCACTTGATTGCACTGTGAAGGGATCATGGTGCACACACAAGAGAGGACCAGTCATCAGTCTTCATCTAGTAGGAACAACTCACCTGGTGTCCAGCAGATCAGGAAAACCAGCTGGAAGCAGCCAGAAATTTTGCACACGCTCTGGATGTTCCTGCTGGCGAAACCGCCATTCTCCATGTTCAGCAACCGCAGCTCACTGTTCCTCCTGCACCAGAGCTTCACCCTGCAGTAGAAGAACTGACAGAGACAGCGCCGCTCAACAGGCGCCCGCACACTGTCCCCCCCCCCGCGCCGCTCAACAGGCGCCCGCACGCTCGCTCTGCGCCCCAGGCCACTGGCCGAGACTCCAGGCTACGACGCACCGACGTGCTCACCGTGCTGCAGCTGAGCACCAGCAGCAGGTACATGAAGAGGAGGATTTTCATCTCCAGGCCCGTGTCCTTCCTGCCCACGTCCTGGGAGACGCAGGAAAAGCGCCATGAGCCGGCTGCTGGGGGCTTTCTGCTGCCCCCTCCCCTGCCAGCAGCTCTTCCCCCAGCCACGCCCCGTGTTTCACTGCTTGTGGCAGCGAGCCTGGCAGCGGACGGTGGGTACTCAGCCCTGCACTGCTCCGGGTCTACCTGGCGGTGGTATTTCTTAGTCGCAGGCCAGGCCAGGCCAGGCCAGGCGCTTTACAGGACACACAGCTGGGCGCCAGCTGAGCCCAGAGGTGCAGCCCAGCCTCCCTCAGAGTAGCCGAAGTTTCCGTTCTTAACAGAGAACCGTGCTGGGGCATTAGCCTTCCACCCTCCATCGCCCCTGCCCTTTGCCTGTCATGCACCTAATCCCCAGCCTCTCAGCTCCATCTTCCCTTTAGTGCCAGGTGACAGCAGGGGGCGGGAGAGCTGCCCCCTGGGTAGAATGGGGGGGTGGCCGGGAGGAGGAGCAGTGTGTACTGGTTACCCAGTAAGGACAGTCCCACCCACCCCAGCCCCGCAGGAGGGTAACAGCCATGAGCAATGGTGCACCTGGCTGGAAACGGGCGATTGGAGGACAGCTGCTGCCTCGGAGAGCTTTTGAGCCAGGCTGAGGCTTTCTGGCACCTGGGTGCTGCTCAAGAAAAGGGAGGTGGAGGACGCAGAGGCCGGGGAGCTCTCACCGTATAGCAGACGTCCTGGGAGCGGTGGATGAGGATCAGGCAGCTGAAAGCACATTGCTGTGTAAGTGGCGCTGGCTCCCAGCACTATCTCAGCATGTTCGGAAGGGGGAGCTCCCATCACGGCAGCGCAGTCTGCCTGCCAAGGCCATGTGCCAGCGCCATGCCCCAGAGCGCAGGGCCTTGTTCAGGGCACCTCTCTCCAGGGCATGAGCTGATGCTGGCTGAGTTTAGTGACAGGCTCCAGCAGCCAAACAGCTCTCCAGCAGCAGGCATGGCTGGAGCAGCTTTTAAGGATCCAGCTGTCACTGCAGCTGTGGTTCTGCAGTGCCAGGGAGTTAGGCATCCTGCCCTGAGCCCGGCTGCTGGCCGCCCCCCCACCTGGTTGTGAGATGGGACTCAGGGAGACCTGGAGGGGCAAGACTCGGAGCTAGTGTCACAACCCTTAGCTCAGGATCATTATGGACTGGGCCTGCTCACTTCTGCACAGAGCTGGGAGTAACGGTCCCGGCCCCAGAGCGCACTGTCTAGTTCAGAACAAGAGGCAGCCGAAGGCTCTGTGGGGCCTTCCTGGGGGAGAGAAGCAGCCAGCTGCTGCTGCGAATGGACTGAAGCGCTACCTGGAGCAGTACAGGCTATTGGCCCCTCGGGAGAGGTTGGCTGTATGGGGCATGACGGGTTCAAGGGACATGGGAGCGATGTCTCTCACCGACGTGCCTCTGAACAGCAGCTGGCCCAGGAACGTGAGGGCGGGGAGCAGCCTTGGCAGAGACAGACGGGGAGGGGAAAGGAAGAGCGTGAGAGCCCGGGCATGCGGCGGGGAGTCGCCCCATGCTTTGGGAAGGCTGTGCCTGGCCTCAGGTTGCAAAGGCAACAGCACATCCCAGCTGGGGCTCCCAGGGCACCACCTCTGACCCTGCATTAGAGATGGGCCAAGGGAACTGCAGTCACTAGTCAGACGGGCTGTGTTATGCTGGTCACTTCCCCCAGGCCAGGCTGCACAGCCGTGGCGGAGCCAGGACGGGAATGCAGGACGCCCTCGCCTGGAGCTGTGAGCCAGGACAGCAGGCGGCTTCCCCGGAGCAGGTGATGCTGGCCAGAGCCAGACAGTGCGGGCAGGTGTCCCGCAGGCTCTGCGGCTGTACCGCACTTGTCACTGCTCACAGGCCCGAAGGGCAGTGAGGGGGGCCTGGGGCGAGCAGCTTTGTACCAGTCCAAACTCACAAGTCAAAGAAGCCCAGCGGAGCAGCACCTACCAGGCCAGGATGTAGGGCAGACAGTGCTGCGCCCTCTCCATGCAGCTGCTTCTCTCCTGCAGCAGAGAAGAGCTGGGTCAGAAAGGGCCGCAGCCTCGCCGCAGGGCTAGAGACGGGGCCTGGATACTGAATTTGGAGCGTTTAGTGCAGAGACGGGTCCAGAGACGGGGCCTATTGTCCCGTGGGACTCGCAGGAATGTGCAGCCCTTAACTAGCATTAAAACCATGTAGGAGGGGACCCCTGGGGTCCCAAAAGCTGCTGCTCTGCACTTGCGTGGGTGCGTCTCTGAACCACTCACTCAGGCTGACAATTCTCAGAGCAGCCCAGGCCACCAGAGGGCGAGTGCTGTGCCCGGGGATGTGGGCATCACATTATAATACAGACATGGTAGAACAGGGAACAGGCTGCCCCAGGCACCCGCTTGCCACTGTTCGCGTCCCATTGACACAACACCCACTACTAGCCAGGGCGCCAAGGTAACCCGGTGCCAGCTAGAGAACACCAAGACCGACTCGCTGCTGAGCATCCTGGCTAGGAGCTTGTGCTCCCTTCCCTCCCCTACCAAGGTGCAGGGCCAGGGGCTGGCAGGTCTGAGGGACGCTCACGGCATGGCCTGTCCCTGCCTGGAACCATGTGGTGTAACTCTTCCTCCCGTTTGTCTCTCTGGTTCCCCTGTGCTGTGTGTCTGGTCTTCTGAGGAGCTGCCAGCAGCAGCTCCATCTGGCGCCTGGCCTGGCTGTGCCCGGTGGGAGAGAAGGACCGCCTCAGGCATTACAGCAGGAAGGAGAAGGAAGGAAGGCCTGGTCAGCCCCTACCTGCAGAGCTGTCTCGTGCGTCGATCTCCAGCCACGGAGGGTACGGTTCACCTCGTACGCATAGACAATGACCATCAGGAAGGAGATGGCGTAGAACATCTGAGCAAGAGAGAAACTGAGGGTCACACCAGCAACAATCCCACCTGCAGGCTTCTAGGGCGAGCCAGGAGCCTTGCTGGGCCCCCATTCCCACTAGCCTTTCCTGCCTTCTCCATGCCTAGGGTCCTGGTGTCAGCGCTGCTCCCAATAACCCCAGGGGATGTGAGCATTGTCCAGTCTGGTAACGACACCACCAAGGCTCCAGCATGTCGGAGGAGGGGAAAGGAACCAGCATCTGGGCATGAACCTCACAGCCCCCCATATCCATCCCCGCAAAGGCTCAGGCCCCTTACTGGGGCTTCCCTTGTGGCATTCCAGCCATGCTGCACAGCAAGGCCTGATGGCGGCCATCTTGGCTGACACACACGGGTTCGAACCAGGACCATCCGGAGCTGAGCGCATGAGTCACCACAGCCTGACCTCACCACCCAGGCTCCGTAGCGGGGCCCAAAATGGATTCCCACCAGCACGGGCACGTGACGCGCTGACGAGCAGGTTCCATGTGCTCCCGGTAGCGGAGCTGGATCGGGGCAGGCCGTGGCACAGAACAGTCCTGCGGTAGCCAACAGGCTCAGCCACGCAATGGTCCCTGGCTCCTCTAATAACACATGACACGTCCCCCACCCCCACAGGTTAGCTCAGAGGATCCATGTGGGCTCAGGCTTACTACTCAGAACGGGTTCCAAAACATGGTTCTTCCCCCAGAGCTACGGGAGCCAGTGGCTACCACCCCAGTGCAAAGGGCAGCAGATGTCCCAAGCCTGGACTGCAGTAACCCACATGCGACCGTGGCTCCTGAAATCTCAGTTGAGCCATTGGCTCAAACGGGCTTGGAAAAGACATGGTCACGTGGAGTCAAAACTGTCTGGAAGACCTTCAACCCAGGGCTAGCAGAGCAGGCTGGCCCCCTTGAGAGCAGGCCCCATCAGTCGCCGTTACTGGGGCCGGCCCGTTAAGGCATTTAGGGTGGTTTTGGGTCCCAGGGGGCTCCTGTGGCTGGCACACCAGGGCTCTATGAATTGCTGAGTGGCACTCAAACCCAGAGGCCCTGCAGGCAGGTGGAATAGGAGGCAGCGAGCAAGGGGCTGGCTGCCAGGGAAGGGCGGACACGCCGCACAGGAGGGGCTGAGGGTAAAGTAGCAGGAGAAAGCGGCTGGGGCAGGATGGAGCGCGTAAGGGCTGGAGCCCCAGGGCTGGTTCTGGTTCAGGCGCCCCAGGCCCGTGTTGTCAACAGAGGCGGAAGGAAACCCCACTTCCACTGGCATCACTGTGGGTGGGCTCTGGAGCCGTAAAGCCCAGGGAGGGAGCAGAGCTGCATCGCCCTGGGGTGAGCGCTGCACCTGGGGCGGGTGAAGGGCTGAGGCGTGGCACCGTCTCCCCAGGGCAGGGAGTTGAATCTCCATCCTGGGAACAATCCTGGCCTGGCCCCTGCGGTGGGGCCTGTGAGGGCTCTAATATTCCCACAGTAGAGGGCACAGCTCAGCAGCACACCATGTTCAGAGGCAGCCTGACACACCCACCACGCTAACGGTTACAATCTGCAGCTCTACCAGGGGACGCAGCTTCTAGAGAAACGGCAGCAGCAGCGATTTTTGAGCAGGGCACAATCGGCACCAGCCCCAGCCCGCACATCGACCCTCGTGCAATCGCACCCCCACCTGTGCTCACCATGGCCAGCATCAGGCCGTAGGGGCAGAACTCGTAAGCCGGGACAAAGAGCTGGGCTGGAAGGAGCTGGATGGAAGTCGTGATGATCAGCACCAAGGCAGCCAGGAAGTCTGCCACGGAGAGCAGGAAGAGGGGACACAGCTAGGGGGAAGGCAACAAGGTTCATTAGGGACGATGCTGCCAGCAGGGAGCAGCCCCTTTTCCCCTGCCTCTCTCCTTCCCCAGCACCTATCAGTCTCCCTTGCTCCACATGGTGTGTGGTCCAGAGCTCCTCTGCCCTCCCCTGAAGGTGATGCCGTCTCCTGGCCTAACACTCCATCTCCTCCCACTTGTGCCCTCTTCCTCATGCTACCCCTGTGCCCAGAGGCGGGAGGGAACAGGCCAAGGAGAGCTGGCATGGATTCGGTGCTGCAGCCAGCCCCTAATTCCAGCAACCAATGAGCACGCAAAGCAAACGAGGCTCCTGCTGGGCTGACCAAGCCATGGGGCAGGCCGGCCTAGGGCAGCTGTTGCCCTGCTCCTCCTTTCCCCGACCCAAATGGACTGGGCCATCACCAATCTCTCGGACTGCCCTTAGAAGTAGCCACCTCCCTGAGTCCCACGCAGAGAGCCGTCTGACCAGCTTCTGCCTGGTGTCAGGGTGAATGCACGCAGCCTGGTAGCAGGGGCTCTGAAAACCCCATGTATTATGGGGTTTTCCCCGTGACCTGCAGCTGCTCCAGCTAAACACCAGGAAACCCAGATCCAAAGAAATGGGTATTCCAGGGTTGGCCAGGGCTACAGTGAACTGGGCACGGGTTTAGGATGGACTATTACGGGGCAGGACTAAAACCCCTTGGGCATGAACTGCCCTGTGAGATCGCACAGTCTCCACTTCTCTAAAAATCCAGGGAGTCTCGAGTCTGCAACAGACCTGGCTGTGGAAGCACCTCCTCCTGAGGGTGGCTACAGCAAGGACCGAGCTGCTGCCGACGAGGCTGAAATGGAAATACAGCCACTGGTTAGTGTCTGTCGCACACAGCCAGCCATGCATGGTGTCCATCGATTAGTCTGCACACAGCACAGCTAACATCCCTTTAACCTCTCCTTGAGCCTGGGCTCGGACACAGGTCTGGGGCTCAGGGAGGTCCGTGCTTTGCACCCAGTCTCCCAGCTGGGATATCTGAAGTGGAAGGCGCTCGTGTGAGTTACCAGCAGCTGTTTTCCGAGCTGGGAACAGAATCAGACTTCAGAACCCTCCTGCCTCCCAGACCATAATGTCCCAATCTCTCTCCATCCTGGTCACCTGGGGGGCTGAAGTCCAGGTGCCAGCACTCCCTGCTGCAGTGGGGCTCACACTGGTTCCTGGACTGCACAGAGAGAAGAGCCACGGGCCAGTGGGGACTGGAAAGGAGCTGGCATATGGCAACGGAAAAGCACTGAGGGAGATGGCTGCCCACTGGACTGCTCCCTCCTGCTGGTGGATTCATGCACCAGCAACCTTGACACAAGCCCCGCTGTAGGCTGCTCACTTACCTCCACAGGGGAGATGACCATTGGTGGCTTCCAGAGGGGCCCTGGGATGTTAGGGGATGTGGTGGTCTCCAGAAGGAAAAGTGGATTCCACAGTCCCCTCCCGCTGTGGACAAGACTGGACAAGATGAGAGGGAAAACCCTGGGACTGGGGATAATGCATCCCAAATGACCTTGCAAGCTGAATGCAGGAGCATGCAAGGTCAGACCCCCAAAGGTATCACTATGGCTTGGGACCTGCACTGGCACTGCCTGGCTACCTGAGAGCACCCCCAGAACCTGGCTCCATCCTGCATGTGTCTCTAGTGTAGGGATGGGCAGAGGCCTCGATGACGCAGATATCTGAGCTCTTACATTATCTTCCCACAGAAGGGGGGCAGCAGCCAGCATGGGGGCTACCAGGGGAAAGAGCTCGGCAAGTGGCCAGGAGCAAAGTGCATCCACATTGGCCCCTGCCTATCCTGACTCCAGTAGGTCTTGGGACAGGCCTCAGGTAAGCAGACCCACCTCAGAGATAAGGCCGCCAGGTAGACACGAGTCAGAACAAAGATCTAAAAGGAGAAAGGGAGATGACGGCGGATTAATCACATGGCCCGTGGCCTTGATTCAATTCCTCCTCAGTGCAAGCTGAGGCTCTGTCCTCCACTGCTCAGCGAGCACCCCACTTCGCCTGGCAGCAGCGCTTGGCCGCCCGAGACCACTCGACCCTCCCAGCCAGGTCACCAGCAGGGAACTTGCCCCAGCTGAGCCAGCTGTTTGTCAGTGGAACAGAGCAAGACATTGAACCCTGGGCAGGCTCCATTCCACTCAGCAGTGTAAACAGCCAGAGATAGGGAGGCAGGGAGGAAGGGGCTCTAACTTCCAGCAGGGACACACTAGAAAATAGGCAGAAAGGACCCTGGGCTAACATCGCAAGCACAGAGCAGTGCATGTTACAAGCTGGGCGCAGAGTCCATGTGGGCACATGCATTGCTGCGGGCGAGGACGCTCACCAGCTGGCTTGTAATGCTGCCAGGGAGCTGGCTAAAGGGGGGGTGATGGAAAATGGGTTTTCAGACAGAATTTAAAAAAACGAGTCTGGTTGGGTGGGTAGAACCAGTTTTTTTTTTCCAGTAAAGCCTTAAGTTCTTGGCTTAAAAATACTCCTGATGGGTTGGGGTGGGGGAGGGGTCATTGGTTTTGTTTTGGGGTTTGGTTTGTTTTACACTGAAACTAGCTTAGAAAACAAGGCTTTTGTAGGGTTGTTTTATTTAAATCTGGATCTCACACAAGGCATCATCTGGTATTTTTCAACCAGCTCCAGGAGCTGTCAGAGAAACCTGGCGAATTCTCCCAGACTCTCCTTGGACAGCAGCACGAGTGGGACTAAGACAGTGTTGGTGCCTGATGCTCTGCCATTAACAGCAGGCCTGGGGAAACTGATCTGATGATCCTGGGGTGTGCTAGTCTCCCAGCAAAGGGACATCCAAGCTAAGCAGGATAAAAGGCCGGAATAGGGAACAATCCTGCCCTGGCCTCAGGAGCTTGGCCAGAGAAGGTCTTTACCCTCTGCAATCACTGTGTGCGCCTGAAGAGGAGTAGGTGGGGGTGGTGATTTGGCTCTGGTACTCTGTCCTACCAGTATCCTGGGTGGGGCTTCTGCCAGGCTAGCTCAGGAGAACAGCACAAAGTGCTTGCCAGGGTGAGAGAGAGAGAGGAGCAAAAGGTGCTTGATTCTCCCTTCAGTGTCTCTGGGAGACCAGCAAGAACCCCTGCTCTGGAGTTTGCTCCCCCTCATTCCCAGACCGGGGTGCAGCCCCCCTCCCCTGCTAACAGGGGACATAGCTTGTTGCTATAAGGGGAGGAGCAGCCCCGCTTTAGCCTCAGCCCATGGGATATTCCCCTGCCAGCATCGCTGGGTCACACAGAATCCTTTCCCTCTGCCTCGTGTGGGTCACAGCAGCCTGGGAATGGGGAGTTCCCGAGAGCAGCTTCTGGCTACACCGCTTCTCTGAAACGCTGCGTCTGGCACCATGTGCCCCCCCCCCAAAACAGTACAGCTTCCCCCCAGTTACAGATGGAGAGAAAATGAGCCATGAAGAGACAGATGGGGTTGAATGACTCAGATAGAGACAACCAAAGCTCCCAGAGAGACAGGCCATCCTACAACTCATTCCAGGATAGAACAGCTGAATCCTGGTAAGAAAGAGCTAGACTGACAGGCACAGAGCATAAGCTACAGCTTCTGAGAAATGCAGCTCAGTTCCAGAGAGGAAACACAATCATCTTCCACACAGCAGAGCGGGAGTCCTGCAGCTTGCACTGTGCAGCTGGGAAATACATCAGATCCACCTCCCTGCAGGCGGTCAGTTCTCGTGTGGATCCAGGACTGTCCCCTGAGCCCATCTACGCTGGACACACTGTTTAGTGCATGGGGAGGTGACCTGCTGGCTTCCACTGAGCTGGTGAGTGTGTGCAGAGCCCCTGTGATTTTGCTGGGGTCTCTACAGCCCTGGTTCGTGCGTGTGGGTTGGTACCTTGTCGTTGGACAGCGCTGACACATTGTTCCCTCCACTCGTTGCGTCCATGCTGGCTGTAGCCTCTTCTGTTGATTCCAGAGCAAAAAGCCTCCCAGCTCCTCCTCCTGGGCTGGGTTCCTGCAGGTGGTGGTGGTGCTCAGCACCCGGGAGTCTTTCTCCCTTGCAGGCTGCTGTTGACTCAACTGCTGCTGTAACCTTTGCTTGTTTGGTTTGTTCCACACCCCTGTCACGGGGAGGGGGTGGCACCGAACACAGTCTGGAGAGTGTGGCTGGAGCAACCCGCCCAGCCAGCTTTCCACTATCTCACAAAGGGGCCGAGGCAGAAGCCTTCCCTTGATGCCCTGCAGCCTCCCAGAGCACCCTGGAGCCACCATGGCTGGAGCAAGGTGGGGATTAGATACCCGGCCCAAGCTGCCGACTCCAGGGGCATTACAAGAGGGGCCAAGTCACCTCTCTCTGTGCATATCTCATCACCCCCCGGACTCCTACCCATATCCCTGCTACATCACCCAGGGAGGGGGCGGGGATGACAACTCACAAGCCGAGGGGCCAGACAGGAACCCAAAACCCCAAGATGATGTAAAAGGTGCAAAATTCAACACTAGCCACCCCCTCCCCTGCTTCCTTTCACTCACACCTTCACCGGCCCCTGAGCATGCACCTCACAGCTGCTCGGCCCAGTGCGTGGCTGCAAGTCTTACATCACCTCTCACAACCACTCTGAATTTAACCCATTGCTTCAGTGCCACTCAACTGCTCCTGCTCTTGTGGCTCAGGCAGGTGACAACACTGTCACATACAGCGCTGTACAGCGGGTGCCCCACTTCCCCGACGTGGGCAAACATGATCTCCATGCCACAGCAGCGGGAAACTAAGGCCTAGAGTGAGGAACGGAGTCTCCACACCAGGAATGCCACCTCCCGGCTCCGAGGCACAGGAAGCCATGCTGCCTTTAGAGATGGTTTCGTTGGCTCCTCGTGGGCGGGGCCATAGTTGTGACTAGGAACAGTGTGTGCAGGCTGTGTGGGGCTCCGCGCTGTCAGGGCATGAGTGAACACAGCCCAGTTCTTTCCAACACAGCTCTTTGTTGCCAGTAGAATCAGTCTGAACGTGACTGAAATTAGACCAGTCGGAGGAGGGCAGCTGAGAGAAGGCTTTGAGGACAGGACGGAGGCTAGTCAGCAAGCAGACTTTGCGAACACAGGAAAGGTAAGTCTGGCCGTGTTGGCCAGGAACATGCAGAAGGAAATTCACACGATAATGCAAAGGAACAGACTGCATGTTTAATGAGGCCCATGTTTAACAACCGTTGGCACATGACTTCATACACACACACACACAAACTCTTCAATAAAAACATTCCCAATGCTGTAGGGTGAAAGATGTCTGTGCAAAGCCCCACCCAGCTGCAGCTCTCCAAGCGGGAGGAGGGAAGAGACTGACACTGAGTCACTTACTGGCCTGAGCACAGGACTGGAGCCAGGAACACCCAAGAACCTGATCTCTTCTGATACCACCTCCCTTTGCCGATTTGGGCAGGTCCCAGGCTCTCTGCCTCAGATTTCCCCTGGTGGGAGATGGATTAATCCTTCTCTTCTGGGCAGTGTTTTGAGAGATGCAAAGCACCACACCACAGAAAGGGGGAAGCTACTGTGATAATTATTGAAGTTTGAAAGCCACCTGCCTTGTGGCAGTCTGTGCTAACTCCTCACCACTTCCGTCAGCCTGGCTGAGGAGCCCCAGAGGGCTTCCAGAGCAGCGACATGGAATGGTTCAGGCTCCGAGCTGTCTGTTCACCAGCTGCCACATTCTCAGTACAAAATGCTCTCGCTGCACTGCTGACCCCAGGAAAGGGACATTGGGGGAACAGCTGGATTATGTAGATTTCAGAGGCAAACGCATGAAATCTAGGACAGAGCATTTCCAGCAGCAGGGCAGGGCTTTCCCCACTTCCAGGTAATCCGTTGCATCTCAGACATAGCTGAGTACTGGCAGCTCCCTTGACTCTACACAGCAAGTCCATGCAACAAGATGCCATTCACCCAGCAACAAGATTATGAAGCCAGGGACAGCACTGAAGGCAGAACACTCAACCTACTCAACTCTGCTGCTCCCTTTTGCTTATGTTTCAACACATGGCCTCGTTACACCAAACTGTCCAACACCCTATATAACACAAACTTCTCTCACACCCTCCTGCTCAGTGTGCTGCAGCTCACACTGACAGACATACTTCGTTTTTTTAAGTCAAAATAAGCCAAGATTGAAGAAAATCAGTTACAGAGTGTTAAAGTTATGAACATTTCAAGTCAGTAAGTTGAAACTTCTGAGGTTAGATCAATTCAAACTCAGAGCGGTTTGCACCATTGCAGACCCAGGAAGCATTTTAGCTTTGATTCTGTCTGATCTGTGAGCACTGGCTGCTTGCTCTTGTGATTCTGAGAGCAGCTCTTGTTCCACTGTAGATTAGGGCATGCACAGCTGACTAGCAGGGCCGGCACACAGGCCCAGTGTTGAGGGGCCATGAGTACTAGTCACCAAAGCTTCAAGGACCAAGCCTTGTTCACAGAACAGTGACTGGGAAAAGCTCAGCGACAGCCCTGGAATAAGCTGCCACAGGTGGATGTAGAATTCCCATCCCTCCAGATTTTCTAGGCTACAGCAGTGATCTTTCAGGCACGGTCTTGGGATGATCAAGTCGGAGTAGAGAAACCACCATTCATTCTCTTATTCTACAGTCCTTTCCAAAGAATCAGGACTGGAAGGGACCTCGATAGGTCATCTTCTCCAGTCCCCTGCACTCATGGCAGGACTATTATCTAGACCAGTGGTTCTCAAACTTTTGTACTGGTAACTCCTTTCATATGGCAAGCCTCTGAGTGTGACTCCCTTATAAATTAAAAACACCTTTTTATATATTTAACACCATTATAAATGCTGAAGGCCAAGTGGAGTTTGGGCTGGAGGCTCACAGCTCAAGACCGCTGAAGGGTCCTGACCCCAAGTTTGAGAACCCCTAATCCAGACCATCCCTGACAGGTTTTTGTCTAACCGCTCTTAAAAATCTCCAATGATGGAGATTCCACAACCTCCCTGAGCAATTTATTCCGGTGCTTAACACCCTGATAGTTAGGAATTTTTTCCTACCTAAACCGCCCTTGCTGCAATTTAACCCCATTGCTTCTTGTCCTGTCCTCAGAGGTTAAGAACAACAATTTTTCTCCCTTCTCCTTGTAACACCTTTTATGTACTTGAAAACTGCTATCATGTCCTTTCTCAGCCATCTCTTTTCCAGACTAAAAAGACCCAGTTTTTTCAGTCTCTCCTCATAGGTCATGTTTTCTAGACTTTCAATCATTTTTGTCGCTCTTCTCTGGACTTTCTCCAATTTGTCCACATCTTCCCTGAAATGTGGCCCCCAGAACTAGACACAATACTCCAGTTGAGGCCGTATCAGTGTGAAGTAGAGCGGAAGAATTACTGCTTGTGTCTTTGTGACAGATCCAGACCAGTGGGGTACAGGAGTCTGATAGAGGGCAAATATACTGGTCACTGGATGAGTAGTTTTCTGTTCCCTGAGTGACCAGAGTAGGGGCTGCACTAGAGTAATCAGGAACCTGCTAGAAAATTAAGGCAGACAGGCTGATTAGATCCCTGCAGCCAACCAAGGCAGGTAATCAAGGCACCTGGAAAAGCTCTCCAGTCAGATGGGAGGAGCCAGAGGAGAGGAAGTGCATGTGGGAGCTGGGAGCAAGAGGCACAAGGAGCTGAGAGGGAGAGGCTGTGCTGCTGGAGGACTAAGGAGTACAAGCTTATCAGACACCAGGAGAGGATCCGTGGTAGGATAAAGGTGTTTGGGGATGGCCATGGGAATACCCAGGAGGTTGCTGTCATGTAGCTGTTACAGGAGGCACTATAGACAGCTGCAATCCACAGGGCCCTGGGCTGGAACTCGGAGTAGAGGGTGGGCCCGGATTCCCCCCAAACCTCCTAACTCCTGATCAGACACAGGAGGAGTTGATCCAGACTGTGGGGGAGATCACTGAGGTGAGCAAATCTGCCAATAAGCGCAGGACCCACCAAGGTAGAGGAGGAACTTTGTCACACTTGCTTACAACACACCTGCTAATACAGCCCAGAATGATGTTCCCTTTTTTTGCACAATATTACACTGTTGACTCCAGCTCCCTTTTGGCAGTGCTCCTTCCTAGGCAGTCATTACACATTTTGTATGTGTGCAACTGATTGTTCCTTCCTAAGGGGAGGACTTTGCATTTGTCCCTGTTGAATTTCATCCTATTTACTTCAGACCATTTCTGCAGTTTGTCCAGATCATTTTGAATTATAATCCTATCCTCCAAAGCATTTGCAACCCCTCCCAGCTTGGTATCATCGCACCAGGCAGAGGCAAAACATGGCCCATCTCGTAACAGTCCGGAAACACACCCATGGGGTAAGCTCAGTGGCACTCAGAACGGCTCTGGTCAGTGGCAGCCCGAGCAGTAAAATTACCAGCCTGGAGCCCCCCCTCGCCCATTCTAACTCTGGGCCTTATTCTGCCCGATATGCTGAGTGGAAGCTTACTTTGTGAATAGTCCTATTGGTTTCAAAGGTGCTACTCAACAGGTTGGCCAAAGTGGGACCACGGAGACTAGAGGAAGCAGACTCCTCCGTCAGACCTCTCAGCAGGGACCATTGAAGTAACTACCTGCACTTCTTAGGGTATGTCTACTACCCACCAGACCAGCGATCAATCCAGCGGGGGTCAATTTATCGCATCTACTCTAGATGCGATAAATCAACACCCAAGCGCTCTCTCATTGACTCCTATACTCTATCGCTGTGATAGGCACAGGGGGAGTTGATGGGTGAGTGGCAGCAGTCGACTCAGCACAAGGAGGACACCACGGTAAGTCAACCTAAGTATCTCAACCTCAGCTATGTTATTCATGTAGCTGAAGTTGCGTAACTTAGATTGATCCCCCCTGCCCACGCAGACCAGGCCTTAAGAGAGATGAGACACACAAGGCTGAATTCTGCTCCCTGCTACACTGCTAGCAACTTGGAATGACTCCACTAGACTTCAACACAATAGCAAAAGTCTGATCCCACATTTAATTAAAGAAATTCACGCAGGCCCCATCCTTTCCGCTTATGTTCCCAGAAGCCCGACATCCAATGAAGTGGAGGTACCCAGCTCCTCTTCTCCTGGCACCATCTGATGAAGTGTTTACTCCTTGGTTTTTCAGTCCCTTTCCAAGGTTTCCAGCAGGCACAGAATCTGCTTGTGGAGTTTTCGTTTCTTCTGTGAGTTTGCCGGGGGAGCAAATGGCAGTGGAGGACTGAGGTTTTCCATTTAACAATCAGTTTCTGGAATGGAATGGAGACCCTTATGCATCACCAAGTCACATGCTTCCCTTTGTGGTTGGCAAAGTGATCACCACAACAGCAGTCTGCCAGCATGTTATTCACCAGCCAGCCCGATGTTGACTAATATATGCTGGTTAGCATACAAATATATATCATAGTAATCATATGTATTATCTGCACCATATATACATACACTGTACATGATGTGTGTGTGTGTGTGTGTGTGTGTATATTATACACACGCAAAGCACCAATAATGTAATAGTGATAGAACCTAATCTGATCTGTACCATAATCCTGTTCACTTATGCTAAGGATCGCATAATACCTGGCATTTGTTGAAGTGAGCATCTGGCACAAGCTGATAAGAAACTTGTCAAAATGAAGACACATTCGTTCTCTGTCATGGTACAAACTAGGGAAGGACCTTCATGGATCAGTAGGTGGAATGCTAGTGTTCAAAACAAAGCTAAGGAAGGAACAGAACAAGAAGTTAAGGAACTGGAACAAACTGATGGGTTGGATTTTAGTGTCACATAAAGAAATGGATAACTTGTAAAGTCACATAAATAGCTGCAGCCAAAACCTGTAACTTGAGGAGCACAACTTCTGCATAAGATTAAGGTATCATCGCTGCATGCGACTACTCTTTGGAGACCGGTATGGTCTAGAAACTTTTTCCTGTATCGCATTAATAAACCCGACGTTGATCATTTGGTCTTGAGTATATTTCAGACGAAATAAACCAAAGTGTGGTCAGGCAATTGACTATACAATTTATCAATACTGATCGCCACGGAGGAGAGGGGCTGCTCACACAGCACTCAAAGAGTAAAACACTATGTACAGGAGGCTATTAAATTTCACTGCTCATGCTCTCCATAACTCCCCCACACTCATTACAGCTGTCACTCAGAAAGCTTTTTCTCCCAAGAAATCTTTGCTGAGACACTGCTCCCATCCGACTGCAGCTGGAAAGCCCTGCATAACTCGTGGGCCTGGTCAGAGCCACTTCCTCAAAGAAGATCCCAATGCAGCATTGTGCCGATTCCAACGAAAGTGCCTAGGAACCCTAGCTGAGCAAAGAACATGTTCTTCTTCAACACCTGAGCAAACAGTACGTATGTTACGCTGACACAATTGAGTCCACTTGGCAACTGTGGCCTGGAAGCATTAAGGGCTGCTCCTCCAACTTTGCAGTATACTGCCAGCCTGCAAGGGCAAGCATGACTGCCTAGATACTCAGCACAACCCTGCAGCACTGCCCGGGGTTGTGTGCCAGGGAAAGAAGTCTCCCCCAAGGCTGTAGAGCAACAACTCCAGCTGATTAAATTAAACCATCTATTTCCTGTCCCAGTTCCAGGGCTCATCAGTAGAATGGAAACCCAGCAGGAACACCACACAACAAAGTGCCAGGAAGGAAGCTTAAAACAAGGTCAAATGTATGTGCTTACAAACAGGCCCTTCTCTCCTGTAGCTGCAGAACTGGGCTCCTGAATCTCAGCAGTTATTACAAACAAAAAAATTTCTTGCCACTTGGGTGAGAACCCTGAAAAAGTGAATAGAGTGTAACCAGTACAGGGCTAGGTTCTAGAGTCTGCAAGCAGCCTCCAACAGCGGATCTGAAAGGCGTGAACTGCCCTGTTCGTTTCAGTGTGGTGTTGGTGATTCCAAAACGTAATGGTAGTTTAAATGTCAATCCTATTTTACTGTTGAGCATGTTAGCAAAAGATCCAGCAAGCGTGATTATCACAGGCCCAAAGTTCCCCATCACAGTTTTGCAGGTAGGGAGTTACTAAGTAGATTCATAATTTTTGTATTTAAATTGTTAAAAATCCTCCACTTTTAAATTTAAATGAGACTGCCACAGAGTCTCCAGAGCGCCACAGAGCCCTGGCACCTTAGGGCCAGCTTGTTAGCAGTTGTTGATAACCAAGCCAGCGTTTACACTCACAGCCTCTGCTGAGGACGTCCAAGTGCTTTACAAACGCTCCTGTGAGATAGGAGAGTCCGATCCCAGTGTCGATCCAGGAACAGGCCCCAAATCTCTGACTCTCCAGATTGATCCTTGTGTAACCTGATCAAAACTCGGTTTAATGATGCAGGATTTGAGGCCAATAACTATCCACCAGATCTGTGTGTAAACTGAGACAGGCTCTGATATATCTATGCAACAAAGGCATCAGGGGTTAAATTCAAAGCTGAATGATGGGGAGGGAAGCTAGAACTGTAGCTGTGTTACCACCACAGACTAGAGGGTGCCGCCTTGTGATCTGGGTCTGCCAATGCACTATGGAAAGGAAAGTGTTAGCTTCATACATATGGGTACCCAGACAGCCTCTGTGCTTTCCCCCCAGAAAGGCAAAGCTACCCACAGGAAAAGGAAAGGGAACTTGTTGAAAGCTCGATTCCTGTCTACTCTCAAGCCTGTCACGTCGGGATCCATTACCGGGGGTGGGGAGAGAGAGAGGAGAATGAGAAGAGACAGAGGTTAGGGCAATCTCTAGTTCAGCACAGAGAAATACAGGCTTGACAGTGTGGGATTTGCATGTGAAGAGGCTTCTACTTCCTAACCAGGCCAGCCACGGGGCAGTTGTCCCTTACTCCCAAGTGAGAGCCAAGGATGTCCCTTTCAATAGCTCAGCTTCTGCAGCACACTCCGGCAAGGAAAAAGGACTGGGTCACATTCCCACTGGATAGGCACACACAGACTCCACCTTCCATGGCAATCCAGAAAGACATGTGTTTTCCACAAACAGGCTAGACCAGGACCCAGCCCCCTTGGTGGTGTTGCAGCGCTAGGCTGGTGCATGTTATATAACACAAATGGGATCAGAAGGTGTAGACACAGACACGAGGAAGCAATGATACCAATACACTTCGTGTCAGACTACCCTTCTCACCCAGCCAGCAGGCTCCAATACTCAGAACCCATAGCCTGATCTTCTGCCCAACCCCTTCCCAGCCTGGCTTGTTAGAGGCCAGTCCTGCAGCCCTTACTGAAATGAGTAGTGCTGCTGTCATCTCGGGCGAGTCAAAGCCTCACACTGGGCGGTGTAGCAGCCATCAGTCTTGCCGAAGGGCTCCTGGGCACAGCCAGAAGGAATAGTAATGTTACTGTTTCCAATGCTATATTTGGAGTGGTCCACCAAAGAATGGTATTTCAAACTATTTCAGACCTCTGTCTGCTAACCTCTTTTAATCCTGGAGAAATTTTGGCAGAACCTCTGGATTAACGTGATACTCGGCCAAGCCCTCACACACACACAGGTATTTTACTGCAAATCATATTTCCCCAGTAAGCTATTGGGTTCTCTCTGCTCAACAGACTGTTTTTCCCACACCCTTCACTGCTTCTTCCAACTTCTTCAATAGTTGTGCTCCCCCGTCAAAAATTCTGAACAAAAAGCTAGGTCTAAGAATATCCAGGATAGTGGACAAGCCCCATAAAGCCTAAAATGATTGCTGGAGGTCAGCTTGCCATTGCAATCCCAGGCTTTCATCACCACCTTCCTGGGATCTAACATATTTAACACTGGATTCCCCTTTGCCCAAGAAGGTTAGAAAACTCAGATCTAATTTGATGAGACGGGTACGTTGTCCTTTTTGTTTTAGAAATGGCATGGAGTCATTACTCAGCCCCTTGGTTCCCATACTTGGCAAAGCAATTCAGGGTTTTTTTAAATGCTAAGTGATTAGATCACAGCGCTGCCCAATCAGTTAAGTGCTTTTCTTTTTATTTTTAGGCCATGAGCCCATTTGGAGTTTTAAGACCCAAGCAAGTGATCTAACTTAGTAAGTTCTATCCACTCTATACCTGACAGGTTTAAAAAAAAAAAAAGAAGAAAGAACATTTGATTAAAAAAAAATACTGATCTCCTCAGTGGGGACCTCCTTCTATGAAGTCTTAACCCTGAGTGAACTCTTGTGGCATAGAAAGTTGTGGTCCTAGTGGAATTACTGAGATGACAATTTGTTTTTTGGCCTAGCGCTAAATTCACTAGTTTAAAAGCTCAGTACTCTGCTGAAGGCTCCCATGCCCTTGACACATGATGGACACAATTAAGTGCAGAGGTCCTGGGAAGGATGGTTAGTTCTTCTAGTACAGTTAGAAAACAGGAACATGTCACCATAGAAGTAAAGTAGTTATGAGCAGGACCCGGGTTCTCATCTCTTCCCAGAAAGCCACCAACTGCTGTTAGCTGAATGTCTCATAATAACCTGCTTCTCCTCTGGACTGAAGTGCAGTATAGTCAATATGGCAGTTAGAGTCTGCTGACGGCCCAGTGAGTCTGGTAAGGTCAAGAACCGATAGACAATGTTCTTGAGATATTCCAGGTTGGCTCCCTCTCTGCTCTTATCCCTTAAGTTCTTCTGGATATGGTCTTGAAGGGTGGATACCTCTTCCCTATGCTTCTCTTCCTCAACCAAAAGTCTCTCCTGGAGTTGGTGAACTTCCTTCTCCAGTTTGTGCTTCTGCTTCCTTAAGGCTACAATATCTACCTCCTTCCGGGCCAGCTGCTCTGCATATAGAAAGAAAGTGGTCTCATTGGTGGCAGCAAGATGCAGAGCCTGGGTGAGGTTCTCAGAAGAGATTGCACCCATTAAATCATCACCACTAATGTCACTCCCTGGTGCTAGGTAGTTTTTGGATCCTTGAAGTCCATAAGGTATGGCTAGAGACCTCAACTGCTCCAGCTCTTGGTCCTTTTCCGACAGCACAGCCAGTGCTCTGTCCCGCTGCTTGTGCATCTCTTCCTCCAGCTTTAGTGCCCTTTCCCTGTAATCCAGCTGGCATTTCTCTAGGTCCTGTCTGTGGACCTGCTGAAGGTGGGACACCTCTTGCTTCTTCGCTTCCATTTCCTGCTTGTGTTGCTTTTCCATCTCCTCACAGGAGAGCCGAAGTGCAATGTATTTCTCCTTCAGCTCAGCCAGCTGTTCCTGGGTGTCCTCTAGCTCTTTGGCCAGGTTGCCATCTTTGGCTGACTTGTTCTTGAGGACCACTTGTGCTCTCATCTTGTACCTTTCAAATTCCTCCTTCAGTTGCTTCAGCTCTTGTTGGTAATACAGAGCAGTAGCCTTCTCCCCATCCCCAGCCTCAGTGCCCTTTGGCAGCTCCAGCTCACAGAGCTTCTCTATGTCCAGGGCGGGCTGACTCTTCTTGGCTGCCATCTGCAGCAGCTTCTTCAGCTTCTCCATTTTGTCTTTCAGAACGTTAACATCCAGGCTGGCTTCCTCAATGTGAATGTCCATTGGGGATCGGCTGGAAGCAGCGATGGCCAGAGTCTTGTTTTCCAGGTCTAACTGCACAATGCGGTCCTTTAGTTTCTGAATGGTCATCTGATCTTTTTGTTTGGCTTTTTCGTAAGTGCCAAGCAGCTCTGACACCTCAGAGACCTGGCTCTCCAAGCTGGCCACTCGGCGCTCCTCCATCTGGGCATGCTGACGGAGCTGCTCTTCTGCCTGTGCAGTCTGGAAACAAAAGGAGCACAGACAGGTTACACGTCTGTTTTATTTTATCTTGGAAATTTGTGGCAGATATTAACCTCGGTCTCCTGAAACCCAAGCTAGCACCCTAGCCACCAGGCCATCCTTCCTCTCTCACAATCAAGTCTGGGCCATTACACAGCTAGTCTGGCCCATATTTAAAGGACAAATAAACAAAGGATCAAATGAAACAAGAAACAATTTTCTATTTGCATTCCCCATTCTCAAGCAAGAAGTACTGCTATGCCACACTGGCACTGGCAATGAGAGGCATGCCAGCGCTGGATCTCTTAAGGCCCTGTTTTTCTTATGGGATTTCTCAAAACCTGGGTGTAATCTAAAGGATCCAGTAGATGCAACTGCACTAGGTACAACTGCAGCATCTTGCAGAGCTAGTATCATAGCCAAATTCAAGTAATCTTCTCCACTGGTCAGACTCCCCTGGGAAATCCTCTCATTAGAGGCCATTTTCCAAGGACAAGCCCACAGAGCAGGGCCGCCCAGAGAGGAGGGGCAATTCGCCCCAGGCCCTGGGCCCCACAAGGGCCCCCACGAGAATGTCGGAGGCTCCCTCACCCACCCATCCCCCAGTGCCTCAGCGTGCCACATCCAGGAGCGGCCCTGGACAGAGCTAAAGTGGCCTGAGCTCCTCCCACTCTGAGCTGTGTGGTAAGGGGGAGGAGCTGCGGCTGAGCGGCGGGAGCTCGGGTCCCGTGGAGCCAGGCCACTGCAGCACCGTCCAGGGCCGTTCTTGGACGCGGCATGCTGAGGCTCTAGGAGAAGGGGGAGGCGGGGATAAGTGGCATGGTAAGGAGGCTGGGGGGGGGCAAGAGGAGTTCGATAAAGGGCAGGGAGTCCTGGGGACAGTCAGGGCACATGAAGGGGGCAGAGATTCGGGGTGGGGGGCAGTCAGGGGACAGGGGTTGGATGGTGGGTGTTCTGAGGCTCCATCAGGAATCGGTGGGGGGGAGAGGTGGATAGGGGTCAGAGCAGTCAGGGGACAGGGAGTAGGGGGTTCCTGGGGGGTGGGGTCCCAGGGGAGCGGTCAGGGGACAAGGAGCAGGATGGGTCGGGGATTCTGAGAGGGGCAGTCGGGAGGCAGGAGGTGGGTGGGGGTCGGATAGGGGGCAGAGCCAGACTGTTTGAGGAGGCAAAGCCTTCCCTTCCCTAAAGCTCATCCAGCAGTTTGAGGCTTGCAGACAGCTATTTAACACAAAGATCCAAGCTGTTATCTTTTCCCTTAGGGCTACCATGCCTTTCACTTCTCGAATGCCAAATATAGTCTACATTTAATTTCAGTGCCATAGGGAGATTCCCGTCAGGGGAGGGTAGCTTCATTAAAATTAACCACTTTAGATTAACAGCGATAGAGCCAAGAGAGCCATAGGGCAGGGATCCCATAAGAAGAGCAATATTCTACACCATCTACCGCCTTCCCAACCCTTCCAAGGGAGACCCCCTTCCCCTGCATTCCTCAAGGCTCCAGAGGGGTTAATTCAATGGTTCTCAGACTTTTGTACTCGTGACCCCTTTCACATAGCAAACCTCTGAGTGTGACGCCACTCCCCTTATAAACTAAAAACACTTTTTTATATATTTAACACTATTATAAATGGTGGAGGCAAAGCAGAGTTTGAGATGGAGGCTGACAGCTCACAACCCCCAGTAATAACCTTGTGAACCCATGAGGGGGCCCAACCCCCAGTTTGAGAACCCCTGGGTTAATTTAATTTTAGCACCCTGTGTCCACACATGATACTATCCCGTTTGACTGACTCTGCTCCAGATACGAAAGGGTACAAGGAAGAGAGCAGCAATCTATCAATAATGATAACTTAATCCCTTGGACAGTGATTGGAAATCACCGAATCTTGATTCAGACTTGTTCAAGATAAAAGATAAGCTTTGGTAAAATCTGTAAACATATAAAAGTTGAAAGTCTACTACAGTTTTGGCGACTGAGCATTATGACAACGTAGTGTGGAAAGTGACCAAGCCAAGCTTGACCAGTGCACAATGAGGGAACTGGAGATAAAGAGGAGTAGACACCACCAAGTGGGTGAGCCTTCTCTTATTGAAATCAGAGGAGGCGAGTGAAATCAAGAGATGGCATCAGCACTGGCAGAGGATGATGTCCGCCGACGTGTATGAAGGCTACGACCAAAAGTAAGGAGTGACTCCCTAGCTGAAGATCAGCTGGCCTTGACGGACACGTAACCCTGGCAAAAAGCATCAACCCACAAAGAGAAATAAGAGCCTGCTGGACACTCACACAACATAGTATGAAACAAAATAAAAATTGAAAGCAGGACTAGATTGAGGCCAGCAAAAAGGCTGAGGAACGAGAGAGAGCAAGTTGGAGGCAGAGATGAAGTGCTGTCCAAAGCAGACTGGCAGAGACCAAGATGTCACCAGAACTCATCAGGAGGACTCTGAGATCTATAGTCATCGAAAAACAGGACCTCTAGCGAGCCAAAGAAGCAGTACGTGACACAATGCCATAAAACTATGCCTTGCTGTGGAAACATAAAAGAAGCTGCTGACATACAGACCTGAGCAGGGCCTCAAACGGCCAAAAGAAAAAGTGGTACCCAAAAGAGCTAGAGGAGCAGAAGAAGCTCCGGCATGGAGAGATATACCCAATAGCCGTAACCGAAAGTAGAGATGAGTCTGAAGGCAAGAACATCTAGGCGATCGGAAGTCAGGGAGTGGATCGAGCAAAAGAAAGTATGATACTGCAGGCTTGACAAGAAGAAACAGCAAGCCAGACCACACTACCGTCTGCAGGAGCTAGCAAGAATGAGAAAATAAGCACAGAAACCCAGAGTCACTTATTCAAGACAGCTGCTCAAGAGATGAGAAAGGTATTCTATGTTTTGTACCCAGGTGCACTAGCCACATCTTGACTAGGAAGAATGGCAAATAATTAAAGAGTACATAAGAATGATGTGTCCAAAAGCGAGATTTAGGGTTGACATAACAAAATCCTGCAAGCTATCTAAGTTGACATAAATAAAAGACACCTTATTATAAAAAAAAAATCTGCTTTAACACTAGAAGGAATACACTTATAATTTAATAAGAGTTTTACAAAAAACTGCCAAATGCTTTCAAAGGGCAAAAGTCGAACCCCACACAACATGGAGAGTAGAAGAATACTAATACTTTATGACAGGTACTGTCATACCATATGCCCTATTATAAGAAATATCTTAACATCAATTCCAGATCATCGTCATATGTTGTACGTGTCAACTGTCAGACGACTGAGACAAAAGATAAACTGGAAAATAAGGTCTTGAAGTATACCTGATTTTCCTGGAGCGATTGTCTGGCAGTCCTCCATATCGTAGATATCATATCAAACTAGGAATAGATAAAAACGTATTGCACAGAGTCCAGTATGGTTCGACAGTTATAAGACCAGAGAGAAGAAAAAAGTATGGGTATTAAATAGCAGCAAGAAGAAGCTGTTAAATTAGGTGAGTCTCTCTTAACGACAACAGGTCTTCCTTAAAACTATCAGGAAGCATATGTTATGAAAACCCTGAGATAAAAAATTAGGCACTAGGAGTTTGAAGAGTATCTCCACCTGCTCTGGAAGGTAATTTAAGTAGTTAGATTAATGTCTAGCTTGCTAATAGGTCCAAAAACAGTGTTTGAGTATCCCAGATCGTAAAGACGGAGAGGACTCTTGAGGAGTCCGGGAGTGATTCGTCGAGTGTCTTTAGTCGAGGAATATATGAATCCTGCATTGAAAGACGCAAAGTGTATAATGATTATTAGGGGGAATATGATCTTGTACACAACACTACATTAAAAAAGAACAAGAACTTCCCTAGTACATATGTGAGAAACGGAGTGTAGAAATAAACAGGTCTCGTTAAAATACAGTGAAAGGAGGGGCTTTAACTCTTGCCTTCACTGGAGAGTCTGGGGTCTAAAAATACTTCACCTTTTCTTGGCTACTCAATATGCCAGTAGAAAATCAAATTGAGATTCAGTGACCAGTGCTCACACTTCACATGGACAATGACACTATGTATAAAAATTTACAAGACCTATTTCTGTTCATGAGAATAATGTCGAGCGAGCCATTTAGGCATGATACCAGTGCTTGCGTGGATCTCATGTAACTGATAGTGGTTATGATGCTCGTGGCATTTAAATGTCAAATTTCATGGTATTACCTTAAGGAGATAAGATCGCATTTTGAGCCGTTGATCAATGCTATCATGTGGATTGGCTTGCGGGGAACAACAGCGCAAAAGGCCTGCAATAATGCAGGTAAGGCGATTCGAGAGAATATGGGCAGAACAGGATAAATCGGAGGAGAGAGCCGATGAGTAGGCAACCATTAAGAGGGGCGGTAGAAATCATCTTTAGTAATGGATTTGCTGCTAATCATAGATTCCAACATCTCCAATCTTCTCCTATGTCAACATCCGAGATATTATTATCTTCCTATGGATTTGGAAATGTCTAAAAATTCCTTCCACTAATAACCAAGGAGGAAAAATATTATCACTTTATCACTGGTTGACACTCATGTGCATGGGCACCAGGGATTCGTGGAACCGGGAAAATTTCGGGGGACGCATAAAAAAAAAATTTCAATACTAGACAAGTAAATACCTATATTCTCGTGGAGAGCCTAAACCTGTGGGGCCACGGCAAATGCTCACTTGCCCTCAATTGGGTTGCACCTGTGAAAAAAAAACATTTTAAAACTTACCCTGCAATCTCGCCACAAAACACCAAGTTCAAAGAAAACTTTTCAGTCACCTTAAAAGGTATCACTCACATGGAATATCTAATCACATCATCTGTGTAAAGGACACTAAAACATCATTGAAGGCGTGGACAAATATTTTCCATCAAAACTTTTTTGGAAATCAAAAACTAGGGGTTTTTAAAAAGCAGAAAAAAAATATGGAGAACACAATGTCTGATTTGCCATTCAAAAGTGTTTTGTGGTTTTTTATTAAAATTGAAAAGCTAGAAAATTGTCTTGCCAAAATCACTGAAATGGTTTGAGGGTGTATCAAGAATCTGTTAGACCAAATGTTTGCTGCTGAACCTGCATTGTGGAATTTACTTTACAGAAAACAAAAAAAAATTTCTGCCTAATTAAAAAAAAAAAAACCTTCCAATTAATTTTTTTAACACTATTAGCTTTATGAACCACCCTGAGCCATAACATTTCAGAGATTAAATTTCCAGGTTCATAGAGATAAATAACAACCTGCTGGTTTCCTTGAACTCATAATCAATCTCCATAACATTGGGAATTTCTTTAGCTTTAGCACATAAGAATATAGGCATAATACTGAAGGTACAGAAAAGGTCCATCCAGCCCAGTTAAACACACCCGTCTACTCTGACTAGGGACTTTGTCCATAAGTGCGTATCGGGTCAAGAGATGAGTATGATTATTCACCTAACAGATAAATGATAGTGATACTCCTCATCTAAAGCGTCAATCAACCACTGCTCATTCATAACGAAGAAGCTAGGGACAATTCGTTACCAGCCTGGCTTAATACCACATTAAGGACTAATAACTTCCATTAATTTAAATCTGTTCCTAGAGACTAGGCTCATGGGTCCTCATCAAACTGAGACAGTTTACATCAGATGGGTTTGTCATTTAGTATAACACTACTTATTAAAATACTCCGAAACAGACATGTAACAATCTTGAGCTTGTTCCGAGATTCTGGGATGCAGCATCATTTGTGAAATAACATGAATGCTCAAAATACGTACATAGCAGCGAA